>NC_141546.1:66912500-67212500 GCF_021556685.1 Rattus norvegicus | reverse complement strand
TGAGGGTCCTGGTGTGAGGAATTCCCTGGAAGCTCACGTCATGCAGGTCTGCAGCCAGAAGCCTCTGCCATCTTCTTTCCTGACCCCATATCCACAAAGCCCAGTGGAGATCCATCCGCCCATTATTCTAAGGTTTTTACAACAGAATAAAACAATTTTTTGTTGACACAATCTATTATTCCACTGGTAATAACAACTCACTGAATTTGAATATTGCTTAAAAATTAGTGGTGTGCACTGTCTTATGCGGATGTTGCTTAGTGTTGAAAGGCAAACAGGACAAAGCAGTGACTCAGAAAGAATAAATAATCGGTTCGACTTGGAATTACTTCAAAAGTATCTCAACTTAATCCAAGTAATGAGCTTTGACAATTGCTGTAGGTCTCGTTCACGTAATTGGACTCCCATAGACTGTGGGAGTGCATGTGAATACTCAATGACAGGAGGCTAGCAGGAGCCAGGAAGCCTGGGTCCTCATTCCCACTCTGGTCCTGGGATTGTCCCACCTTTGGTGTCGCTACCCCTGTACCTTCTTCAAGCTCTCACATTCTGTGTCTGAACGATAAGTGCTCAGGTTCAGATAGGGATTAAGTGTTTTGGGACTAGTCATGAGGAAGTATCCACACTGCCTAGTCTAGACGAGAAACTGGGCAGAATTAACTTTTGCCTGTCAGGGATGGGCTGCCCTACCCACACTGACCGGCTGCCGTGTCCTTCTCTTTCCTAGAGCTGGTGATCCCAGACTCTGCAAATGTCTTTTATGCCATGAATAGCCAAGTGAACTTTGATTTCATTTTACGCAAAAAGAGCTCGGTGGAGGAGCAGGTGAAGATGCGCAGTCGGACCAGCCTGACGATGCCCAGGACAGCTAAGCGGGGCTGCTGGAGTAACAGACACAGCAAGGTCACCCTCTGAAGGGACAGGGCGAAGCTGAGCACAGCCGTGGTGATGCCAACCACCCAGGGTTGAGGATCATTGCTGAAAGCGCCAGATACTTATGGAGCTCAGCTGTGTAGAGAGCACTGCGTGGGGAGAGTGGAAGTGAATTTAACATCAAAAGGATAAATGGTTCACTGACGCTCTCAGGCCTGAGAGTGAATACAAAATGGTTCATATTTTAAAATATATATATATACACACACATATCGTGTGTGTGTGTGTGTGTGTGTGCGCGTGCGTGTGCGTGCGTGCGTGCGTGTGTGTGTGTGTGTGTGTGTGTGTGTGGATATACCAGAGGGACTATACAGGATATTTTGGACTATGGAAAAACCAATTTGCACAATGGCCTGGGAAGTTGAGGTCACTTTTTACAGGGAAACAGAAGGGACTGAGCACCTGATCTCACACCTTCCAAGTAAATAGAATCAGACCTGCCAATACCAAGTGTTCTTCATGCCAGTATTACAAGCCCAAGCTCTGATTTTGTAAAGGGACGAGAGGATTACTTTCTCAGTCACGTGCCACCAGATGACCAAACTGCAGAGGTTGGAGTGGCCACAGGCTGCATGAAAGGCCACCATGGAAAGGTTCGGATGAGTCAGTGGTCTCTGCCCTCTGCTGGCGTCTGCTGGAGCTTCAGAGGCCTGCGTGCCTTGCTGGTCCCCATAACAATGCTCCAGGGGTCAACACACGCTTGTTTCAATTCCTGGAAACCCTGTTGTGTTTCTGCCTTCTCTCCTAAAGAACATACCACAGTCATTACCGCATAAGTAGCCTCCGTCTTCTGTGACATTTCAGCCAGAGAAGAAAGCGCAGAAGAACAGCGGCTCCTCTGGACTCTTCTCCGTCTTGGACCACTCCGCCGCCCTCTGATGGCCCTTTGCATGTAAAAGCGTAGTCTGGTCTTTTGCCATCTGGAACCCCGTACCCCTCTCTTATGTGCAATCCGTTCCTCAGGTGTAGACATTTCTACTGCAGTTGGCTACATGCAATCATTCCGAGCCTGTAAAAGATTTCTGAGCAGCGGCCTCTCTGTTAATGACCCCTCAGAAAATGTCCCCGTTGACTAATGGTGGCTAATTTCCACCTTCACTTTTGTAGCATCCTGTGCTCCAGTCACAGGGAGAGAAAGGGGACTGCGGTGCTGTCTCCGCCCTTTCTCAGAGAGGCGCACCCGTGTAGATGGGAACAATAGTGCTCTTCCTTTCTCCCCCCACACTTGCTCTCCCAGCCACACTGGTAGGTGATGGGTTTTGTTTGTAGTAATCACAGCACCATACTCGTGCTTCCGGTCTGAGCTATGCTGGGATCTGGATGAAAAAGCCATATGTGACGGAGCTGACATGTATAAGAAGCACTTTCAAATTATTGTCCCTTTTTAATTTTTTCTCCAAATGCCAGTTTTTATTCCAAAAATAAAGAGAATCAACCCAGAATATGATGTCCAGATTGTAACAGGGAGTTTCTTTTCTAACCCTGTACTATAGCTCCCCAAGATGATGTAGGGGTTGTGTTCTGTAAATAGCTGTATGAACTCAACAAGAAACACCGGGAAAAGCTCAGATGCGTGGCAGTGGACCAAAGCGAGGGCCAGGAAGTCATGATTCCCTTGTCTTGCACATTCTGACACCAGATGGACCCTGGTGTTTCTCGGAGACTGGCCTGGAGCGTGGAGACCAGCTAGCTTTCAGCTGGTCATCAGAAGGCACCTTCTGTTGTTTGTGAGCCTTCTTTGGTTAGTGCTTCTGAGCACAGAGGGGAAATGGCAAGGACTGCAGCCATCAGGAAGCTGAGGTAAACCTAGCCTCAGCCTGGCTTTCTCAGTGTCAGGGAATCAGTGCAGAGCTACTGCCCTGGTTTGGGTGTGACTCACAAGACATACGTGTTATGACCATGTGCTCACCCTGTGTAATTATACTGTATATGTAGAGCCTAGATTTATATACTGCAATGTAAAAAAAAATATATATATATATATATATATATATATTTACCTTTTTACAAAAAGACAATGGAAATCCCAAGTGGGGTAAAACATGGCCTCCTTTATTTAATGCCACTTCAGTTGTTTTAATTTTGCTTCTGGGTAAACAGCTGGGTTTTGTTTCCAGCTGCTCGCACGCTTGTCCTTGTGCATCTCCAGCATCTGTTTACCTTTTGGTTAAACTAATAAACCGGTTTGGGACTTGGTTGACATGTGCTGCCAGACCCAAGGGCTTGTATCTGGAGTGTGAATCAGAGGGGGTCCGGGCTCCAGGTTTGCCAGCGTTCAGAGGCCCTTTCTGAACCAGCTGGACAGAACAGAGGGACAGCAAGGGGCAGACAGCTGTCTCCCTGGCAGGGACTACAGGCTTAGAGGGAAGAGGTAGGTCCCCAGGACAGACCAGCGGTGTGTGCCTTGCTCACTTGTCTTTCCCAGGAGCCGTGCAATGGGGCTGCCTTTTGTAAGCGTGAGCCTGGGCTGAGGACTCCAGGCAGTCCTTGTTAGCTCCCCGAGAGCCTTTCTCGAGTGCAGCGGTGGCACCATGTGAACGGATGTGATGCTTCCCGAGCAGGAAAACCCCTCTGGAAGAGCTCAGAAGGCACCCCACCCCTCAGCTGACTTCATACAACACAGTTACATAATTTTCATCTTGTTACCCAGAATTATTTTCCATCAGGTTCCTAAAATGGCCCAAGTAGGTATTTTGAAAGGGAATTGATAATGTGGCCTAACCTCTGGGACTATGTGACTAATTTTCAAAACCATTTTAAAAAAAAGGAGCCCCTCGTCCTAAGTATGTGGAAACTGATCTTGGAGCCTTTTTGCCTGAAGTTGTGTCTTCAGATCACCGCCTCGGGACCACTTTCACGTTCACACAGTGTAGGAGGCTGCAGTGCTCCGACCTCGGTAGCAGCGAGGACTTTCCTGAGATTGTCTTTCTCTTCAGGTGCCTACACCTCCAGTCTAAGGAGTTATTACATTGCTGTTCTCATCCATGATTTCCTCAAGAAATGTCTAAAGTTGAAATGCTACTGGAGGTGTTTATTAGGCTATCTCAGACCAGACTGAAGTAGCCAAAAAATCCCAGACCTTAAACCAGAGATTGCCTTTTACAGCTAAGAGAGCACAGTGGAAGCTGGGCAAGTCCCTTACCCAGTGACTGGAGACCCAGCTACTTCCTGCCTCCCAACACTCACCACCTGCTTGCTTTTTTCTTTTTTTCTTCAAGTCACAGTGACCGGCTTTTTTTTTTTTTTTTTTTTTTTTCCTCTCTCTTTTTCCTTTTTTTTTTCCCCAGAGCTGGGGACCGAACCCAGGGCCTTGCGCTTGCCAGGCAAGTGCTCTACCACTGAGCTAAATCCCCAACCCCGCGACCGGCTTTTTTAATCTTAAATGCTCTGACTGACTTAGTCACACATGGTGCTTCAGTCCTGTCACTGTGTAGCTTGGCCTGGTGTCTCTGTGCAGAGGAGGCAAGACACAAATGCCTGAATGTCCCATGCCCCCCAGAGACGGTGTTTAGAATAGATGGTGAGGACCTCAGAAGGGGCTGCAGAGAACAAGGGCAAGAGAAGTTAAAAGGGAGAGAAAGTATCAGAAAGTCTGATTTAAATTTGTCCAAGAGGCAGGGAAATTCAACGGGAGCCAGTAGTTTAGATCACAGTTTGCTTTTGAGCATGGGCCCCCATTGTCCCTATCCAGACCTGTAACCTGGGTAGAAGTATCCCTTTTTACTTGGCAGTCTGAGGCGTCTGATTTAAATCACACCCCACTCTTCTTTCTTTTCCTTCCCCCTCCTCCGTTGCCCCTTTGGGAGGGGTGGGGTGTGTTGATGCAGGATCTTACTGCGATGCCAAGGCTGGCTTTTCTGGGAGAGCCAGTCCTCACCCTCTGCTCAGTGACTGGCATCCCAGCCCTTTATCACACCATTGTGCCCTCCATCACTTAGTCACAGAACATGCTGTGCTATAGGTCCAGGCCTGAGGAGTGCCAGGACTTCACCTTACACAAGAGACGATTCAGGTGACTTCCGAACTGCCCCCCTGGCTGCTTTCAAAAGATCAAGGCCACCAGATTTGAAATGGATGCGATCTTCTAAGTGATAGTTTCCTCTCATTTTATATGACCGCAAACAGCCAACAGCATCTTAGCTGAGAATGTACGCTATGGTATGTATATTTGATAACCTTGAATAATTAGTGTATCAGATATGTCAGAGAGAGGGAGAACCATCAAACATTTTGTTGGGGCTGCAGTTTGCAGTTTGTGTGTGTGGGTGGGGAGGATGGGGGCAGATCCGACTGCTGGGAAGACAGGCTCCCTGGCCCCTTCCACCTGAGGTAAGTTACATTGTTTAGCATTGCCTTCACTGAAAAGTGGTGACTGACAGGCACTCCTACCCTTGAGGCTTATTCAGTACCCAGTGAGATCCCGTGCACAGTCTCAGCTGACTGCTGTCTTCCTTCGGGGCTAGGGCAAGGGAGCCCCAACATTGCTGGCTGGGGGAGCCGCCCCCACTCCAGGTGTGAGATGGGAAAATGGCTGAGATAGGCTTCTATGCATGAAACAGAATCCTGGGAATATCTTAGCCTGCCTCTGCCTCAGGGAAAATCTGACTCACGGAGTTGGAGCACGCCTGGGGCCCCTGCAGCTTGCTTCTTGGCTGTGACCCAGAGAGACTCATGAAGACAGGCATGTGGGCTCTGCACAGCCTCCCTGGCCAGTCTTCAGGCTTTTCAGTGAGGGGCCCTTTGACAGGAGAGCTGAGCTCTATGCTGGAGTGTTCCGCTGAGGGCTCCCACCCTCCTGGATGCAGACTTGTAGGGAGAACCTCACTCACTTCTGGGTCCTCTTCTGTAAGAGTCTTAATATCTGCCTCTTTCCTGTAGGAAGGAAGGAGCTTTGGCCTCAAAGGTCCAGCCAGAGGCGTTTACTTACATGCCTGAATCCGGGTTATTATTGTCCCATCATTTCATTGCAGGCCTAAGCCCACCTCAGTTTCCCAGTGTGGTAGGATTAAGGATAAAGTGGTCACTTTAAGGACTAGGCTGGTACCACTTCTGTTAAACCTGCTTCCTGTCACTGGTTTCCTCTTGCTTTCTTTCCTGTCCAGTCTCTGCAACAACATCACAACCTCCAAGCATGGCCTGGGATTCTCCTTTCTCCTCCTGTCCTGTACTTCTATCCCAGAATCACTCTGGGCATCAGGACTTTGCTCTGCAGGCTCTCACTTTCCTCTCCACTCATGGGTAGCCCCTCTCCTCAAATCTGCCTGGTTTCCTCTTGCATGGCCAGGCTGGGTAATCATACAATCCCCTTCAAGTCTCCACACTACCAGGCTGGTTTAGAACAGCAGTTCAAACCTTTCTGCTCACACCACTGGCACTCTGGCAAGGCCGCTGTGACACTGTTCCACGTGTCTGGTTCCCCCTTCTCACTGACAACTTGTAAGAAACAGAGAGAAAGCTGTCTACTGCATCCTAAAGGACATCATTCTTCCGGGATCGAGATTCTGGACAGCCCTGGGCTGGGGACTGTGCACAAGAGCTCCCTCGAGGTCCCCAGGGGCTTCTAAGCAGATGCTTTTCAGACCTTGGTGGGGCTCCGATGTGGGCTTTGACTTGCACACCCATTTAAAGAGAAAGTAAGCTGAAGAAACTAGGGAAGGGCCTAAAAACAGATGTAGTTTATTCAAAAGTAAAGAGAATGGATTCTTAGATGATTCTCATTCCACCCTCCTGCTCTGACGGGAGGAGGATGGCGTGGGGTGTGAGCAGGAGCAGCATCATTGGTGTGGTAGCAGCCTAAGTGAGACCGTTTTACTTTTGAACATGTGCAGTGGGAGAAAGAAAGCATGCATGTGTGCACACATGTGCGTGCGTGCACACACACACACACACAGGTGGGGGAGAGGGAGGAAAAAACCATGAGAAGGCAGGAGGGAGAATTTTCAGTGAATTCATAGGGCAGAAAGGAAGTCAGCCTCCTGGCTCCCCAAAATTTTAATGGCACAGCTCAGCACTGGCCCTTAGATCCCACCTAGTATTGTCTAATATTTCCATCAACATTTCTTCCTGAACGCTAAAGCAAGTTCATCTTTCCCTGTCCTTGTCATGAGAGGAGGCGCCACTTTCTATGCAATCTTGGGTAGCATGATGTATTTAAACCACCACTGTTCTCCAAACAGGCAAACAGAAAACCCTAGACTTTTCTTCCTTGCCTCAGCTGCCCTGTGCTGAAGGGACTGTCATCTGAGGCTCACAGGGGACCCCATGAGTCTTCCTTCCAGCTTCATCCCTCAGCCACAGCTATGAGAGTGTCTCTGAGGCAGCAGGTTGTCTGTGAAGAAAAGAGCCCTACGAGATTCAACATGGCCGGCCATCCTGACAACCCCCAGGGCTGCCTGTCCTCGGGTGTAAGTCACTGCACTCCATTTTCTCAGACACCTGCCTCATTTCAGCTTTATTTTGTTATCTAACTCCATCGTAAACTGCTATCAGTCAAGGTGATCACTTGTGGATCATTCCCGTCCCCTCCTTGGTTAGAGTTTCCCAAACACTGTGGTGTCCTATTGTGCCCCGCCCCACTGCTGGGTGCTCGGGCACAGCTATGCCACTCAGAGGAGGCAGAACGAAGTCCAGATGGTGGTCCACAGCCCACATTTTCCCGGAAGGAGAAATAGCAGAGTCTGGGAAAATGTTGTGGTTCCCTGGTCTTCTGTGTACCGGGCACCACCTACGTTGAACCACTAGGAGTCAGGAACCAAGGTCCTGGTCCACAGGGAAGGAAAGCAGAGCCCTGGATGAGCTGAACTCAGCCTGATTCAGAGTGGATGCCAAGAGCATATGCAGGGGTTGGGAGAGGAAATGGCTTCTTATGGCTCTTTCCAATGAAGGCCTCCCCTACAGCAAGCCTTGATGAAGGGACCATCCTTGCTGTTCATACTGCCTTATTTGATGGAGGATGTGAAGGCATACACTGTGGAAAGCCTCCTGGGACACCATCTTTACTCACTTGCCCCAACAGTCAACAAGAAACAGTAAGGTCAACAGGTTTGTGCTCAAATGGGAACCTTTCTGGCTTCAGGCACCAACTTTATCTCAGAATCATCTCCACTGTCAGGAAAGCAACCAAACCTAGACTCCTAGACTTCCTCCCAAAACAGCAGCCTGTCTTCACAGTCAGAATGTAAGCAAGTAAGCAAGAATGTAAGCCTGTTGGTATTACCTATGTCCTGTCCCATCATTGGACCCGGCACTCCCACCGACTCTCCCATTGACTCTGGATGGTCTTTCACAGGCCTCTTTTCACTGTACTGAGAAAGCACCTCTAACTACCACACCTGGCCTCATCGCCTGCAGACTTCCTCAGCAGAATCAAATCCTCCAGGATCCTCCAGCCCATTTGTTTTCTTCTACTCTCTAAAATACAGCTACCTACCTCTGTGGTTCCGAAGTTTATTGGACTCCCACAAAGGTGGGGACCTGCCCTTGTCCCCTGAGTGTTTCCATTCCCCAAACAGGGCCTGAAGCCAGGCCGTACTCACACATGGTTCTGGAGACTTGGGGGGAAATTTGATTTGAAATACTGGAGTCACTCTCCCCACCATTTTATCTTGGTTGGATGGACCAAGTGTTAGCACAGCACTGAACAGTGGGCACACTCAATTTCCTCTAGGGGGAGACTTCTGCCTGGAACATACGCCATACCCTCAATTTCCTCTAGGGGGAGACTTCTGCCTGGAACATAAGGCATAACCCAGCCAGCTTGCACAACTGTACTTGTCTGCCCACAGCAGCTCCCACAGCCTGGGCAGGGCAGTAGCTGCCCTGTCCCATTTGCCTTGGGATCCCATGACAGTTCCTGATGCTCTCTGGTTTTCAACACTCCAATGCACACATGGAAGTCCCAGTAGTGTTGGTCGCTGGCAAGGGTTTGAAGAGCCAAGCAAGCAGCAGGCATAATTTAGAAATAAGGTTTTTGTTTTTCTTTTTATGGAGAGCTCTGGAATGTAGCTGACCATTTCTCTACCCTGAAGCAGCACAGCAAGACAGACCAGGGTGTGTGGATGCCTGTTCCTTCAGGTTCCCAAAAGATCTCAGGGATGAGTCCTCTGCAGACTGCAGCGGGCAGCCCACGGGCAGCCCACACGGCAGCAGGCAGCACTTACACTATCAAGGTCAGGCTTGTTTGTCAGATCCTCAGAGGAATCCACATGGTTTGCCCTCTCAGGCACCAAGAACAGACTCTAGGGATAGAGGCAAAGCCCTGGGAGACCTCAAGTGTCACCGCAAGGTGTCTCAGTTGAAGACCAGAAGGGAGGCAGGGCAGATTATCTGGATTGCTAAAAAGATGGCTTTTTAAAGAACTGGATCCATGGTCTATAACAGTACATGAAAATATTACGAGGGACTCAGATCTGAGCAGGCAGAAACATAGGCTGGACGAAACTAAGAGAACCAGAACTTTATTCACAGTTAGAAAGGTCCTAATCTAAGATTCAAAAATTGAAATCCGATGTCTTTTAAGAATGAAAATTCTTAAATCCGTCAGACCAGCTGACAGGGCAAATGGAGGAAAATTCCCCATTAAGACAACAACAACAACAACAACACAATACACAACTCAGTCTCCCTCCACTCCCAGCACCCCAGCCACCTCCCACCCCTTTAAGACACAGTTAAAGCCAGGCATACTTGCACACATTCAAACAAACAAAACGCCAAACACCCGAGGAGACCTCAGGAATCACTTAGGGTTCCTCTTGAGCTCCCCAATGCTCTTTTCTGTTTTTCTAGGTGAGAGAGGCAAGTGGAGCTGCCTGGCCTCTCAGCTTCAGTCGAGAAGACTGAACCAGGAGGGAAGGGCGGCTGAGGTGAAGCGCGAGAGACACTCTCAGACAGCTGGCTGTGAATCTGGACACCGTGACACAGTCCAGCATTGCACCTGACATAAATTTAGCCTAGGAAGAATTAGGAAGGAGTTTTAGGGGACATTTTTCTATTTAGGCTTTTTGGCTCTGAGAGCTGTAGATGGTTGACTTAAATCTATTGTCTGGACCAATGTCTCCTACATTCACTGGGGAATAAGTTACTCCTGACTGGAAGCCTGTCAACAGCAGTCTTCCCTGCAAAAGCCAAGCTGGGAAATTCAGGCAACTCAGATGGTCGGACCCAGGTGTCTACACTGACATTCCCCGGTTTGCAACGGGAGTCTGAGACATCTGCTTCACCCTACAGACAATGTTTTTTCCCCACATTTGTAAAATAAATAATTCAGAACATAATGAAAATCCAAGGCAAGGACGACAGTGAGGCTGAAATGCGTTCTGCCTCTCGACAGTGACGTGATTAAACCCATACGTGCGGTTCATCCCCAGGTGAGGGGGTGACGCATGAGGTGTGAGGTTTTGGGTCACCCCCTCCCTCACAACCTGTATATATTACAGTTTTCTTTATAAATAGACATATGGGACTTAAGCCACAATACAAATGCCAAAGGTTGAGCTCTTTCCCCCATAAATATCTAACTATTATAGCCACACGGCACCTAGACGTTTTGAATGGAAGTTGCCATGATGGTCAAGAGCCACGTCTCAGACCATGCCAGTTACTTACTCCATAATAAAGCCAGGAATAAAGCGTCCCCTTTCAACAAGCTCATGACGGAGCTTCTTTGAACAAAAGCCAGATTAATGGCTTGGTTTCCCCACCCCAGACACTTGTTACATAGACCTGTTGTCTAACATCAAATAGACAAGTAAATGTAGTTTAGCTGGCTTGATGGTTTCAGGGTCACATCCACCACATAAAACGGACCACTCAGGTTAGTAAGTAAGGTCCATTGGCTTGTCCATGTTGACTGCCCTCCTACTGATGTGACAGCTTGGGGAGGCCATTTCTTGGAGGAGTCTATGAGCCACATTGCCACATCAGTGGGGCTAACAGCGTTCTATGGCTAGTGAGAGGAACTGGGCATTTAGACTGAAGTTTAACTTTGCTGTTTCAGCAATGGTTTCCTAGGGAATTTGGTTTTTAATTTCTCTGCTCTTCGCTATTCAAATTATATAATTTTGGTGAATCATATCAAACCACTTGATGAGACGACTGCCGTCTCTATAATGGAGCAAACAGATGAGTAGCTCTTTAGAAAACCCAGACAGTGATGAACCGGGTGGACCACACACCCAGGCAGCTTTCAGAGTTCGTCCCTTGAAGGCACAGTGTCCAGAGAGGTCGGCGGTGGTAGTGCTTCCGTGTTCTTGGCGTTGCTGTGGATGGGTCCTTGCTTCCGGGACTTCCAGGAGTGTGTCCTGTCCCAGTCAGTGGCCACTGTCTCATTGTCCCAGATGGTTGACGTTTCTGTGTCGCTCAGATAGCCTGGCTGGCCCGTGTAGTGTGTGGGGTAGATGAGCAGAGGTTCTGCAGAGAAGGCTTTCAAGTCCCTGGATTCGTAATACTCCTTGTACTCTGCCCTGTAAACGAGAGGTGCAATCCACATGAGGGCAGAAGTCTCAGGGAACGGGGAGGGCAGAGAACTCTACTTGTCATCTCTGAAGCTGCCTTTGTAAAAGCTAATTCCTTGCTTTATAAAGTTGAGTCAGTTGTGGAGAACCTTAGACTACAAACAGGAAAAGTGTTTCTTTAAAGTGTTCTGAAGATCTGTACAAACTAGCCAAAGGGCCAGGCCTGACCTGCTGTAGTTGGCTAGAACAGTTTAGTGAGTGAAAGGTGAAAATTCAACTCCGTTGGACTCACAGGGATAAATAAACCTGATCAATTCCCAATCAGCATTCCGTTCCTGTTTGCACTGATAAAGCAACGAAGGCATCTGAGACCTGGATAGCAGCAACGGAGTAAAAGCTATGGAGAAGGTTTGGAGGCATGCTAACTGGGCGCCATCACACCCAGTTCTTCCTCCTGCCCTGGCTCTATGCAGTTGTAAAGCTAGAGGGACAGCTTCACTTTCCTCCAAGGGCTTCTTGAAAGTTCTGTGGAGGATACCAATACAGTATCTTCATCCATGGGAGAGATAAGTACTAACTAAGTACTACGTTCCTTTCTGTTTCAGGAGAGAGTGGCTTGACTATGTTTCTGTCAGGAAACAGAGGAAAAGTATGTGGCATAAAAGATGGCACAGGGCCCCATCTTTACCGGTGACAAAACGAGCAGGCTGTATCGTGGGAGCCTCAACAGCTAAAATAAAGGTCAGAGTTGGAGGTCACTTAGCAACTGAGAGAAGGAGTCAAGCAAGGTTAGAACCTGGCCTCCTGTTCCAATCATGAGTTTAGGAAACACTGGTTTACTATTACATAGCTGGCAGCTATTACACATACTCTAAAGACCCGGAGATGTGTGGCTCTTCCTGCCTCCAAGGGCTCATAGCCTACTGTGGGGAATAAGAGGTAACCAACCATCATTTACTAGACCCTTTGATAAGTGTCAGGTCAGCCGACTGGGCCTTTGGGATTTGAGCACTGGATTCCTGCTTCCTTTGCTATCTGGCTCAGACGCCATCTCCACATCCCCTGAATTTCTTGCCACCTCTGTGACTAGAGTCATGAAACATCATGGTGATTCGTTCATGGGTCCATGTTATCTCCCGGAGTGTGAGTACTGAGAGGATATGCACACTACTCCCCAGTGGTCCACACGCACACGGGGTGAGCAGAGTGACCCTAGGATAAATCTAGGGTGGCTTAAGAGAAATGACCTTTAGCTTCAGGTGTGTGAGGTTACAAAGACAGAAGAACATAGACAAACAGATTCTGAGCAGACCCTTGTCCCATGCACTGAGTAGTGAAGAGGATTACACAAGGCAGTCACCTCCTCTCTCATCCATTCTGTCTGTTCAAAGGTCTACTTGACTTCTCCAGGTTATGATTGTAAAAGGGTTCTTTAGGAAAGCCACACAACTATAAAGGCACCAAATTCTACCCAGGGGCTTCATCTAGGAACAGTATGTGTCTAAGGGACAGGTGACTGTGGCAGGAGACTTACACGGGATGCTTGTTGTACATGATTGGCAGGAACTCATCCACTGGCAACATCTTCCCAAAGGGATCAGCTCCAACGAGCTTCTGTGCTCCTTCCAGGGAGATGACGTAGCCCAGCGTCCAGTAGGAATAATCAGCTTCAACGAGATTTACAACATTGGGCACCGCCTTCTCTGGCTCTTTGACTTGCATTCTTTTTCGACCGATGTAACTGTAAGGAGATGGGAAGAGGAGGAAAGTTCCAAGTTGAATATTAGGATACTGAATATTATAAGAACAGAGCACATATTTAGTTTTAAGAGATGTTTTAAAGCCTGAACTCTCGTGTCTTTTCCTAATGTTTATCACCACAGAGATCACTCCACTGGTATCTGTAATTGCTATCAGTCCTCCTAAAGTCAGTTTCCCAACTCCATTTATCAGTACCCCAAGTATTCAGGCCTAGTGGTCTGTCTTTAGGCCAGAAAGGGAAGATGCAAAGAGATGAAAAAGTTGCTTGGACGGTTTCCCTGGGATGATATTTCCAGCTGTGTTTAGAGGTTGGGAAGGAACAAAAGGAACCAGATGTGAGAATCTTGAGTTTGTTGTCTTCATGTCCCCAGAGCTTCTGCCTTGGATTCTTTCTGTACCACTTTCCAAATGCTGGTGCTAAACAGCATAGAAAAGGCTGTGGGTGAGGAAGAGTCTGCAGCAGAGGACCTAGAGACCCAAGAGGGGCCCCAAAGGGTTCCTTCTGGGGAGTCTGAATGACAATGAAAGTCTTTCCCCTTTACACTCCGCTCATGAGCTGAAGAGGACACAGAGGCCTGAAGAACAAGAACATATTCTGCTTTCAGCTCTTCTAGGGACCTCAAGCATCAGTCCTTAGAGTCTGACTTTCTCAAGTGCGGTAGAGCCCAGCCCTGACTAACCCATCCCTAATACAACTCTTACATGTAAGGCTCAGGAGACATCAAGGAAGGAAGGGTGGAAGGACTGTAAAAGCCAGAGGAGTGGGATGTCTGTTGTAAGATTGCATCTCCTAAGAATGTCAGGGAAGCTACACCACAAAGTCTCAACAACATGGCTGTCTAAATGAGACCTGAGCAAGCACAGCACCAATAGACACAGAAGGGGGAAATCTCATGGGGTTTCAGCCGTAGGTAAAGAATTACAGGAAACTAAGGAATACTGAGAGCAGAAGTCTCCCCAACCCTGGGAAGAAACCCCTGTCTTAGTTAGGGTTTTACTGCTGTGAGCAGACACCGTGACCAAGACAACTCTTACAAGGACAACATTTAATTGGGACTGGCTTACGGGTTCAGAGGTTCAGTCCATTATTGTCAAGGTGGGAGTGTTACAGCATCCTGGCAAGCCTGGTGCAGGAGGAGTTGAAAGTTCTACATCTTCATTTGAAGGCTGCTAGCAGAATACTCACTTCCAAGCAGCTAGGATGATCTTAAAGCCCACACCCACAGTGGCACACCCACCCCAACAGGGCCACACGTTCTAATAGTGCCACTCGCTGGGTTGAGCATATACAAACCATAACACCCCCAAATTGGATATCCAATGCCAAGTGGCCAGCCCTGAAATCATATATGTACCTGTAACATTCTATAGACTAAACAAGTAATATTTATATATTTAGGATACATATACATATACATATATATACATACATATATATATACATATATATGTACATACATATATATGTTTATGAAACAGCAATAAAGAAAAAGAGGCCATGGATTTGAGAGAGAACAAGGAGAACTACATGGGAAGGATTGGAGGGAGGAAAGGGAGGGAAATGATGAAAGTATATTATAATTTCAAACACTTAAAATGAATTTTAAAAATAAATTAAATTTTAATATTTTATATATGCAAAATGCTTTTTTTCCTGCAAAGCAAAATTATTATTTGGTAGGATTAGAGTTTAACAGTTGACATTTTATTTTCTGGGTTTAAATGTGTTCTGAGTTTAAGCACACACAGGCCTTTGAAGATGGCACAAAACCCATAAACTTATATCATTCATGGTTAAAAATATTATTTGCATGCTAAAATAGTGATACTTAGATATATTTGGTTAAATAAAACATAAGAAATAGAACTCATTTTGCCTCATTTATTTTTTAACCTTTCAGTGTGGTCAGAAAATTTGAAATAACATATATGGACCACACTGTATTTTCCACTGAATAAACAAAACAAGACAAAAACAAAAACAGAAAAACCTCCCCAGAGAAGTCCAGTGACTGTTTTGAGTGTCCTGATTTATTGTTATTTTTTTCCTCTGTAAACAACACAGCTATTAATCATGGACAGATTAGCTTCTGTGTTTGGTTTGAGTTGCACTTCTTCACTGAAGTAGTGAATGGTTCTTTCAAAGATGAATCTGTGGCATTTTAGGATACTCTTGGACTCTTTCTATCCTCACCAGGACAGCTGTCCTTCCTTCTTGGATCTGGTGACGCTCTGTCCTGAGAACGCACCAACCATGCTACCCAGGAGCAGACCTGCATGCTGACTCTCTGCTTTAGGTGTCCCGGATGGTGTTTCTGTGATGATGGAGCATCAGTCAAAGCTGCCTTTGAGTGTGTCACGTAAGCACACGGCCTCCAGTCTGCGTGGGCGTGGTCTTTTACCACAGGCTATATAGGCACAGATGCAGAAGGGCTGAAGAACGGTGACTATTGGAGCCTAGAACTGTGATCCTAACAGACTGCTCAGAATACAGATCGCATGACAACCCTGACAGGGGAGGCCTTTTTTTGTTACATAGTATGATGTTTGAGGTCTATTTCCTAGTCAGTTGGACCATTGCTGAATTTCTTTTTAAGTTCAAAAGAGGAGTTCTGTCAGGGTCCAAATTTATCTTCCCAGCTGAGGACAGAAGAGCAGGGAAAGCTGGGCTGTTTCAAAGGAGCTCGAATTGGGCAGGGTTGTCTTAGATTCACAGTTGGAAAACTTGGGACGTTTCTGTCTCGTTGGAAAGAACAGGAAGTGTTGCTTATTTTTCGAAGAAAAGATAAAGAAAAAGAGATAAGTGGAGAGAAGGGATAGAAGGAAGGAAGGAAAAGGAAAGGATGCTAGCTCAGAGGCAAGAGACCAAGCACCAGCTATACCAGCTCTGAGCCAGCATTCCCTGAGTGAGGCTGGCTTCCCATCACAAGCCCAGCAGTCAGTCAGTGTTTTCCCCTGTTAGACACCCAACCTTTTCCTACTTATTTCTGGGAACATCTGTGGTGTAAAAGCCAGGTAAATGGAAGGAAGCTTGACAGCATTTCCTACCAGCTGGGGAGGTGGGCTTTCTGTGCCTTGGGAAAGGCTGTCTTTCAGAGCTACCCATCCTTGTGACTCACATCAGTTCC
Source organism: Rattus norvegicus (assembly GCF_021556685.1). Taxonomy (NCBI): domain Eukaryota; kingdom Metazoa; phylum Chordata; class Mammalia; order Rodentia; family Muridae; genus Rattus; species Rattus norvegicus. The sequence goes on along the minus strand of NC_141546.1, from coordinate 67,196,224 downwards.
CAGTCCAGCCGAGCCTTGTCAATGTCATCCATCAGCTTCATTAGCTTCCTCTTAAACTGATGCTCAAAACGCACATCGTCCTCAATGACGAGAGTCTTCTCCAGCTCTCGGTCAATAACCTGTAAAGGCCATCAGCGGGGAACACTGTGTGAGAACGTCGATACCCATTTTTATTTTAGAAACCCATAACTTAGATCCAAGAAAATATCCATTGACAGCAGGTCGTATAGATGATTGCACCATGTTTATAGCAACGAGACTATATGGTAGCAACCTTGCAGGTTAATATCTCTCAGACACAACACCGAGAGGTCATATGCATTGTGTTGTTCAAAGACAGGTCATGCCATGCTGTCACATGCCAGGATGAAGTTTACCCTGGGGAGATGGTGACTCCAAGGCTGTACAGAAGGGGCACCTCAGGTGCCTGCCACCTTTTTCTTAATCTCAGAATTGATCAACATGGGTGTCTTGTTCTATGTGTGCCATTTCATTGACTATCTTCTGATCTATGCACTTCTATATTTTTCTATAACATTTTACTTAAAGCATAGAAAAAGAAGAGACAAGTCGAAACTGGATCATTAAAGGAGAGAAGGCACCAAGAGGTTTATTGTTTCCTTTGTGTTCATCTCCTTCTTGTGGGAAGTGACCCTTATTCATGAGATTCAGTGCCAGCTCCAACAGTATCTTGATGTATAAGACACAGGGTCCAGTGACAGCTTTGCCTCTTCTTACCTGAAAACAGTTAAAACCTTCTGCCTGCTGTGAGAAGAATCCATCCTGCCTAACCCTGTCTCACGTGCCTTCTGTGTGATTCCTGCATGAATTCGTTTGATAGGTAATAACAAGACAGACATACACAAAACATTCCTCTTTACAGGGAAAGGGAACTCAGGAAAACAAAGTTCCTACAATGTGAAAACTTTCACCCACCACTGTCCCATGTGGCACTAAGGCCACCATCCTAGTGCCTTTGCTGCTGGCCTTGGGCTGATGGAATGCACAAAGCAAGAGCAATTTTCAAGCTTACTTCCGGGACAGTCATGGGCTCTCCTGCATCTGATCCTAATTCACCTGGGAAGTTCCAGTCTCCCTTCCCCTCATGACCAGAGTGTTCCCCTAAAGAATATTTACCTCTTTCCAGACAGAGAAGTGACTAAGGAAGCAACCGATTTCACCCCTGGTTAAGGGCCTGGAGGAGTAGGGGTCCCGGTAACCTGGGAGCATTTCAATGTTCCAGGCCTTCAGCTGGCTTGTGTTGAGTGCCCTGAATGACGAAGGATACGCATGAAGATTACTAGGTCAATGTGTCCCCACTCCAGATCAGGGAGGGGAAGAAGGGGACAAGGGGAAAGAGAGAGAAAGAGACCGAATGTTTCCTCAGAGCCTCTCTATACACGGAGAAAGACTTCTCGGTTTCCTATAATTCTCTCCATGCCTGCCAGGTTGATGTACCACAGTAGCATTATGAACGCGGTTAAGGCAAAAATTGGCCTCTCTTACATGTATACATCCTCACAGGGCCCGACACGTTTTCTCCCCCACAGGTTTTCTAAAACCCTTGAAAAAGCACTCTCCTAATGAAGAAAAAGCAATTGATAGGCACAGGACATTCTGAAAGGGCTGAGGGCAGGAAGGAATGGGGAGGTGGACTGCAGTCATGTGGCCTCCCTTTAGACCTTAAACTAAAACGAGAAGAAAAACAAAAACAACACAAATGAATTCCTCAAATGAGGGATCATTGGTGAAAATGGCTACAGTCAGCTTTCTAAAACTCTGGAAATCAACCAGGCTCTCACAATGTGTCTATAACCACTGTCAGCCTCGTGGGCTGTATGTTTTTCCTAGTTGAATTCTTTTCTCCCTGGCCCAACAGCATCTTTGAAAAAACAGTCACCTCACAGAACCAGGAGTAAATGTGAAAACTGGGGTGGGGTAGCCACTGAAAGTGACGGGGTGGACGGGCACTCCCCGAGGACCTGTTTCTGCGACACCATCCTCCTCCAAGCCAACAGTCTTCAGAAGAACCATTCTCAGAGCTGTCTTTATTTGACTGGACTCTGCATCCATTCTCTGGGAATTGTCCTCTCTGCAGGATTTGTGCAAAGTGGCTTTAACATTGGAGTTACCTGGATAGCATTGCCAGTTAGGTCTAATGAGAGGCTACCCAAAGCAGTTAAAAGGAAAAAGTGTGGAATAACATATTTATAACATGGGTTTTTGAAAATATCTACTTATCTTAGAGAATCTGGGAGACAAAACTATATTCAAAGCTGTAAACGTTCCCAGAAAAATAAAAAAGCCTAAACTCTTCACTGTCTCACCTCCCACTTTAAGCCTTAAGCCAGGGGAGAGAGCACTAAAGGCAAACAGCTTCAACATTGCAATCAACAAGGGATTTTAAATGATCCACTCATTCGCTGTCTGCAAAGACAGCAGATATTTAAATAAAGACCACAGACATGTTGAAAGTAACAGGATGGGAAATGATACGTGATGTTAACAGAAGCCATAAGAGAGCTTAGGGGCTGTATTAATATCAGACGAAATAAACCACAGAGAAAATACATCCTAGAGGCAACAAAAGATGATAAGTCATTTAGGAAGACATAATGTTCATATATATATATATATATATATATATATATATATATATATAACTTAAACAACATTATAAGCCAATTAAACCTAACAGACATCTGTAGTCCATTCACTGATAGCAAAATATGCATGTGTTCAAGTGTTTCTGAAGCATTCCCTAAGAAAGCCATGTGCTAGCCCATGAAGACCCCAGAGAGTACAAACCAAACCTCCATATATTAAAACAACACATTGGAACATCAAAACCAAGGAACCTGAGAGATTCACAAACCTGTGAAGTCAACACACTTCTAAACAACCTATGGCTAAAGAGGAAATCATGAAGAAAAATAGAAAATATTTTGATACAAATGAAAGCATAGGATATTATAACTCATCAACTGTACTTGATACACAGTTACAGCTGTAACTTCTAATTAAATGGAAAATATGTGACCTAACCAACCACGTTTGAACACTAGCAAAAAAAAAAAAAAGCAAATTAATCTCACAGCAAGTAGAAAATGAGAATGGGGGTTGGGGGTTTAGCTCAGTGGAGAGCGCTTGTCTAGCAAGCCCAAGGCCCTGGGTTCGGACCCCAGCTCCGAAAAAAAGAAAAGAAAAAAAAAAAAGAAAATGAGAATGGTAAGAATTATAGTGGAAGAAATACATTATAGAATACAAAACGACACAGAACACACACACATATGCACACATACACACATACACAAACACACATACACACATACACATACAGACATGTACAATACACATACATACACACATACACACACATACACATAATACACACACATACACACACCTATTTATTTGAAAAAAAAACCAACAAAACCAGCAATCTTTTACCTAAACCTACAAATAAAGAGCAAACATACCCATTTACTACTATTAAATTACTAAAATTAAGAATGAAAGACCAAGTATCCTATTGACCTTGTAGAAGGAAAAACAGTTATACCATAAATGTTTGTTTGCCAAAATTAAAACAACACATTAAATGGGCAAATTTTTACAAAGGTAAAATTACTGAAATTACTTAAGCTTAAGAAATTCTGAATAAATCTAAAACAACTAAAATAGGTTGAGTTAGTAATCTGAAATCTTCCTCAAAGAAAAGCCTAGAGCCAGATGTTTAAAGAATATGTACAAATTCCTAATAACGAGAGAGAGAGAGAGAGAGAGAGAGAGAGAGAGAGAGAGAGAGAGAGAGGAGGGAACTGATCCCAAAAGAGTCTATGAAGCCAGTATTATCTGAAATGAAACCAGAAAACTACAGGCCAATATTCCTATTAATACAAATGCAGAATTTTAAAGAAAACATAGTGGATAATATTCAGCCACAGAGGTGAGGGATTATACAGCAGAACCAGGCGAATTTGTTTTCCAGGGTTACAAGTATAGTTTAACATGTGAAGATCTATAAAATCAATGCACCAAGTTGACAAAAAAATAAAGCTATGGGGTCATCCCAATGGGAGACACATTTGAACTTTCATGTTAAAAAATTTTAAGGAAGGAGCTGGAGAGATGGCTCAGCGGTTAAGAGCACTGACTGCTCTTCCAGAGGTCCTGAGTTCAATTCCCAGCAACCACATGGTGGCTCACAACCATCTGCAACACAATCTGATTCCCTCTTCTGGTGTGTCTGAAAAGAGTGACAGGGCACTCACTTATATAAAATAAATAAAATCTTTTAAAAAAATTAAATTTTTTTATGGAAACAGTAATAAAAGGTCTACATCATCAGCTTGATAAAACTGCACCTTAAGTATAGTACTTAACAGAGAAAACCTAAATGCTTCCTCTCTGAGATCAGGGCTATCAAAATGTCAGCTGTCATCATAACCTTTGAATGTTGTGCTCAAAGCAATAGCCAGGGCCGTAAGGCAAGACAAGGAAATAAGCGCTATCTAGATTACAAAGGAGGAAATAATGCTTCATTCAATTGTAAATGACAGGCCTTGCCTACAGAGAACCCAAAGCAATGCGTGTACACAGGCATGCCCACACACACACACACACACACACACACACACACACACACACACACACAGAGGAACACATGCATGCACCTACACAGAAGCATGCATGCCCACACACATACACACACACACACACACACATATACATACACACACAGGAACACACGCATGCACCCACACAGAAGCATGCATGCACATGCATGCACAACACACAATTTGAATTGAAGGTTGCAGAATACATGATCAGTATACAACAACCTATAGTGTCCATACATTTTGCAATAAATACTAAAAACAATAAATTAAGGAGATAATTCTAAAGTCTATTACCATGGCGTCAACAAATGCCAAAGAATAAATTTAACGATGTAAATTAAAGACTTACACACTAAAAGCAACGAAGCCTCATTTAAACAATGGACATTTATCTAATAAGTGAAACGACTTGTTATGAGTCTTGGCACTTCTTCAACTGACCTGTAGGTTCAGTGCAGCTCCTATCAACATCCAAGCTGGTGTGTGTGTGTGTGTGTGTGTGTGTGTGTGTGTGTATGTAAACTATACTGACAAGATAACAGTCAAGTTCACAGAAACTCAGGTCTATGATAGGCAAAACATCCTTTTAAACAAGTAGCAAAGGTGCAGGACTCATGTTTCCTTATACAGAAAGTCTGTACTGCATGTATATGATGTATGTGTATATGTATATGATGTATATGATGTATATGTATATGATGTATGTGTATGTATATGTATATGATATATATGATGTATATGTATATGATGTATATGTATATGATGTGTGTATGTATATGTATATGATGTATATGATGTATATGATGTATATGTATATGATATATACGATGTATGTGTATATGATGTATGTGTATATGTATATGATGTATATGTATATGATGTATATGATGTATATGTATATGATGCATGTGTATGTATATGTATATGATGTATGATGTGTGTGTATGTGTATATGATGTATATGTATATGATGCATGTGTATGTGTATGTATGTATATGATGTGTATGTATATGTATATACTGCCATTAAGTCAATATGCCACTGTTATTAAATAGATCTATAAATTAACTTAATGATTAAAAGGCCAGGGGCATTCTCTAACATTTACGGTCAGCTGATTTTTGATGAACTTTCCCAGAATTCAGAGGGTAAGGTGTAGTTTTCAAATAAGTGGTGTAGGGGAAGCAAGGCGACCGTATGGAAATGAGAAGGGAATCCCTACTTCGTATCACATATAAAAACACTAGCTCAACATAGATGAAAGGCTTAAATGTAGGAGATAAAACTGACACATACCTGTAAACCCCAGTACTCTGGAGGTTGAGACAGGAGAATTACAAGTACAAGGTTAGCCTAGGTTATAGTCAGTTCTAGATATGTGTGATTTTCCTGTCACAGCTTCAGGAAAAATGGCCACCGTGGTCCATCTAGTATCTAGATGTCTCACACAACAGGACACATAGACCTTTATTTTTCGTTTGTTTTCTTCAGACCTGAACATGGTTTCAAACACATATCCTCTACTACATGAGAGAAAGTTGGGAACCGCCACAGCTCTGAGAATGGCCAGGGACTGGGTGATCATGTTTAGTGGTGTGAGGCTCAGTGGTTACTGGGTGTGGAGTGGGTCCCAGGCCCACGATCCAGGCTAAAACTGACATCACTGCTCCTGAGCCCATCTCTCTCACAGGTCTCTCTCCATGGTAAGAGCCTCAGAGGTCCCTCCCTCCAGGACTCCTCAGTCAGCCAAGGCACCACCCTGCTCCAACCACACCTGTCAGGGGTGGGCAGAGGACTCACTTCCCATCCACGGCCTCCACAATCTTGACCTCAATCTCCTGTTCGTAGAGTGTACGCAGCATCCTGTCCCGCCTGTCCTTCCTGCGCTTGAGGTTGATCATGAAAATCTGAAGCGGGATAAAAAAGGGCAAAGAAACAACGCTGGTTGAAAAGCTTAGGAAAACGGAAGCTTAGGAAGATGGATGTGAGGACCAGAGGGGTTTGTAGGGTAAGGGGTGGGAAGGAAGTTATGGCACGGTTTCGTCTTGAGTGGGGACAGGGTTCAAACGCTATTTATCAGAATGGAGCTACTTTTTAAATGAAACCATCAGCAATGACCTAACAACCTGTTGTTTCCCTGATAGCCGCTGACGAACGTGTTCTCTCTCCTCTTGAGAAAATAAAGTTCAAAAAATAATCACCCCAAAGGCCAAAGGTGAATTAAACTGTATGCACAGAGTCAGAAGGAGGGAGGTGGTTTGCCAGATGGCTAAATGCACCCACGTACTTCTGTTCTTAATACTGCCACTTGCTTGTCTGTCTAAGGCCTTTTCTTTCCATGCCTCAGTCTCCTCATCTGGGAATGGGGCCACTGCGGCTCCACTCCACACATACTATGCTTGGCAGCATCATGATTCACATCCACTAGGTAAGCGCTAACAGCTTTCAAAAACTAAGAAAAAAATCTGAGTCTTCGTGCTTTTAATCTCCAAACTTCCAGAAGGAACATCAAGATCTCTGTCCCACAAGCTTTTTTTTTTTTCTTCTCCTGCTGGGAGTCTTCAACTCCCTAGATCTAAAAGGATAAAGTCATTGAAGGAAAGGGCCCATTCCCCTGGTTGTTACCCTTGACAGAGGAGAGGGTACTACAAAACATGAGCTTTTACTGGGTGCTCAATAGAGGGCATCTGCTGGCTTGAGGATAAGGAGGGGTGTAGGTTTAGGCTTTCTGAGTGAGGGCCAAGTCTACCCGTACCCCTCACCTTGGCCTGGAATGCCCGGTTGATAGCAGTACTAGTATGTAGACATTGTAAGGCAACTAAAGCCTCATGAAGACTGTGGTGGGGAAGTTAACATTTTATACCTACCTATTTGTCTGTCTATATGTCTGTCTTTCTGTCTGTCTAATTGTCTATCTATCTATCTATCTATCTATCTATCTATCTATCTATCTATCTATCATCTATCTATTATCTATCTATCTATCATCTATCTATCTATTATCTATCTATCTATCATCTATCTATCATCTATCTATCTATCTAACTAACTAGTGTATACAGTGTAACTGCGTGGCCGTGGGTGCCGTAAAGGTCAGAGGACAATCGGGCAGTCTTCTAGTTTGGCAGCAAGTGCTTTCAGCCATATAATTTCTTACCAGTGCATAAGTTAGCACTTGAAGAATGGCCTCTGGCTGCAAGCAGTGAGGAATTGATTTTGAATATTAAACTATTCAAGATTGGAAGATGTTACCAGCCATCAGGAAGCTGCGTCCCAGGAAGGAGAAACCCATAGGAACAGGGCAGAGGATGCTCGTTGCCTCCTGACTGTCTGCGTGACTCTGGGGAAAGCCTCTGTGTACTTAACTCTGCTGTTTGGAAAAGGAGGGGTTGGAGCAAACCCAGCCCTCAAGCCCTGTGCATATGAAAATTTGTGCACATTGGTTTATGATGAAGTTGGCTTCACGTTATGAGACTTGTGAAAAACTCCTATTGTGTAATCGAGCTGAGCCAGACTCAGTGGTCACTCTGAATATTATTTTACATGTCTGCTCTCAATCCTGTAGGATAGGCTCGTCTCTGCTCGCATGTAGAGTTCTGGGAGCAACAGAATGCTCATTGCAACAACTCCAGCAACGCTGGGCAGGGAAGGTGCTGGGCAGGACTCGATTACCTCTTGGATTACTTAATTGGATAGTTATTAATAAAACAAGAGAAAATCCACCATAATTTCTGTGTGACATATATGTGGGACTTTATAGCTTAAGTGTGTGCCGTCTTCTTTCATGCTTCGTTTTCTTTAGAATCCTGACTGTCAAGGGCTATGTTCCATCCCCAGTTTTACAGACACAGGAAGGAAGGATACAGCATATCCTCTGTGCGTTCACCGGGCCCTCCGAGGTCACCCAAGGAGACAAAGCAAAACAAAGCGAAATAAACAGAGAAGCATCCAAAACGTCCCCTACAAACCAGAGGCCTCCAGTCGAGGAAGCTTTTAGTAAATAATAGTCCCTTCCTGGGCCTTGCCAGGGCAAAGGCAGTAAACTCAGTAGCCATGAAGGGAAAGCATAGACGGCTTGCTCATACTTAGTAAACAGAGCACAGAGTCAAGTGCCAAATACAGCCAGACACTAGCAACCAGGCCACAGTACTGGAGGGCGGAAAAGACCTCTGACACCTCTTTTCCACAGCCCACGTCTGCTGCAGACAGAGAGATGATTATCCTGGGCTGTGGGAAGTGGAGTCTCGGCCTGCCTCACTTTCTAGGGCTGGCCTAACACACACCACGTCCTGCCCAAGGTGAACCAAGACGGTCCTAATTTTATTTCATTTGCTGAGAACTGGTCCTTACAGAAATGTGATGCCAGGGGGACAGAGGAAGATACTAAAGACACATGGGCTCTCCTTCTTAGAAAATGAAGAGAGGCCAGAGCCTCCGGGAAGGAGACCTTTACTCAGCAAGAGGCCACTGTGTGGGAGGTCCCCCCACCCCCACCCCCATTGTGGTGCCGGTCAGCCCACCCTTGTAGCACCCGACAGTTTTGAAAACTATTTCCTATTTTTAGCAAATAGGAATAGACTTAATAGGCTCTATTTATACTTTGCTACATTTAAATTCATCCTGCCTTCTGTGGAGATGGCACAATCACTATTTGATATTCATAAAACACCTATTTCCTAATTTTGGAGGTCTAGCGTCAAGTCAGTTTTGTGGCAGAGATCCCAATTCCTAGTTCCATTGGCTCCTTGGGATGAACATGGTTTGGGGGCACAGATGTTCACGTTCCAATGCGATAAGGTGTTTTCTTCCAAAAAGCAGACTGAGCTCAAAGCACAATGCTTGGCTTAAACCCAGAACCCCTGGAAGAATTCTGTCTCAGTTCCTGGACTCCTGGCAGGTCACAGCTCCAGACCACAGAACTCAGCGCTGACCAGTAACCACATCAGGGGCCGTGAAGGGCTCATGGCACAGACTCGGATTCTGGCCCTGTCAACCATTTTACACACTACGAGAAAAACACCTCTTTATATTATTCTCTCTTTCCTTCCTTCCTCTCTTCCGTCCTACCTTCTTTCCTCTTTCCTTAACTCCCTCCCTCCCTCCTTCCTTCATCCCTCTCTCCCTTTCTTCCTCCCTCTCCTGTACCACTCTCTCTCCCTTCCCCTCCCCTTCTATTGTGCTAGGAATTGAACCCAGGGCTCCACTTATCTGAAGAAAGTGCTCGACCACTGAGCTGAAAGCCCATCTCTGCCATGATATATATATATATATATATATATATATATATATATATATATATATATATATATATATATATGATTGCACAGTAGATACCGCTCTAGGGAAACTACTATAAAGTTCCTGCCTGCTGAAAGACAGAATTTTAGGACATGTTTTTCTCTTCATTACTTCTTTCAACTCTGCCCTCCAACCTTTTGCCACGGAAGAAAAGTAAACGAAACATAGAATATCCTAGAATAGTTTCCATCCACGCAACTATAGCAGAATAAAGTTAATGTCCTCCGGAACCCAAAACCTATTCTTCATGCCTTACCCTTGAACCTCAATAAAAAGTTTGGTAAAATTATATAGCAAATTTGCATTCATTGCCAAATAATCCTTTCTGGTTCAATTTTCTATGATCGTCCCTCGTGAAGACCAGAAAACAGAATGATAACAAACCGAAGTCCGCAGGATGCCCAGCGGCCAAGCTTGCCTGCTTGCACTCAGACAGAGGCTCTGTCTTCTGTTCCAACATAAACACAGAGGTCTCTGCACACATGTGCATATTAACACACATGTGCACATAAGGGCAGGAGCACACACACAGAGACAGAGGGATAATGATAGAGACTGGGGGGGAGGAGGAGGGGAAGGGGGAGGGTTAAGTGGAGGGGGAGGGGTTAGGGGGAGAGGGAGAGGGAGGGAGAGAGAAACTTTCCTACCTCATCAAACCCCATCTTGTCTGGATATTTAGGGACAACTGACACAAACTGGGAAGGCTCCATTGGAGGACGGTCAACTAGAAAATGGAAGAAACAGAGTGCTTTATTAGAGAAAGGGTCAAGAAATAGAATCCTACCATCATTCCAGTCTTTAGGACTGACAATCATGCTTGACAACAAGGGCAGGGGACAACTGTTCTGAAGTCCTCAGGACTGAGTAGCTTCACAGAGACCCTGATGGTCAGAGCGATGGCTTCAGAACACCTGTCCATTTGCAAGTGGAAACATTCACTCCATTTCCATTAGCACTCATTCTAAGAATAAAATGGGGGTAGTACAGGGTGATGGCTGAGAAAAGGCTCAGGAGTCAGACCCATGAATCCAACCCTTCGCCTAGAAGGCCTTGGAGATCCGTTTCTTTATATGTAAGTTTGGAATAAGTTCTTTATATATAGCTTGACTTGACATGTATCTCTCATGAGACCTGCATGCAAATCTATTCAGTATATTGACAGTAAATACTTATAACTGTTACCTACTGAGATCCATGGGAAAATAACTACAAGCATAATTTTTTCCCTTTAAGAATGGTATTTCTACTCTTTTAAAACTACCAAAGTCTGGACCACTTTTATCCTATCTAAATAGGTTATAGGTGTGTGAAATTCCCGTTTTAACCCCAGCTTAACTCTAAGCGCTGGTTCACATCTCAGAACTTGGTCCAAGGATAATAAAACATTTCAGGTAGGAGGGACATTGTGTCAAGTAACACATTTTTAAATGTTACTTAGATGCTTTAAAAAAAAGCCATGTTTATATACTATATACCCTCATACTTGGGAATCCTTTTGGTAAAGAACCTGAGAAGGCCTGGAAGATTTATTAGTCTTATATAAATTCAAGTATTAATTTTATTTTTCTTCATATGATAAGATGACAAAAATTTTAAGAGTTGATTGCTGAAGTGCTTAAAGAACTATCAGTGAGGCTGGGGAGATAGCTTGGTATAGTGCTTGCTACACAAGTGTGGAGACCTAAATTCACCTATGTAAAAACCAGGTGCAGTTGTGCACAGCTGTAACTCCTGAGGCAGAGTGGGAGACACAGACAGATACCCAGAACTCATTGGTTAGTCAGTTCAGCCAATCAGCAAGCTCTAATTTTAGTATGAGATATGTGGACAGCCGTAAATATCAACTTCTGGCTTCCACATGTAGGGGCACACATATGCACGTGATCCATATACCACATATACACAGAGACACCCACGGTCATACAAACAGAACTGATAGTGATTGCTGTGTGGCTGTTTCCTCTGAATTAAAACATTCTATCCAGGATTCTCTCTTGGGACTCAGGAAATAAACAACTCCCAAGTCTCAGGAAATTCCTGAAACTAATAATCACCTTAACAAGGTTCAGCTTCCTACTAATCTTCTCTTCCAGGAAGCATATTTCCAAATTCTCCATATCTCATATCTCCATATCTCAGTGTACTAAAGGAGTTAGAAACTTATTGTTATAACTTGTCTACTCTGCTCAAACTCCTTACCTCGCTTACTACACTAGCCATTCCCTTGTAAACATTCTTAATTCTCTGCCATTGACATTTGTTTTATAAGACCCTAGTGCTGGTTATAAGCAACTGAGCACTCACTCAGCATCCAAAAGACCATGGCAGGAGACATGCCATACAAATTCACTACGTGAATCACTTCAAAGTGACAAATCATATTACCAAATTGGCAAGTGACCCCATAAGACTTGGCTCCAACATTAAATTCACTTCCAGTGTTTCAGAGATCTGTTTCATGCCATGATTTTTTTTTCTGGAATCTCTAATAGATTTCCCAAGTACAAGAAAATATGCAGAATCCAATTAGATTTTTTTTCTCTCCCCCCAAACTCGTAAAGCCAACCACATGCACATCTCTGCTTTGTGCTTTTCTACTTATGAAGGAGACAATTCTTGTTTCTACTGAACACAACCATTAGAGAAGTGGTTCTCAACCATCCTGAGACCCAATTTTATCATTGGGGATCATGTTGTGCTGATCCACAGCCATAAAATTATTCCATTGCTACTTCATAACTGTAATGTTCCACTCTTATGAATCTTAATGTAAATATATAATAAGCAAGATATCTGATATGCAATCTCCCAACAGGTCACGACCGACCTTCAAGTTGAGAACTACTGTTTTACACTATTGTCCTAGGCTATGGCAACTATTGTTTTCCCAAGAATTTCAGTCTTACAGATACCTCTGTTCCAAACTATCAAGTTCCCCTTTATCTAGAATCCTTCCCATCAGCACATGGACATACCTCAGGACTCTTACCTTAGGCAAATGAACAATGCTAAGAAGCCAACTCAAAACAAATACAAATAAAACAAATTACTCCCAGCAGCTCTGCACAGTTCCTTATTCCACCTGCCTTCAAAACTCCATTTTCTCATCTCTCTGGGCCATTCTAATTATTTTCTCATCTCTTCGGGCCATTCTAGTCAGCTTGTGTCCTTATCATTGCATCAACGTACTTCTTACCAAAATTGGTACCAGAGCTCTCTCTTCCTCCCGTCCTCTCTTGACAGGGTCTCACTCTGTACTCTAGATTACTCTCTCGGCCTCCTGAGTGGTATAGGATTACAGATGTGAGCCGCCAAAGCTGGTACAGAGTTCTAGCCCAACGTTATTAAGCATCATTTCTTCACCCTCATTTCACTTGGCTTCCCAACATCACTTGGCTCTTTCTCAAAACATAACTCCCTTTTCCTTCCCAGCTTTCTGGCTGTTAGTCTGCCCTGGGGATCTGTCCTCCTTCGTTTCACTACATGAGGTCACATTGTTCCTTGGCTTCCAATATCCTTTTGGTATGATGAGTCTTAAATGTCTTTCTCCATGGACTCTCTTCCCTAAACCACTTTTTATATCCACTTATCTCCTGGCCCCTCTAGTCAGACTTGAAATAAATATTGCAATCATACATGATGGATGGAGTAAAGCCTTTTCTGACTCAGTAAGTTGAATGGACCAAAATGCTAGAGCCATTCTTAATTTCTCCTTTGCTTCATGGGCTGCCTCAAAGCTCCTACAAGTACACTGGGCTCTGTCATTAAAATGTACTGTAAGCCTGTCTGTTTTGTATCACCTTCTTGCTACAGCTCAGATCTCAACCATTAACATCTCTTAACATGAGCTATGTCTTAATTCCTTATACCCTAATACTCTTACCACAGCGTGAGTGATCTTTTAAAATACATAAATCACATCACACCACCTTAGGTTGCTCTTAGGATAAAATCCAAATTCCTTGCCATGGCCAGTGTGTTCTGCGTTCATCCATGACTTCATCTCCCTCTCTTCTTCTCCCTGTTCCTCACCATGTTTGCCTCTGGGCCTGGGCCACTCCCAGGGTTTCTCCATGCTAGTGGTCTTTATATGTCTTGTTCTTTCTGCTTGGAATCCGTGCCCCAAAGATTCATGGAACTGCTTCCTTCACACATTACCTCTATCTGTTAAAATATAAATTCACGGTGGCGAGGTTTTGCTTGAGTTCCCCATTGCTGTGATTCATCATTATGGGGAATTATGCTCTGTGCATTGTTGAGTTTATACCATGATTCTTTTTTTTTATTAAAACTTTCATTGTTTGCTTAGGATGGATAGTCTACTTCATCTGGACTGTCCAGTTTAAGATCACTTCATTCAAGCCACTTCATCCTCGCAAACTTTAGTTTCTTATGTTTTAGCCCACTTTCACTTAATTTAATTTAATATTTAATTTTTTATTAGATATATTTCTTTTTTTTTTTACCTTAATTTTCATTTTATTAAATTGGAAATGAAAATAAGTGTCTATGATTCTATAGCTGTTTGTGAACATTATATAAGATAGAATGTAGGAAACATACTTAACACTCTAAGGTGAAAACTAAGTGCTCATCAAATATTAAGTCTTAATCATCATTGCCATCTTCATTAGAGATTAATTACTAGAAACAGATACATATAAATACTTAAACTGAATACATATATTTCTGCACTTTTCAAGGCGCATTCTCTTTAACAATTACACTACTGTTAAGGGAAAATGGGGAAAGTGAAATGATGACATAGTTCAGAAGCCATGACAAATCATGGTTTGTGCTCCCACTTATTCCCTGGGTATCTAGATAGCCTGCTTAGCCTCTTATGATTCTGAGGATCAATCGTGCGGGAGAATGCAAGAATTCAGTGAGAAAATCCTTGTAACATGCCTACAAGAGTGCTCTGCACAGAGTAAATGGCATTTTTTTAGTTATTGTCATTATGGATGTTTTTCTCTATGCAGCTCAGCCCTATGATGTTTCTGCTAGAATTTTTTCCTCTTAACCAGGACCAGAGAGACCTGCACAATGACAATAGTGGTCCTTTGAATTGTTTTTGGAGGTTTGGAGGCTTATGAAATGGACAGTATCAGGCTCTAGGTGTCTAACCCAGTGGTACTAGATATATTTCTTTACTTACATTTCAAATGCTATTCCCTTTTCCAGTTTCCTGTCCGTAAGCACCCCCATCCTCTCTCCCTCCCCCATACGGGTTTTCCCCCCCTCTACCCCCCTTACCGCCCCGCCCCCAACATTCCCCTGCACTGGGGTCCAACCTTGGCAGGACCAAGGGCTTCCCCTTCCACTGGTGCCCCAACAAGGCTATTCTCTGCTACATGTGCAGTTGGAGCCCTGGGTCAGTCCATGTATAGTCTTTCGGTAGTGGTTTAGTCCCTGGAAGCTCTGGTTGGTTTTAACCCACTTTCTTCAGGATGTATGTATTTGTCTGCCGTCTCTTTCCTCATCCTGCAGTGTCCTGACCATCAGTCCTTTCATTTGAGCTTCTCACTTCTATCCAACATGAGCTGAAGAAGCCTTGGGGACAGATGTAAGCACACAGGCCAGCGTGACTCTCTCTGTTAGAAATTCCTGTTGCCTTTCCATCTGCTCAGTTCACAGAGCACTGTATTTTTAGCGTCTTTTAAATATTAGTCCTGACTTCTCAATTAAACTGTGATCCTCTGAAAAATGAGGGTTGGCTATAAAATGTCTTGACTTCCTAATGCCTTTGCGAAGTGACATATATCACAGGTACATCCCACATCTGCTCATTAAAAATTGACATGTTCTAATGTTTCAATCATTATCTCCCAACAATGCTGCCAGTAGCTAATTTCTACTGCCTATGGAAATCCAGATCTTGGGTAGTTCAATATTTCATTAACCTCTGTTTCGAGAGTTTACAGCTATGGTTTTATCATTACCGCATTTTATCCTTCCTACATGGGATGCCAGTCCACATTTTTGCATTATAACCATCAACCCTTTTTCTTTAATGGAACAAATCTTAAGACCAAAGGAGAGGTCTGAGTAAAAAGCCCCTGAGTTTATTTTTAGACTTACTGAGTGGCCTGTGAGTTTCCAATTGGTTTAGTATTTCAATTATGTCCGTGCTGCAGAGAGTTGAAGATGGGAGCGCTTAACAGAGTTATTATCAGAAGCAATGAATGCAAGGATTAAATCAAATACCATACATATATTGCTTGAGCAGTCATGTGTGGGGAGAGCAGAATGGAAGGCAGAACTCACAGGTTCTTCTCAGATGAAGTCTACCTGGTTAGAAAAGGGGCTGTGCATATTTGTAAGCTATAATCATTGGGATCTCTATTGACCACACGCAGGAGAACTTTTCCCATGCTCGGACACGTGGGAGAAAACAAGAGAGCACAAGATCTGACAGTCGGTCACTCTGTGAGCTGCTGTCTCCTTGGGAGTCAAAGCCATAAGCCATGAAATGATAATCACAAGGGTTAGCATTTCATGAAGAGCTAGATGGAGTCATAATAATTGTCACAGTTCTATTCATATTTTATAAAGCTGATTATATGTATGTAATTGTCACACTATTATTTTATGAAGCTGATTATATATGTAATAGATAATTGTCATACTTCATTAAATATGTATACATAATTGTCACACTTTATTATTTTATGAAGCTGACTATATACATCATTCATTACTCTTGGTTCTTCAAAATTAGTTATCTTCACTTTACAAAAAAAGGACAAAAAACAAAACTAAAGTGACTCTCTCCTCATAGGTGATAAAGCCTGGGTCCAACATGACTTTTAGGGCTCCAGGTTCAGTGCTCTTGTCAATACAGTCTCCATTCATTTATTAATTTATTCAAATGCCCACTCATACATTCAGGAAATATTTCTTTGCTACCAACCATATGCCAAGCATGATGTGAGGTGTTTGAGACGTTGAGAAGAGACAGAAACGATATATATGAGCTGTTGGGGCGATGGCTCAGTAGGTAAGGGGTAGCAATGTGAGTATGAGAGCCTGAGCTCAGATCCCAGAACCCAGGTATAAGCCAGGCATGCCAGTGCATACTTGTAACTTAGGGCAGCTGGGGAGACTGCAAAGACAGGTAGATTCCCTGAGACACTTACTGGTCATGCCTGACCAGTGATCAGCCAATCAGTGAACTCCAGGTTCAGTACCCTGGAGAGTGATAGAAGGAGATGAAGTTCAGTCTTCTCCATCCACATAAACACATTCAGTCATATCTGTATATACATGTGCACACACAGAGACACACACACAACACACACACACATATGCACACAAGCACGCATATGTGCACTCCCCACAAACCCAGAGTCATATAATTAGAAAGTAGCAAAGATAAGATTTAAATTCATTTTACACAGCACTATTACAGCACTTACTGCATGGTAGAGCAAATATCTACTCATGAATCTAGCTATCCACCAAAATAGGAAGCTCCCTGAGAACAATGACCTTATCATATTTGGGGTTTGTTTGCCTTTGAAATAGGGTTTCCTCTCTGCAGCCCTGGCTGTTCTGGAATTTGCTCTGTAGACCAGGCTGGCCTTGAATTCAGAGATTCCCTGACTCTGCCTCCTGAGGGCTGAGATTAAAGATGTGCACCACCACTGCCCAGCCGACCTTGTCATATCTGTATCTCATGGAAAAATTTAAGAATTCAAGGGCAAATGAATGTCTAAACCTCAGCCAAGACAGAATGACAGCTGAGAAATGTCAGACTGAGAAGTAGAGATCCAGGGCTGACTGCCACTGGTCACAGCTGGCCATGGCTGGCCATGGCTGACCACGGCTGGCTGTGGCTGGTCACAGTTGGCCACAGCTGGCCTGGTTACTGTGACAATGAGCTAGGCACCACTGCCCTGGCTCCTGGGCCACTCACTCATTGCTTCTATTTGCACGTGGATGAGGTTCTCGATGTCCTCCTGCAGCGTCTGGTGGGGCTTCAGAGGGATGGGCAGGTAGCCATAGTGTTCTTTGTTGCACAGGTACATCTGGATGCCTGAAGAGGTGAGAGAACAGAGTCAACCAACCAAAAAACACACTCGTTAGTAAGAGAGGGAGACTCTCTGGGACCGCCATGAATTCAGTGCTGAAGCTGAACAAGTGGCTTGTCTGGGGAGTGTCTATAGAGTTTTGCAATATTCTTTTATTAAAAAGTTGAAACCCAATTGGGGGGCTCTTAAAAACCCTGGGTCATTCTTCAGTCCAGAAGAAATTGATTTTTCTTTCTGAAGAAAAATAAAAAACACATTTGTGGCCTGAAATGGACAACACTGTAAAGGCATGAAGCAATCAGACAGGAAGAAGGGATTCCCATTCCAGAGAGCAGAACGGAACTCTAATCCACATGCAGGAAATAAGAAGAGACAAGGAATGAAACCCGCATTTGATATGAAAGCACACGGGAAGATCCTGAAAGGCCGACAGATTATTAAAACCAAAGCCACACCCATGAAAAAACAAAATATTTAAAAGATACAGAGGAAATTTATCATTTCCCATGATTCCTCTTGGTTTTATTTTTTTTCCTGCACTGGCATGGATTTAGAATGACCAATGAACAAAATTCTTAAGACTAAGTCAATAATGGCAAAAAAGAGCATTCCTCTCAAAACTTATTAAGCACCTATAGTGTGGCAGTGATGTCTTAGTTCTGTTATATTCATGGCCCCACCAGTGAGCTGGGAGAACTACAAAGCATCTCTGTTCAGCCAGACAGCTAAGAAAGAAGACGCAAGTCGGCCTCATACATCCCAGCCACGGACCCAGCTTCCTTAGTTGCACGGACAAACCTGCCAAGCTCTGGACTGCGCACCAAAGCCTCTGGTTTGTTAATTGCTACAACCATCAGTGTTTTCCTGAGGAAATTATCTACATAGTGACATCTTTATTTGGGGCAGATGAAATTTCCAGCAGTCAGCTCTAACACCTGCCAAGCCAAGTGAAGCTGTCTTAGGGCATTAACAGAGAAGAACAAGGAGAGAAAAGAGCCTTTGTCCTCCACCTTTACTGCTCCTGGTTGGTCTCACCAGGTGCTGTCACCTCCTCTGACTTGTTTAACTGAACTCACAAGCTGTGCTATTTGCTCACGTGACTACTTCTGGAGACACAAACAAGAATGTGACTTATTACAAAGCTGTAATGAACTGAGAATGTGGAAGAAAGAGACATTGCCTCTCTATGTTACTTAGACAACCCTCCCTTTTACCATTTAACTTCCCAAGGCTTCCATTAAAAGGCGATATGATACTTAGCCAAACTATCCATCTAGGTATCAGGTGAGCAGGTACAAGAAAGGCATTTTCAGATGTGAAATGCAAATCCAAAATCCATGGAACATTTACCTCCAATCACACTTTCTCAGAAAGTTACTACACTGGGCTGGAGAGATGGCTCTGTGGTTAAGAGCATCGACTGCTCTTCCTGAGGTCCTGAGTTCAAATCCCAGCAACCACATGGTGGCTCACAACCATCCATAATGAGATCCGATGCCCTCTTCTGGTGTGTCTGAAGATGGCAATAGTGTACTTATATACAATAAATAAATCTTAAAAAAAAAAAAGAAAGTTACTACAAGATGAAGAGAAAGACAAAGAGGAGAGTAAGAGGGAGAAGGAGAAAATCACTGTGCACAAGAAAGACTCAAGGCACAAGAACGGTGAGGTACGACAGAAGCAAACTTGGTCCCAAGTTGATGGCTGTGAAGCTCAGAGATTAGAGTTCCTCAGAAGATTTCAAGAGTGACATCTTGGGGTCATCTAACATGCCAAAGTGGACAGCTGTAATTCTGAATACTGTAAGAGGGTTTGAGAAAATGAATAATTAGTTTTCAATTGTATTAGTGATCTCTATTTCATACACACACTCACAGGATACACACAGACACACACTGAATTACTAAGTTTGATAAAAGAAAATTTTATAGTATGTAAAAATGACTGCTCTTGGTGTTTTAGGATCATGTGATTATAATAAAAACCTGAAGGTCTTTTAACAATATTTAATTAGTCTTATTTGTGTATACTTGTGAGTGCCCATATGTATGTCCATGTGCTGCATTTGAGGACAGAAGAGGACATAAGACCTCATAGAACTCAAGGTACACAGTTGTGAGTCACCATGTGGGTGCTGGGAACCAAATCTTCTGCTGGAACACCACATGTTCTTAATTACTGAACGATTTATCCACCCCTAACACCTAGCATATTAAATTACATCAGGGGAACAAGGTGATAGGAAGAATGTGTTTCCACATAGAAGGCCAAGGGAAGTGAGCTAACTTACTACCTTCTGTAATGAAGAGTTGGTTTTGAAGGGAAATATAAGGCAAAGAAAAGAAAGCAAGAAAGAAAGGAGGAATGCACGCTACTTAGAAACAAAGATACTAATACTGTGCCTCTGTACCCACCTTTAGGAGTGATGCATTGGGAGTGTTCGTTTTAATAAATCTTAGGTCACTGGACTCTTTCAACTATGTGCATGGACAATACGATAAAATAGGGGGCTCCCTTGATAATCACATCAAGTCTCTGAGAATATCTTGTAATAATGTAGAAATGGTGAATCTCTGGGAAGGAGAGGCAAGTGTTACAAGGGAAGTGCTTTGTTTTCCTAAGAAAAGCACCAAATGCCTTCCTGAGCTCACATACACATGAGTCACAAAGATTGATAAGCGATCCCTGTGGTGAGACCTGTGGGTTGCAACTGTCCAGGGCCTCACAGTAAGTCATTAGTATCAAATGTCTGTCTCTGAGGGCCAGTTCCAACTTCTCTCTCTACCCGGAGCTTACAGCTTAGTCTCAAGGCCAGTAGTTCCTGGGCAGCCATCCCTACCCTGGGATCTGCCTGCCCAGCACTCACATTTCTTATTTGGTTTGCAGTGGCTGAATTCTTTGGAAGATTCCTGGCTCATACAGAAGAGGGCTCCGGTGGCTATGATACAGAACCATGATCACTAGCTATGTGGGAGGTGAGTTCTTGTCCCCATTATTGTCCCAGAGACTCTTCTATGACCATCTGCAGTCTGCTCTGGTTGGATAGCTCGCCCAAACCCTGAGAACATATTATCTTATCATTCACGCCTGCCAAAGTCTCTAATCTGAGATGTAGGCTTAAGCTTTGTGGTCCCAAGGTCCTGCCTTATAGGGAGAGACAACTTGATTCTCTTGGCACGTTTTAAAAATGATGTTCTTAGGGGCAACATGCATCCAGAGCACTTCGGAGCCATGAAAACAAAAGAATTACAGACATTTTTCACCCAAGACTCTGTCAACCCAAGGAAGAAAGAAAAGGCCTTGAGATGTGCCATGGGCTAGGTGGTTTCCCGGTCCTTTTATACTTCTTTTGAAGACATCAGTGAGCTATAACCTCAGAACACACAGCTGCAGGCAGGAGCCTTCAGCCATCCCCTCTTGCCCCGTTTGTAGTCAGCACTACTACTCTGGCTCTCGGTGTTCGCAGCTCTCAAAAACTGATTATTTCCACACCAAAGGATCTGAACTTCCCAACGATGTAGACTCTCACAATGCTGGGCATAATTCTGGGGCCTCTTTCTATTTCTACCTCTTGCTTCCCTCAGATGATTTGCTGACAGCCTGGGGCATCTCTATCTGCTTTTAATGTCTCACAAATATGTCTGGGAACCCTGACAGATGATGCATAAATCTGTGGTGGACAGGCCATACAAACAGCAAGGATGAAAAGTTTCAGCACAGCCTGCACCCGTCTTCCAGCCCTAACACCTGCGTGTTGGTTTGAAGTAGACATGTCATCATTTAATTCCTGGGTCACACAGATCCCTTTGCACTGGGAATGAAGGAGATCTCTGTGAGGCACCATCACCATAACCAGCCACAGTGTAGTTTCTTGGAACACCGTTTTTTTTCAGAGTCTGAAGCAAAGGCTTGGCAGTAAGAACTTGCTGGAACAGGAAGGCCCTGCTTCTGTTTCTGACCCTGGAGATGTCACAGCAAACCACACATCAAGCAGCAGCTTTGATTAGCATGGACACAAGGGCCTTCGTGCAAACTTCCAGACCATATGAGGAGTGTCCGCCCTTTTTTAAACATAAGCCCTCTAAATGCCTATGTCTGGCCAAACAGTCCCAACAAGGAAATCAGCTTTGCCATTTCTACAAAACAGTCTCCTTCTTTCCTAATGTGCACACACCAGTGAGTGGGAACCTATAACTTTATGTCACAGCTTGGATTTGGTATCAATACTTCATCTTCTAGCAATCTCCCAGGGAGCTTTGCTGAGTCATTTCACCATAACTTAGGTAGCCACACTTCACTGTCCTCTTGGTTTATAAACTCATTTTGTTAGAGAGCAAATGGGCTTTGCTAATAGGCCCAAGGGCTGTCAGGAGGGCCCAAAGTGCTTAAGAGAGTTTGCCTTAGCAACGTCATGAGTCTTCCTGGCCTGTTTTTGTGAATTAGCCCTCCCTGTGGGAATGAGAGGAAGGAAAGAGAGAGAAAAGGAAAACCAAACCAAACCAAAACCCCTTTCCTTCCTATTGATGTCAAGACATTCTCGAAGTCCAGTGGCAACGGTTTTCTAGTGACTCACCTGCTACCTACGTCTGGCTTTGCCTCTCCTTCCATGGAGGCTGAGCCGGCTGGTTACCTCCATTATCTGTTCTTGGACTGAGAGAGTTGGGTTCTATGACTGCACAGAATACTGATGACATCCTGAGTCTTCCCGGTGAGGAAGAGACCTCTTGCTAAGTTCTGGCTAAGGAGACATGCCTAGAAGCACGGAGTTCAACTTCTGGACTGGACTCTGACAGGGGCAGAGTCCTACAACTACCTGGATGGAGGGTGTATCCTGGGTGGTGAGGTATCTTGGATCCTACAACTAAGGGTAATTAATGCCTCCTGAGTTATGGAAAGGCGGGAAGAATCTGGGCTGTTAAGAGCTGTGGGACAGAGCCACTGCAGTGGCGCAGATTTCTGAGAAGAAACAGTTCCATTTGTGAAGACTTAAGACTTGACCAGTATTGTTCCAGGTTCCAATTTAGTAATAGGATTCTTGTAATTAGCAACAACCATACCATTAGCTCTAGAGAGTCAGTGAGATTTTCAAGTCCCTTAATATCCTTGTCATTTCCATTAACTTCAATTCTAATTCTAACTGGAGTCCTGTGTGGTTGCCAGCCCCAGCTCTTGAAATCTTTGGTGCTCACGGACGGCAACACAGAGGATTCTGGCATGGTTACTACAAACAATTCATCGCCTCTACCAGACTTGAAATTGAGATAGGTAAGTTCTTAAATATGCACAGGACACAGAAGCATGCCTTTTGCAGTGTTTCTATGGCAGCCCACAGCCGAGCACGAACAGTACCTGCTTGCCTGCTGGAGAAGGCAAAAACGATGATGTCATCAAAGGTCCAGGTGTAGTCCTGGTGTGGCGGGTAGAAAGACAGCTTGTCCGAGGCCTCTTTCCTGAGGTCGATCAGGAAGGTGGAATGGACCATAGGGACGGGGAAGCAGCCCGTCCTCTTCCACTCTCTAATCTGAAGGTAGTCTGGGGTCCGCTTATAGAAGCCCTGGAAAAGAGCAAGTAGACAGACTGTGTCCTTAGAGGGTCCAGGCATCTGCACCCTCTAAGCCATCACAGGGCAATGGAAATCTCCAGCGTTGCCACTTGTATTACCATGAACCACACATTTCTAAATCAGCTCAAGAAATTAATCTGCACTTAAAATATAGAGGGGGTTTAATGCCCGGAATCATTTTGTTTCATTTATGTCGATTTAATACTTTCCCAAAGTGTAGTAGATATTGGCTTATGATTAAATATGAAGGACTAATATTAACAAGGAGGGGCCAGAGTGGGCAAGTATGGACACATGTTCTGGTCCAGGCCTCTGAGTTCAAGCCTTTCCTCAGGTCCTTCTAGGTGCTTTGCTGTGTCTCTTTCCTGCTGTGAAACAGGAACAGACAATATTATCTACCCCAGAGGTTTCTCTCATATAGTTAAGTAAGGTGGAACTATGAAATACTTGGAGCAACGTCTAGCATCGAGAAAGCATCAACCGGGACTGGGTAGCAATGAAATGACTATGTTACACTTGGCTAACATCTTTGAAATATACGTTATTCCACATATACATCCTGGTCTTTTTTTTTTTTTATTCAGAGCTCTGCACTTTTGGGGGACCCCACCCCTTGCTTTAACGCTTCCTGTGGTGTGAGAGCACAGTTCAGCCTATCCTCTCAATTGGTTTTCAATAACGTTGATGTGTGACTCAATTTGCTTTCTATCCAAATGTAATTGTCCCTTCAACAAATGCTCATGGAGCTCCTGCTGTGATTGAGATAAATGGTGGAGAGTTAATAAACGATATGGCACAGGCTTAGCCCATGTGGTGTGTAAAGTCTTGTAGAGGACCTCTACTCAGTGGTGCCAGTCATAAAGACCATGAAAAAATTCCAATATATTTTACATTATGTAGAAGCTTTGAAGGGCATTTTTAAAACATACCGTAGGCGATACAGGCTCAGGGGCTGACTGGAAAGTTTGACAAGACTAGCGTGAAGCACACGGTGCCCACTGGATCCTCAAGGTCCTGAGTATTTAAGCATGCCTACTCTTTTATGGTGTGTTTCTGGTTGTGTTGTCGGCACCACACATCAGGCACCGTACCTTTGTCTACTTCTGTGATATACCTTTCGGGATGGAACAGTTCAGCTGACTACTAACCCCAACATCCCCTATAATAAGGACCACAAACTGGGACTTGGAAGATTTGAGTCTGTAATGGTTTGTATATGCTTGGGCCAGGGAGTGGCACTATTAAAAGACATGGCCCTGTTGGTGTAGGTGTGGCCTTGTTGGAGTAGGTGTGTCATTGTGGGTGTGGGCTTTAAGACACTCATCCTAGCTGCCTGGAAGCCAGTATCTGCTAGCAGTCTTCAGATGAAGATGTAGAATTCTCAGCTCCTCCTGCACCATGCCTGCCTGGATGCTGCCATGTTCCTGCCTTGATGATGATGGACTGAACCTCTGAACCTGTAAGCCAGCCCCAATTAAATGTTGTCCTTATAAGAGTTGCCTTGGTCATGGTGTCTGTTCACAGCAGTAAAACCATAACTAAGACAGAGTCTTAGATTCATCTTAATTCACCTTAGATTCACCGCCTACCAGCACGGGATCTTAGAGCATTGGCTTCTGCTAATGCTTCAGCCTATGAGAGTTCTTTAATGGATGCGGGGTGGGTGTGGTTCTTCAAGAGGCTCCCTGAGGACTGAAGTCAATACTGTTAGGAGTAATAGTGTCAGGATGAGAAACTTGGAAAATTTAGGTGGACGATGAATCATTTAGTATCCTGGGAGAGAGGATGGCAAGAAAAGAAGCAGAGGGCAAAAGAGAATCAACACGATTCACAAAGAGAGGTGTTTCATTCTTCCAGAAGAACTGAAGTTTATTGGTAATAAGTCCTGTTCATTAGCCACGCCATGCCGAGATCAGTCTGTTTTGGGTGTGTTTAAAGGCTCTGGAAAGTAGGCCTGCCTTGAGCTTATGAAGTCACTGGCCATTTCCGGTCCTGTCCAAGCTGAAAATGGTCTGGAATGGAAGAAACCCAAAACCAGATGGGGGAGGTTATAATTGGCCCAAGTTGCACAGAATTGAGTTTTGCTCTGCAAAATAAGTGAGCACATTTCTCCCACTTGCTTTTAATAAGGAACTAATAAGCTTGCAGGCTGCAGTCACCAGGATAACCTCCTCCCACCCCTGTTGCCGGTGGCAAAGCAGAACTCACCAGCAACAGGTCTCAAGTGGGCTGGCTTCGTGGGACTAATGGAGAGTTTACTCTAATTTAATAGAATGTTTTCTCCCAAGAAATGAATAAACTTTCTATCTATCAATGCGTCACCTCGTCAAAGTCAGGTAGATGGTAGGAATCATTCAAAAGCTCTTAGGACCATGTACTGGTTAGTTTTGTGTGTCAACTTGACACAAGCTGGAGTTATTACAGAAAAGGAGCCTCCGTTGTGGAAATGCCTTCATGAGACCAGCTGTAAGGTATTTTCTCAATTAGTGATCAAGGTGGGAGGACTCAGGCCATTGTGGGTGGTGTCGTCCCTGGGCTGGTAGTCTTGGGTTCTATAAGAGAGCAAGCTGAGCAAGCCAGGAGAAGCAAGCCAATAAGTAACATCCCTCCATGGCCTCTGCACAGCTCCTGCTTCCTGACCTGCTTGAGTTCCAATCCTGACTTCCTTTGGTGATTAATAGCAATTTGGAAGTGTAAGCTGGGTAAACCCTTTCCTCCCCAACCTGCTTCTTGGTCATGGTCTTTGTGCAGGAAGAGAAACCCTGATTCAGACAGACCAAGAAATATAATCACAATCAGTTATCTCTGGTCTAGTGCTAGTGCTATGTCAGGGCCACTGGTTCCTGCATTCTCAGGAGTTTGGCAAGCCCTCTGAGATGTTGGCAGGTTAAAATGTGTAAAAGCAAATGTCATGTTAACACTGATGATGACATGGTTTTTGAGACAAGGCTTTATAATGTAGTTTAAACTAGTCTTGTGTGTGTGTGTGTGTGTGTGTGTGTGTGTGTGTGTGTGTGTGTGGTGTATTAATTTCCCCTGAGATTGAACCCTTCTATCCTGCAGGGATAGGTAGCTGGAAGGTAAAAAACTCAAAATATTTTCAAGAAGTCCCTGAAGTGATCAGATTCACTAGGTACCTCCGTGCCAGGATAAGCAATTAATTCTGCTAGGAGTCATTCTCAGACTAGCCATCAGAACACATTTCCCCTTTATTACATTTTTGTCTTACAGGGATATATTATATTGGCAAGTTTAATTTATGTGTCTAATTCACTAAGAACTGAAATAAAGCAATCATTGACATTTACTGCCTTTATTTAAAATTTAAGATTTTACTACAGAAAAAGAAGTGGTAGAAATTCGTATTTTTAACTTCAATCTTTTAAAAGCAAGCTTCTGTGTCCATTTCAATCATCAGAACTCTACGGAAATAAATTTGTTGATGTTTATCAAAAACCATGAGAATAAATTTTGACACAGTGATTCCACTTCTCAGGTGGTTTGAATAAAAAAGGCCTCCATGAACTCATTTTAAAATGTTGGATCCCCAGTTAGTGGAATTGTTAGAGAAGGATTAGGAGGTGTGGCCTCATTGGAGAAGGTGTATCACTAGGAGTGGGCTTTGAGGTTTCAAAAGCCTAATCCAAGCCCAGCCCCCCTGTCTTTCTTCTCTTCTCTTCTCTTCTCTTCTCTTCTCTTCTCTTCTCTTCTCTTCTCTTCTCTTCTCTTCTCTTCTCTCTCCTTTCGCTCTGTCTTCAATGTGTGGACCATATGAATTCTCAGCTACTGTTCTAGCACCATGCCTGCCTGGCACCATGTTCCCTCCATGATAACTATGTACTAAGACCTTGAAACTGTAAGCAAGCCCTTAATTAAATGCTATCTTTAAAAAGTTGCCTTGGTCAAGAATTGTCTTAAGGAAATCATGGATAGATGCAAAAAATTGTGCACCAATAACGATGGTTATTATAATTGCTAAAAGTGGTTGTAAACAACTTGAATGTTCAAAGTAAGGAAGTTTGAGTAAATTACAGATAATCTTTGGCGATGATGCAGTCATTAAAGAAATGCAAGTTTCTATCTATGGTGTTGGTATAGTAGTAGGATGCATATTTTTTGGCTGCTAAACTTTTTAAAAATACTTTTTTGTACTTTTCTTCTGATGTGTTCTTATGTTGATATTTTAGTGGCAAGAAATTAATTAATCCCTGAACTGGATGAAAGGATAGAAATTCTCTTTATGTTTTAGTGGTTAATTGAAACTTCCAGCATTAAGCACTTTAGAACGTTTTGTTTGTAATAATGCTTACTGCACTGTAGTCTTTGATGTGGATTTACCTCCTTTCTTGGAAGCACTTGCTTCACTGGCACACATGTGTCTAAAGAGGAGATGAGAAAGAGCGGGCAGCTGCTCACACGGTCCTGCATTCTCAACATTCATAGCTTCAGTTGGTTAATCAAAGGGAGTGCAGACTGTACAACCACTCTGGAAATCAGTCTGGAGGATCCTCAGAAAAATTGGACATTGAACTACCTAAGGACCCAGCTATACCTCTCTTGGGCATATACCCAAAATATGCTCCAACATACAACAAGGACACATGCTCCACTATGTTCATAGTAGCCTTATTTATAATAACCAGAAGCTGGAAAGAACCCAGATGCCCTTCAACAGAGAAATGGATACAGAAAATGTGGTACATCTACACAATGGAGTACTACTCAGCTATCAAAAATAATGACTTCATGAAATTCATAGGCAAATAGATGGAACTGGAAAATATCATCCTGAGTGAGGTAACCCAATCACAAAAACACACACATGGTATGCACTCACTGATAAGTGGATATTAGCCCCAAAGCCTGAATTATCCAATATATAATCCATAGACCACATCGAGATCAAGAAGAAGGAAGACCAAAGTGCAGATGCTTTAGTCCTTCTTAGAAGGGGGAACAAAAATATTCATAGGAGGAAATATAGAGACAAAGTTTGGAGCAGAGACTGAAGGAATGACCATTCAGAGACTGCCCGACCTAGGGATCCAACCCATATACATACAGCCACCAAATTTAGTCACTATTGCTGATGCCAAGAAGTGTTTGCTGACAGGAGCCAGATATGGGTGTCTCCTGAGAGGCCTGAGCCCTACTGATACAGATGATGATGCTTGCCACTAAACATTGGACTGAACAAAGGCACTCCAATGGAGGAGTTAGAGAAAAGACTGAAGGAGCTGAAGGGGTTTGCAACCCTATTGGAAGAAAAACAATATCACTAGCCAGACCCCACCAGAGCTCCCACAGACTAAACCACCAACCAATGAGTACACATGGACAGACACATGACTCCAGCCGCATATGTAGCAGAGGATGGCATTGTCCAGCATTAATAGGAGGAGAAGCCCTTGGCCCTGTGAAGGCTCGTTTCCCCAATGTAGAGGAATGCCAGGGCATTGAGGTGGGAGGGGGTGGGTAGGAGTGGGAGCATCCTCATAGAAGCAGGGGGAGGAAGGAGGGAGTATGGGAGGGGGAAAGGAGATAGCATTTGAAA
The DNA here is from genome assembly GCF_021556685.1 of Rattus norvegicus. Classification (NCBI taxonomy): domain Eukaryota; kingdom Metazoa; phylum Chordata; class Mammalia; order Rodentia; family Muridae; genus Rattus; species Rattus norvegicus. The sequence continues at coordinate 67,167,153 of NC_141546.1, read as the reverse complement.
TGTAAATACATAAAATATCCAAGAAAAATAAAATTTAAAACAAAAAGACTTGCCTGAGGTGTGATTCCACACCAGAAGTTAGAATACAGACCCCGGGACTCCAGCATGGGTGCCAGGATGGTTTTGTTTTCTGCAATCATTAGGTTCAGGGTCTGTGGATTAGTCAGGAAGTTGTCGACATCTATGAACTAGAAAAAGAGAAGGACAGGATCAGGGGAAAGGTTAGGGTTCAATGACTCAGCACAGCTAAAGAGTCACGAACTTATTCTGGGACTGGTTCTCCATCCTTAACAGCCATTACAGCTGGCAAGCTTTCAATCAGTCAGACATATTTAGTCTAACTTCCTGAGGTCAGCTCTGAGCTGTGAAGTACCACACAGTGGGTACATAGAAAATCAACAGGATACAAGTTACAAGTTACACACTGGTAAGTGATATAAGCTCAAGATGTCAATGGTCCCTATGCTCCTACAAACTCGTGCAAACACATACCCAGTGCCTACCCTCGGTGTCCATCAGGAGACATATTTAGGGTTTTGACAGTAGTGTCAAAATGGACCATACCAGATCCCCACTGCTATCACAATGTCACAAATGGGAATTTTGTTTAAATGTCATTTTATCAGCCCATGCTAGTCAAGTATCATGTTTCTCAGCAGAGAAGTTCATGCCAGCGCTGAATCATTTATAGAGACAGAATCAGATTCTGTCACAGCGAAATGTTTAATAAGGCTCAAACAATAGATTTTGTATTTTATACGATTATAACTTACAAACAATCAGAAACATCACCAGTCAATTTGCTTATGAAAAGTTTATAGTTCAGAATTTGTAGATTTTACCAACATTTTACTTGTTGCATAATAACATTAACACTACAGTACAATTTTAAACTTTCTGTGAAGTTACATGGGTTGACAATGTTTCTAAAACATTACCAAGCTGACTTTTTCTGAGTGGTCAGGGGACCAGGGAGTGGCATTAGATCCTAGTGGCATCCACTTCCTACAGGAATCAGAGGCTGTGAATTCAGATGCCTGTAAGTGTAATGTGATAATATCGGTCTCCTTTCTACTGCCCTGTGGAGAACATATGCTCCACAAACCCATGGAGAAAAGGCTTCTGGGAGAAGGGCTGGTGGTCCTTTTCTCCTTTGGCAGGAGACATCCTTTCCAACTGAGGGGATTCATCGAGGGTGAGGGTGCGTGGACCTAGTCACCAATCCCCTCACTTGTTTGAAGCCTCTGTATCTCTTCAGGACTGTGACGGAACCTCCTCAGAAAGAGAAATTCTGTGTGAGAACCAGGCGGTGTCCAGGAAGACAAACAGGAGGTTCCATATCCCGGATCACCCAACACATAAAAAGAGAGGGTGTCAAACGTGCCCAGTTTGACTCTCATTTTATATAATCCTTTTCTTAGGTTCTTAAAATTCTTACAAAAGCCATTAAGACATTTCCTCTTGCTTCGCGCACTAAAATGACTCAGAGCTCCTTGTGCCTGTGATGATATGAAGCACACCTGACCATCCACACAACTCCCTGCAAAAGCATTCCAACGGGGATCTGAGGTGAGGGCAGGTGTCACACGCTTTCATCACTAGAATTTCCCCCTGAGCCTTTCCTGTGAAAGGGAGACCTAAACACAAAATCTTGTTTTGACCGCTCCCTGGGTACCACTTCTCGGTTGCAGATACATTTTTTTTCTTCAGTTGTCAAGGAAATCAAGCATCTCTTTTTACCAGGATGTAGTCTGACCATTTTTCCCTCGCAGTTCGAAGGGCTGCCTGCCGCAGCTTCATGACGTGAGCAAACCGGGAGCTTGGCCAGTGCTTTGGTCCAATTTCATCAGGGTAAGACCTGAAAGAAGAATTCACAATCACTGAGCATCTGCACGGATGCAGCCCAGCCCTCGGTGCAATGACTCCTCCGTCACTCTAGGAACCGGGCACAAGAGACCAGGAAGCATCACCTCTATATCACAGATAAGCAGACTGGAACAATGAGAAATTAAGACATTTGTTTCCCATAAAGTATATGAGTGGGATTTCCTTCTCTTCCTCTATGGCCTCCTCCTCTTCTTTGATATGAGGGAGGTCTTACTATGTTGCTGAGGCTGATCTTGAATTCCTAGATTTAAGTATCCTCTTGCCCCAGCCTTCTAATTATAAAGTATATAATAGCTGCTGTGCCTGGCTTTTCTTCAGCAGGCTCTAATAAGTGCCTTATGAAGTAATCCTACTATTTTCCCCATTTCAAAGAGGACAATACTGACACAGAGTGACTAATGTTACAATAAATGACAACACCAGAAACTGTATCCAGGCAGTTACTCCCCAGAGCTTATATTCTTAGATCTTAATATATCTTATCAAGTATGAAAGTACAGGGTGAAGGTATGAGCATCTTACGAAAGTCAAAGGCTTAGATTACTTGTTGAAATCTCAGTAAACGATTTAATAAAGTTTAACACATTGACCTGTCTTGTGAGGAGAAAGAGCAGACACACAATGTTCTAGAGACTTCTTTTGACATTCATGAGACAGCTAGACTTAGTCTCCTAAACAGCCGCAAAGGGAAATGATTCAGTGCGTGTTCTAGATCCTTCTGAAAGCTCTTAGCTGAGGCGGACATGAGTGTCCCTCCAGCTGGCCACCATTTCACGATCTTGGAGGTGTGTGGGCAGTATGTTTGCCTTGACAAAGGAAAAGTCACAAAACACTGAGACTGTAACTATACAAATAAAACACGTACAACCCAGGAATTCTCTGGATTGTCTTCCTCAATTACTGTTTCAGTGGAAATTATTGAAATTCCTGTTTTTCTGACTATATTGCCAAAAATAATGCCTTATGAAATATTTTTCACACTGACCTTGGCATGTGATATATGAAGTAAATATCTGGCTACAGAGAACATATCTGGAAAGTGCCACAAAGTCTTTTTGCATGATATTTTAAAAATTAGGCTAAATTCCATCTAAGAAATACCCAAGGGGGGTTGGGGATTTATCTCAGTGGCACAGCGCTTGCCTAGGAAGCGCAAGGCCCTGGGTTCAGTCCCCAGCTCCGGAAAAAAAAAGAACCAAAAAAAAAAAAAAAAAAAAAAAAGAAAAAGAAAAGAAAAAAAAAAAGAAATACCCAAGGGCAGTTTACAATCTTTTATAGTGTTCAAACTTAATTGATAAATTTGCTTAATATGTAGACCATAGACTTGGATTTTAGATATTATATATACAACTATTATGTGTGTTTATATATGTATATGACAGAGTCTAGAAGAATATATTTATTCTGCAATAACATTTGTTGATATTATTCTTCTATACATTTGGATTTTAATAAATGGCTTTTCTTGTGCAGAAATTGCAACTTGTATAAATCCTGAAACTGGAGTCATAGTTGCCTTGGGAACAAAAATACATTTATTCTTTATTTTATTCACTTATGTGTTCATCCAGCAAGTTTTGATTTGGTGCCTTCTAAAAATACAGAGATGGGGGAAATAGAAAGCATTTGTATATTGTACCCCTTGCCAAAAGCTCACAGTTAATTCCGAAAAGCTTGAATAAATCACAGTTAATTAAGGCTAGCTCAATGTACTGTGTCAAAAGGACAGCATAGAAAATAAGCAATCGAAGTCAAAAGTTCTTTACACGTGAACACAATGGCCCCTTTCTCCGGCGTCTGTGACTTAGGATGATAGCTGGTTACAATGAAGAAAAACACTTCCAGGATGTGCCTCAGACGTGGGCGTTGGAAATCAACTTGACACTGTGGATAGAGTGTATTTTTTTTTCGGGGAAGAGCAGGAAATGTGGGAATCTTGGATGTATGTCTCAGGGGTTTGGACTTTGTCCTGTATGTATACGAGATCTATTTGAGTCTTTGTAATATAAAGAAATGAAGCTCATATCTTAGGAAGACCTCCCTGGTGGTATGATGCTGTGATGGTTGATCTTGACGACTCCAACTTGATTGGCCTGAGAGACACCAAGGGGATCGATAAACTGCAGGTGTGTGTCTGTGTGTGCCTTTCTAGAGATGACTGGCACGGGGACCCGCCAGGGTTAGGGAAAACCCACTCTAAATGTGGGTGACACTGTAATAGATGGGATCCTAGGCAGAACAAAGGTCAAAAGAGGGAAAGGCCAGACAGCACAAGCAGACTCGCTACTGAGCATGCGCTGACTCCCGTTACCACGCCTTTGGCTCCTTCCATCTTCCAATGGCGCTGCAAATAAATAAGCCTGCAGGTGTTCCCAGGCCTTCAGCTGCGGCTGTAAGTTCACTTTCCTTGTCCTAAGGCTTACAGCTTCAGGGATTGAGAAGCTCCTGGCTGTCTAGCATGCAGACAGATGTTGTTGGATCGTCTGTTCTCCAGTCCATAAACCAGTCTTTAAAAAACCACCAATATGTAATATTCTCTGTATCTACACTTGTCTATTAACTATAAGTGCACTTTCTCAAGAGAATCGAGGCTAACATTAGTGTGTGCGGCTGACTTGGAGCTGGAAATGACTAAGAAATTTCTATGTGAAGAGTGAAACAGCCTATATATCCATCACTAGAATATTGGCTAAATAATCACATTATATGACAGGTACCATGCAGTTCAGAGTGAGTTAGCGCCCTGAATGGTTGCTTTGCGATAACCTTCAAGACATAACTTAAAAGTAAGGTATGTATGGAAGATTTATAAACTTTCACCACGATTTCTTGAAAATAAACCAGTTCATCCTAATAGAGCAATAAATAGAATCAATATTTAAAACATATACCATCATTATCATTTATAATCTGTTGACAACAGCTTGGCTGGCAGCCCAGGAGCACAGAAAATGTGCAGATCTATTAATAGAAGAAAAGGCCACATTTGCAGCTCAGATGCAGAAAGGATAGCAGTGAAAATCCTCGTGCACCCCCCTGGGGCTGGAAGCTCTGATGGCTGGAGGAGGAGCAAAGGAGGGAGAAGAGCTTCCCTCTCTCCCCGTTACTCACTCTGGCTCATCCATAGGCCTCCACTCCACATAGTGATACAGACGCTGCACGTTTTTCAGCCACTCCCTGAGTATCTCCGTTGTATTGTCCACGTTGTGATCGGTGGCTGCCCTGCATGAGGAAAAAAAGCAAAATATGATTCAGTCATGACATCCGGAGGAAGAGGAGGAGGGGGAGGGGGAGTGGGAGGGGGAGGGGGAGGAGGAGGGAGGGGGAAAGAAAGAAAAAGAAAGAAAGAGAGAAAAGAAAAGAAAAAAGAGAAAGGAAGGAAGGAAGGAAGGGGAAGGACAGGACAGGAAAGCAAAGGAAAGGAAAAGAAAAGAAGGTTAACTAAAAGAGAACTTTTAGTTCTGGATGGGTGGGGTCGGCGGAGGTATATAGAAAGTAATTCTCTCATGGACCACACTAGACAGGACCTTGTAGTGAGAGTGAAGGCTTTATCATTTTCATGTCATCAGAACACAAAGCAAGACTCAGCCAACTGTTGACTCCACATGTGGTTTTATCAATAAACACATGACAATGCTAAGCCCCGCTAAGTACGAAATGAATTAACCTAGAGAAAGTAAGACTGCTATCTAAGACACAATCTCTAACCTCGAATACTTACAAAATTGGAGTGTTTTTTCTTCTTTTTCTCCCAACATAATATTTTTATTGATTTTCTTCAAATTCCATACATTATTTTCATTTCAAATCAAATTTTAAATCCCAACAAAATATGTAGTCAGGACTGCTTTAGTCATTTATGTGAAGGAGAAATAACAGTGATATTTTCAAATATAAAAACCTGAAGCCTAAGTCAGCTTTGCCTATTCGGAATTAGCTTTTCCATCCCTTACACAAAGTAGAGTGTTTGAAACATCTTTCAAATGATATATGAAAAGGTATAGCTGTTCTAACTAGGAAGTTGAACTAGCATATACACTTAAAGAGGGACTTTTAGGGCCTGGAGAGATGGCTCAGCTCTTAACAGGATTTGCTGTACAATCGTGATGACCAGAGTTCAGATCCCAGTCCCCATATAATGAGTCAAGTATCCCATAAGTGCTGGTAACTCTGACTCCAAAAGATCTGAGACCTTCTTCTGGCTTCTATGTAAGCACAAGTGCATACAGACATGCGGTTATATATGCAGACAAATAGACAGACAGACACATATAAATGGATTTTTTAAAAGGAAGCTGAAGTAGCTTTTAAAACCAAAACTATTTTCAAGTTATATTTCAAAATAAAACCTAGTTTTATACTGTAGGTGAGATTTGCAACTTGTCAGCACAAATAAACTAAAAGGAAAGAAAGAAGGAATTGGGTGGGAGCATTAAATAAACTAAAAGGAAAGAAAGAAGGAATTGGGTGGGAGAGGGAAGGAAGATTGAAAAGCGAGGGACTGAGAAAAAAAAGAGTCATGGGCAGAGAGACAGGTCTGACACCCTTAAAAGGTAGAAAACGTCTAGAACTTATTAGCAGTTGAGCTGCTCCTCCGTGGGGACTGCCAGCAGCTGGCCCCTGGGGACGCAGCCTTGACAGGAGCAGAGGGAAAGACCTGAACGATAAGCACTTTGCCATATATGGCAATGTCAGAAAATGCCTTTCTGCTAAGCCTGGACCACAGTGGATTTCTTGTTATATTCACTGGGGGTTTTGTTCCAAGAGGAATAGAAAAAAAACTTTAAGACACAGAATGTCCAGGAGTGTTCAAGAATGAAATAAGTTGCTAGATAAAAGCATAGCAAATAGGGAATACATTTCTGTAAAATATTAAATAACTGGTGGCCGTGAGACTCTAAGTGGTAGGTATGGAGAATGGAGGCCTACAGCCAATATTTGAAAAAGCTTGTTTGAAATAGATAAGTCAAAAAAACATTTAATTTAAGACTGGCTTTATTGATTTATTTTACACAAGGCTAGTGAGATTCTGGTTGAGTATTAACAAGGTTTTCCAGAAGTTTCTTATAATTTTATAGTGTGAGAAAAAGGATATCAAAATTTTACTTTTTTTGCCAAGAAAGCAAATATACTAAAAATTGAAAAAATTAACTACCTTGGTACAGAAATTCTATAAGTCTGCAAATTCTAGCCATGTTCCTCAATGTAAGTTTCAGAATATCTTCTGACTTTTCTCTTGATGAAAACCCTGATACTAAAACTGGAATGAGTATTATAATTCCAGGGTATGTCTTCAATTATGGTTATCTTAAGAGCTCACAAAGGCATGCTAAAATAATCTAAGGACAGAGATATTGAGGATAAACTCATTACTCCAATAAAATCAAATCAATGTAGAAAAGGCAAAATTAGGGCGTTAAACAAGTGGTCCTCCTAACACTGCAACCTTTTAATACGGTCCCTTATGTTGTGGTGACCCCGTAATCATACAATTATTTTCATTGCTACTTTACTTTTGCTACTGTTATGAATTGTGATGTAACTATCTGACATGCAGGATATCTGATCTGTGACCCCCTCCCAAAGGGGTCATGACCCACAAATTGAGAACAGCTACAAACAGATGTACATGCTAGCATTTGAATAAACGGCACAGATGTATGTTACAGAGCTCGTTGATTTTTCTGCATCTAATTGTGTCAAGGAATTTCAGCGTTATTGGTGAATAAACTCATAAAAGCATTCGACAGTGAAAAGTTTAACCCCCAGTGTGAAGCATCACGGCCTCCTAACAGACATTCTAATTGATTAAAATTTCATTGAAGTACATAGACTTGGGGTCTGGTTAATCTTGGTGTGTGATGTTTCCTAGTTGCAAGTGTTTTTTTTTTCCTCTTAATTACAAAGTTCGTCAAAGCAGACACTTGAATTAAAAGCAGGCTTATTAAAAACATCACTCAAAGGGTAAGAGCATCGGGGGCCAACCGTTTGGCACTTTCAAGTGTCTTCTCCCCCCCCCCCCCCCCCCCCCCGGAGCTGGGGACCGAACCCAGAGCCTTGCACTCGCTAGGCAAGCGCACTACCGCTGAGCTAAATCCCCAGTCCCTCAAGTGTCTTCTTGAAAGTGGGCCAGAAGCAGCTCCTTTCTTCACGAGGTCTAGAAGACACAGCCACTCACAGTGCCCCTGTGCTGCCGAGAGAGGGAGAGGTGCTGTGTGACGTGGTGGAGTAGTGTGGGATACTAGGAGTATCTGAGGACAGAGACTGGCTTATAAGAGGCAGCAAACAACTGAGGAGTTAAGAAATAGTTCCAAGGGAGGCACAGAACTGCTTGTGTTTGTGCCAAGAACTGAAGCATAGCAATTAGAATCAACCCACTGGGCCACGGGGCCATAGGCTACCACTGCCCTGTGGAACAGGTAGCCACAAAGAGTGCTAGGAGCATCAAGCCACTCTCTCATGAAATGGAGCATATGTAGAGTCATTCCTGTACCAGAATTAGATTTATAGAATAGAATTCTTCACTAGAATTCCATTAGTTTTCTTTCTTTTTTTTTTACTCATCTTTCTTGGTTGTTTCTTTGTCACACAGGACTTACATTCTCTTTGTCCTCTTTGCATATGGAGGTGTTGAAAAAATATTGTTATGAGAGGAAATACAGGTTTCTGGTCTGCAGATGCATCAATCCCCAAATCTGCCTAGACATCCACTGCTATCGTGGGAGGGTGGTTGCACGGACTCTACAGAGATACCTACGTGCAACTAAAAATAGAAGCACAGAGTTAAAGCAGGCCCACAGTTCCTTCCCAGTGGGCAGGGTTCCCTTTGTTCTCAGACTTCCGCAGAAAAGGACAACTTCCTGGCTGCAGCTGAGGGAGAAGCTTTTCCTCTGGCCTTTGATGTTCTGGGTCCATCTCTCCTACAGCAGGTCCCAGAGGGAGAAGGGTGCTGCTGGATCAGTCCAGCCCAGGGAGGAAGCCTTTCATCTCCCACCAAGGCCTCCCTGGTCTCTTGGACAAAGCCAGATGCACAGACAGACAGGTCTGATTACAGCTTTTCTGTTCCCATACAAATAATGCTTCTGTGTATTCACAATAATGAAAGCGCCTGGGTTCAGGGATCTCCAGACAGGCTGGAACAGGAGAGAGGTACCGAAGGCTTCCTGTGGGTTTCCTGGAGGAAACACGAGGCTTCTGTTAATGGGTCTATTTTTATAGTCCTGTGGGTTATGTACCAGTGAGGGGCATGTTCCATCACAAGAATCCATAAGGTACTGAGTACAAAGACATCCAACTGAGGTGCTTTTCATCAAGCTAGTGTGTCAAGCGAGCACAGCGCATGTGTGAGTCCCCTTAGGAGAAGCTGAGGCTCTCTGATTCTTTGCTTATCTTGAGTGCTCCATCATCAGATCCAAATGGAAAGTGAGAATTCCTAGAGTCTTTTATCCTTTGGTCAGACAGATCAGGAAAGGTACCCAGAGGAGGAATGGGGCATCTCTCAGACACGGAAGAAAACCAATGACATGGGTTGGGATGCGGCTCAATGGTAGAACACTTCCATAGCATATAAATGGCTCTGGATTTAATCCCCTGCATCAAGGGAATAAGATTGTTCCAAGGAAACAACACCACACACCCACCATGATGCAACAGGTAGCTGACCCCCTGGACAGGCGTTCCACAAATAATCTGTGGCCACCAAACCAGACACTGTCCACAAAAACATGGACGTGGTGCTGGGGTCTAAACGTTCCTCTGAATTCAATTGGAAGGTGAGACTTAGGGCCAATGGGATCACATAAGACTCTGGACCATTAGAGGGCTGTTCACTCAAGAGGGTGGGCAGGCCTTAGAAGGAAGGCAAGCCTTACGGGGGGCTCCTCCTGCTATTCCAGGGTGCAGCAGCGAGCTACCATCTACAGGGCAGAGGGGGAGCCCTTCTCAGGCACCAGCTCTACCAGCAACTTGATCTTGAACTTCCCAGGCTCCAAAACCAAGGCTTTTGCTTACAAATGATGTAATCTAAGATATTTTGTTACAGTAGCTCAAAATAAGACGCACGCTTATGGGAAAGCGGGTTCTTGACCTTTCATCTTTGTCCCCCAATCTCTCTGAATTACAGTAGGGGGAAAGGGGAGCTCAGACCCTTCTGAGATTCAACCCTGAGAAAATGGTGCTTGAGCTTCACTAATTTTCATTAAGATCAGAGTTTCACTTCTGAAGGCCACTGCCTTAGGTTTCTACTGTTACAGTAAATACCACCACTAAGAGCAACTCGGGGAGGAGAGGGCTCATCTCAGCTTGTAATACTTGGGGCATACTTCATAACTGAGGGGAGTCAGCTCAAGAACCTGGGAGAAACTGAAGAAGAGGTCATGGAGGAACATGACTTACTGAGTTGCTTCTCATGACTTCCTCAGCTCCTTTCTTAAAAAACTCAGGACTGTCCAGGGTGATAGCCCCCTCCACAGGTTGGGCGCACTCACTTAAATCCAACACATGGGCACTGGGGAAAATTTCCTGAACAGAACACCAGTGGCTTATGCTCTAAGACCAAGAATCAACAAATGGGATCTCATAAAACTGCAAAGCTTCTGTAAGGCAAAGGACACTGTCATTTGGACAAAACGGCAAACAACAGACTGGGAAAAGATCTTTACCAATCCTATATCTGATAGAGAGCTAATATCCAATATATACAAAGAACTCAGGAAGTTAGACTCCAGAGAATAAAATAACCCTATGAAAAAATAGGCTACAGAGCTAAACAAAAAATTCTCCGCTGAGGAATATTGAATGGCTGAGAAGCACCTAAAGAAATGTTCAACATCCCATCAGGGAAATGCAAATCAAAACAATCCTGAGATTCCACCTCACACCAGTCAGAATGGTTAAGATCAAAAACTCAGGTGACAGCAGATGCTGGAGAGGATGTGGAGAAAGAGGAACACTCTCCATTTTTGGTGGGATTGCAAGTTGGTACAACCACTCTGGAAATCAGTCTGGAGGTTCTTCAGAAAATTGGATATAGTACTACCTGAGGACCCAGCTACCTTTCCTGGGCCAAAAGATGCCCCAACATATAACAAAGACACTATGTTCATAGCAGCCTTATTTATAATAGCCAGAAGCTGGAAAGAACCCGGATGCCCTTCAACAGAGGAATGGATACAGAAAATGTGGTACATCTACACAATGGAATATTACTCAGCTATCAAAAACAACGACTTCATGAAATTCTTAGGCAAATGGATGGGACTAGAAAATATCATCCTGAGTGAGGTAACCCAATTACAGAACAAAACGAAACAAACAAAAACCCACACATGGTATGCAGTCACTGGTAAGTGGATATTAGCCCAAAAGCTCGCATTACCCAAGATACAATTCAGAGACCACATGAAGCTGAAGGAGAAGGAAAACCAACGTGAAGATGCTTCAGTCCTTCTTAGAAGGGGGAACAAAAATATTCATAGGAGGAGATATAGAGACAAAGTTTGGAGCAGAGACTGAAGGAAAGGCCATCCAGAGACTGCCTCACCTGATCCATCTCATATACAGCCACCAAACACAGACAATATCATTGATGCCAAGAAGTGCATGCTGACAGAAGCCTGATACAGCTGTCTCCTGAAAGGCTCTGCCAGAGCATGACAACTACAGAGGTGGATGCTTGCCGCCAACCATTGGACTGAGCATGGGGTCCCCCCAGTGGAGGACATAGAGAAAGGACTGAAGGAGATGAAGGGATTTGCAACCCCATTAAGAACAACAATGCCAACTAACCAGAGCTCCCAGGGACTAAACCACCATCCAAAGAGTACACATGGACAGATCCATGGCTTCAGTTGCATATGTAGCAGAGGATGGCCTTCCTGGGCACCAATGGGAGGAGAAGCCCTTGGTTCTGTCAAGGCTTGATGCCCCAGTGTAGGGGAATGTCAGGACAGGAAGGTGGGAAAGGGTGGGTGGATGGGTCAGGGAACACCCTCATAGAAGCAGGGGGAGGGAGGATGGGATGGGGATTTATGGACAGGAAACTGGGAAAGGGGATATGAAATGTAAATAAAATGTAAATTTAAAAATCTAATAAAAATATACAACTAAAAAGAAATACAGAGAGAGAGAGAGAGAGAGAGAGAGAGAGAGAGAGAGAGAGAGAGAGAAGGAAGGAAGGAAAGAAAATGCCCTACAGACATTCCTACAGGACATTTGATGGAGGTATTTTCTCAACTGTGGTTCCTCTTCTCCAGTAACTAGCTTGTGTGGAATTGAGAAAATGCAGCCAGGATAATCAGGTGGGGGCAGGGGTTTCTCTTTGCCTCTAGGGAATACTTCGATTCTGCAGCACTGTGGGGCGACCATCTTTCAGTTTTAGGGGTGCTATGGCCTTGGATGGCTTCAGTGCTCATGGCTAGGCCCTCTCTGCCCATTAGTACCTCTTTGTGTATTTTCCTCAGTGTTAAAGTATCTTAATTTTAAAATGTTTTACCTATAACATTTAAAATATAATTTGGTAGAGCAATATTTATAAGAATAAGCAAATGAACGCCATGATAATACATGTGATTTGTGATTTAAAAAGAGCATGAAAAGGAGAGAGAGAGAGAGAGAGAGAGAGAGAGAGAGAGAGAGAGCGCGCTATAGAGGACAAAGTCTTCATGCACTATTAAAAATACATAGCTACCAACTTTGTTAATTATAACCTCATCTATGAGGGTTTTCCCCCATCCACCCACCCCTTCCCACCTTTCTACCCTGACATTCCCCTACACTGGGGCATCAAGTCTTAGCAGAACCAAGGGCTTCTCTTCCCATTGATGCCCAACAAGGCCATCCTCTGCTACATATGCAGCTGGAGCCATGGATGGTCATGTTAGTTGTAATACCCAGAGAAACAATAACGAGAACAAGCAAAAGCCATAAAAAACCTGATATGAATGAAAAAGGAATGAAAACATTACTATAGACATAGCCATCTAATACAAAGGAATGGCATCTGGAGCCCCAAGGAATTAAAAAGGAAAAGGAAATAGAGTTTTACCTCCTTCCGTACAGAGATGGTGGTGCTGACAGAGATGGTAGGGCTGATAGAAACAGGTGACACACCCACATGGCTCCAAGCGACACACAGGCCACATCGAAAGCTTTCCATATACCCAGTCTTTCTCACCTCTAGCTTTGAAAGTCAGTAAAGGTTCAGGCATCCAAAGGTCAAAAGCAACCACACTGGAATCGTGGCCAACAGCACATGTAGGAGTGCGTCAGCTGAGGAAGGCCTTGGGCTGATGGGCACGTTGCCGCTGGTTGGTTAGTGGAAGAGAGCCCAAGGGCTACTGAAGAAGCCTCTTCGTAAGCTGGCAGGGCCTTGGGGATGACAGGAGTGGGGCCAGGACTCAGATTTACCTGGTGATATCTAAAAACAGCAGAGCTAAGCCTGACATTTCTTCCCAGAAAGTCAGATTTATTCCTAAATCTTGGCTCTTAAATGATGAACAGCTTGAAATAATTAGAACCGGCTCATTTACTTTAACCGCATGTCTTTTGGAGGCTGTCAGGGCTAAACTCACATTGGTAAGCAGGGGGCGGCTGGAACCCTGCTGAAGCTAGACTGGATTTCTCAGCTATTGAGGGTGTGTACTCCTGATCAGTTCCATACGCGCTGGGTCCTGGGGAACGTTCTTGGCTTCTCTGGCACCTTGGAAAGTCTAGGCCTTTGGCATATGGAATAACAGGACTCTGACTGATGTCAGAAAAATGGCATCTCCAGACAGCAGTTGTTCAGTGAACAGTGGTGGAATGAACAATGCTAGTCAGGGCCTGGACAATTTTCACCATGAGTAGAAAAGTGAATTTTCCAACTCGAGGTTTTAAACATTGAGGTGCCCACTTTGGTGGCTGTTTTCACTCAGTGAAGGTTCGTTGGCGAAGATTAAAAAAAAAAAGTTGGGGCTGGGGATTTAGCTCAGTGGTAGAGCGCTTACCTAGGAAGCGCAAGGCCCTGGGTTCGGTCCCCAGCTCCGAAAAAAAGAACCAAAAAAAAAAAAGTTAACCTTAAAAAGAAAAAACCCCTGTTTTGGAAATAACTAATGAAATTAACATTCAATTAAGGTAGTTCATAAAGCAACCCACCTTTATTCTGATCCCAGAAAGATCTCCCCAGCACGGACCTACCAAAGGGAGGCACACACTTAGCCATCGCAAAGTAGGCCCATTATTTCTTGCTTCCTGGTCATCCAATAGGGTTTCAAATATCTAGAACCCATCTTGATGGGTGGAAATCACACACACACACACACACACACACACACACACACACACACACACACACACACACGAAATTGGGGACTTCTCCCAACAGAACCCTTTTCCTAGGTCCTAATAAACCTGGAAATGAGGTAAATTCATTTCTCATGAAACTCTCCTCACGAACAAAATAAATGTCTGTGCTCTAACCATTCCCCTCAGTGCACCCCTTCACTCCAGAAACAACCACAGACATGGCACTGTAGCCTGGCTAAGTGCTACGTAAGACGTGCAACCCATGAAGGAGTAGCCAAGCAATGTCTGACTTGACTTCAGGTCCCCTGCATGAGATGGAGCCCATTCCGGATGCTGCTTGGGTGACCAAACGCCTGAGGGGAGGTAGCCCAGGAACCGAAGGCAGAACCAAACAGTACTGTTCTACTAAAGGAACAAAGCATTCAGATCACTCCTAGTGACATTCTGCTGTACTCCTAGATCAGTGTCTTCCTCAGCCACCATCACAGATACTTCTTCTTGCTGCTGATGGGAACAAATAGAGTTCCACAGACAGACATTATCCAGAGAGCGAGAGACCTTGGGACACTCAGCTGTAAGCCAGATGTCTCCATCAAATCCCTCTCCTCAGGGCTCAGGGAACCCGGTGAAAGAGAAGGCAGAGTCAGAGCCAGAGGGGATGGGAGACATCAGGAAACAAGGCCGTTTAAACACAGCAGGAGGCACACAGGTACTCATGAGACCAGGCAGCATGCGCAGAGCCTGCACAGGTTGGAGTCTCGGAGATGCAAGGAGAAGCGGACACGTGACCCTCGTCTAACCCAGAAGCCATCTTACACGCAAAAACTTCGTTTTCTCCGAGAGAGTCAGCTCCTGGGGACACCAATCATTCTTACGGTGTGCTGCCTGCCGACACACAGCAAACTCGATGGCGTCTTTGGCGGTTCCTTATCTCATAATGTCACGTCAGGGATTTTTCTGTCTTTTTCTCTTTTATTTTACCCTACAGGTCCTCAGTGTGTATGTTATGACGTTCAGCTTTGTGTTTTTATGGGATTCTCCAGTGTGCAAATAAAGGGATCTCTGTGTCTCGATCTGTTCCTTGCGCCTTTTCTTGGGCTTTTTTTTTTCCCTTCTATCTATTTTTCCTCTTCCTTCTGTTCCTTTTTGTTTTATATTATATTATATTTTATTACTATTTCTTAGATGCCTGTTTGTCTTCTAAAGACAGACAGGAACGGGGTAGATCCAGATGGGAGGGAAAGGGGAGGGACTGAAAGGAGTCAAGGAAAGGGAAAACATAATCCAAATATATTGTATTAAAAAAAATCTATTTTCATTAAAAGGAAACAACATGCGATCCGTTAATCAATTTCAGTCCTCATTATCATGAATTTTGCTCCTAGAGATAAAAATTTTCTGCTGGCCATTCGTGAATTCGCAAGCCCAATATTATTACAATAAAACCGAGATGAGCTGTATGAAGTGTCAAGAGGGTCTTTTTATTTTCTTTAATTAATTAATTAATTTTAATTTTTTTATTGGATTTTTTATTTATATTTCAAATGTTATTCCTCTTCCAAGAGGGTCTTTCTAGATGCTTCTATGAGTTGATCCTTCTCTGTATGTTAAGAACCAAACCTTGACGCCACACCTCGCTCCAGCCCTAAGAAGAACTAAGTTACGTGTTAATTCCCTCCACCTCAGTCTTTCCTTTCAGGTCTTCTGAGTCCTCAGCTCCACTTCTCCATCCCACTGTCCCGCCAGCAAGGAGATGCACACGAGACACCTGTCGGACCAGAAGGCGCCCTTTACCGTGAAGGATCACAGTCTACACAACCAATACGATCTCTTCAGGAGGAGAGGACCAAAATTTCCCAACAGGAAACAAGAAAAATGGGCAGACTCGTGTATCTGCTCCAAGCTTTGTTTGGGCTAATTCATCACATTTTCTCTTTGAGTCAAAACCCTAGAAGTCTATGAAAATATCAAGTGCATTTATCTGAGACAGAACCAATCTGTTCTGCATTTGTGAGTACCTCCTTTTCCTGTTTTTACAATCCTTTGTTCCTTGTTTATTCTTTTCTCCACCCACTTCACCCACTCTTCATTTCCTTTTCCTCCCTGACTATCATTACTAAGTCCTTTCTTGTGTACAAGGACTCTGAAGAAAGTGATGACGTTCTCCCCTTTGAAGCAATGCTTCAGGGCTGTCTCCAGGAGTCTGAGGCAACCCGCTCCCGTTAGCCATCTCGGCCTGGTTTAGATGCCTGTATCTCCCATTAACCCTCCACTGTTGCATTTGCTCATATATTATGACCCACTGGGTTGATTTTTTTGTTATCAGTCCCTGAGGAGAACAATTATCCCATCCTTATCAGGGTCGGTATAAAGTAACTACCAAGTGTGGACTTGATGAGTGAGTGAATGAAAAATGTCAAGGAGACGTATCCCACACAAAGCCTTTAAAAGTTGGGCATCAATAGGAATGACTTTCGGGTAGGGGACTGTTAATGGGAGGCACCCGCAGGCTACATCTGATTGTTGCTATGGGAGACTTTGCTCAGAAACACTAGACTTTTCAATTGTTTAAAAGAAGACAGGTAGGCAGGTTTTAGAGATAAAAGTCTAGGCTTTTTTTTTTTTTAAACCTGTGAGAGCTCTCAGACTGAAATGCCATGAAAATATTCCAGTCTGGCAGGGCCTCTCAGGAAACCATGAACCCAACACAAAGACGACATTATTTCAGCACTTGGTAGCCAAGGCCCATCCATCTCCTGCTCAGGGCACATAGTTTAGTAATTAAATATTTCAAATATGCCTAGGAGGATAGAAAAAAAAATCACTTCTCCGTTAGCATCAATCCGGAAAGCATCTTCAATGCCAGCGGAAAGTTACACACAGGTGGAGTGTTCTTGTTTGCCTCTGTTGCTGTTATAAAACACTGAGGAAAAGCAGCTTAGGGGAGAAATGTTTGTTGGTTACAAATCCAGGTCATAGCCTGTCACTGAGGGAAGTCCGGGCAGGAGCTCGAGCAGGAATCCAAGCAGAAACCGCGAAGAACACTGCTTGCCTGCTCTCTCAGAGTCCTGTTTAATTAACCTTCTTCCAGGACTACCCACTCAGGGAATGTGCTGTATTCAGAGGCTGGGCCCTCCTACACCAATTAACAGTCAGTACACACCCCTACACACACACACACGCACACGCACGCACACACACACACACACGCACACACACGCACACACACACGCACGCACACACACACACACGCACGAACACACACGCGCACACACACACACACACACACACACACACACACGCACGCACGCACGCACACCAGACATGCCTACAGGCCAATCTAAGTCAGGCAAATTTCTCAATGGAGGCTTTCCCATCAAGCTGTGTCAAAATGGACCCTTCAAGCTAAGTAGGGCATAGAGCAAAGTCCACCTAATTCTTGGAAGAATCGATGAAGAGAGGGTGTTAGTGTGGATTTGATCAAAGCATTTTATACAAGTATAAAATCCTCAAACGAATAAAGGAAGCAGGCACCGTGGGGTAAGCATACGCCTGCCCCCAGTCAACATGCCTTCAGCAGCCATTGGTTCACAACTGAGACATGACAACTGCTTCACAGCTTTTTATTTTTTTTTTATTTGTATTTTTTTTTATTAACTTGAGTATTTCTTATATACATTTCGAGTGTTATTCCCTTTCCCGGTTTCCGGGCAAACATCCCCCTCCCCCCTCCCCTTCCTTATGGGTGTTCCCCTCCCAACCCTCCCCCCATTGCCGCCCTCCCCCCATAGACTAGTTCACTGGGGGTTCAATCTTAGCAGGACCCAGGTGCTTCACAGCTTTTAAGTAGCAGTTCTATCCGGATGTAGTCAGATCGCTAACATGTACCGTTTGAAGTACACGGTTTGGTAATTTTAAGTATGTTAATAAAGTTGCACAACCATCACCATGGTCTCATCCAAACTGCTTTCTTCACCCCAGAAAGAAACCCCGTGCCTGGGAACCTTCCCTCCCCTTCCCAGTCCCCTATAACCACAATTGCACTTTCGATCTCTATGGATTTGTCAGCCCAGGATAGGTTGTACAGACAGAATTGTACAATGGTCTTTTGTGTGATTTCTTTCATTTTGCGTGTTCCCAAGGGCTTGCTCTACGCTGTAACACACACCAGTCCCTCATGTTCTTCTACAGCCAAATGAAATTCCACTGTATAGGCATATCACATCTCTTTGTCCCGTCCTTAGCTAATAGACATTGGAATAGTTTTGTTTCCCACTAGTTAGAGAGAATGCTGCTATGAACACCATGCACAAGCTTTTTATGCAGATCTGTTTTCATTTTTCCTTGAGTGCTGTTGCCCTAAATTTTCATGGAAAAAATATTTATCTACTGCCACTTATGGAGAGCCTACTGCATTTCAGACACAAAGATGCGTATTTTACATACACAACTGTAATCTTGAGGGATAGTCTATACTGACATTATTAATGCTAGCCTTTACAGTAATTCTATACTAATATTATTTCCATCTTACCTGTGTGTGGTATATATGTGTGCATGTATGTGCAAGGACACTTGTACATGTGGGTGCATGCCTTCTCCACCTTAAGAGGTAAGGTCTCTTGTTTCAGCTAAACTGGCTGGGCAGCAAACTGCCAGTACCTACCTGTCCTGACCCTCAGGACTGGCATTATAGGCATTCGTGGTCATTCTTTGTTTTCAAGAGAGTGGTGAGTGTCTGAACTTAGGTTCTGTGCTTGTGGTACAAGCACTTTACTGACTGAGACATCTCCCCAGCTCCTACTGTCCCATCTTGTAGATGAGAACCTTGAGGCTGAGGGACTGCCTTCCAAGCCTCGTTCTCTTTTTCCGTCTGATCAGCCTTGATACATACTTTCTTAACTTTTGAAACGTCCAGTTGTCTATTTTGAGGACACTTCCTGTACCTCACGGCGTGTGAACTTTATGACAAGAGCAGATGCAAGAATCTCAGGGGCAACTGCGAGCATGCAGGGCGTGTCAGGTCTTTGTGGAGGAGAGAGTGGAGAGGCTGGAACAAGATGTGATGATTAAACCTCAAAGGGATGGATGCCAGCACTGCCTAATGGTGAGCCTGGGTAAACAGTGAGCCCTGGGGCCTGGCAGGGCAATGTCATGGCTAAACATGGAACATGTGAAACATGAGGTCATGGTAAGCCAGAGCCAGGGTGACTACAGAGAAAGCCAAACCCATGGCCTGGGCTTGGCTTCAGCGCAGAGCGCTGCTTTGGATAAACTATGTTCAGGATGTGAGGGCTACCTGGTTCCTGGGTGAAGAATCGGGAGGAGTCTGTACAGAAAGACAAGCTTTGACTCTTACCTCTTTGGAAACAGTTGCAGTTAAACGTGACACTAAGTGTTTTGGTTACTCATGGAACTGGGCAACTTGACTCTGTAACAAATCATATCCTTAACAGAAACAAACAAATGAAAACAAACAAAGGAAAACCTGTGGAGACTGGGAATATGATGCTACCATCTGTCTATATCTTGGTCTTCCCATCTGTAAAATGAGCTAACAACATGTGGAACATATTTAGGGGATATCATAGAACTTCTTTGAAAATTGGCCCTTTTCTGAAGACTATTTCTACCATACATGTATGTTAGTACACATGTGAATGTACACACATACATACTCACACATGTAGGAAATACCTTGTTAAAGGTTTTAAGGTACATGTAACAGTAGTCAACATAAGCACTTGAAGTGAAGTATTCAGAGATAGTGTAATTTCTATTGCTAGACAGGTCATAGGCCATAAGGGAGAATATCATTTTTGCTAAATGGATGAAATATTAAACTTACTCCCAATGACTTGTTATTATATCTACAGACTATTGGATCCCTCAGGCCTCATCTGAGAAGCTTCTGTTTGCAGTAGATTCTGTTGCTTAACGCAGAGAGCCACAAGTGGTCAAGGTGCAGAGAATGAGACTGCAGAGAGCTCAGTTCTGACGGGAATACATATAGTCCTCTCTCTCCTCCTGTCTCAGGGAACATTGCAGAAGAGGGAACAAGAAGATTGTAATAGATTGTTAGACGGTGGATAACTACAAGGACGCACTGTCTTTTGGACCCAGCGGGAAGTTGTTCTGAACTCACAGTGGTGGCAACAGTGTTACCCAAAATCCATGAATGGAGGTGAGGTGGGCACACATTCCCACCCCAGGCAGTGGAAATATTGGCAATATCAGCTCTGGGAGAGGGAGAGTCACTTTTCTCTAGGTGTGGCCTTTGGTAAGTTGACTGTGCTCCATTGGAAGATCATATATCCAAGAATATTTGGGCAGCACAGATTGGTCTTTATAGGTTGATATAAAAGCACACAATGTTTGGTGACTAGGGAAGGGGAGGTGGATCTGGAAAGAGTTGGGTGAACGTGATCAAAGCACGTTGTATGATACTCTCCAAGAACTAATAGAAACAATAAAAATAGACACTCCCACTTAAACACAGAAGAAGAAAAAATAATGGATTCAAGAATTTGGAACCATTTTTCTCTTCTTCCCAGTAGAATTTAACTCTGTGTATGGCCATTTGAGTTAAAGTAGAGTGTATGTGCTGTGGAAATAGTGTTATTTGTCCTGCCCACTCTCCATCTTTACTTTAAACCGATGCCCAGATATGTTCCATAGGACTTGCTTGGAAATACTTACCGAGTGGTTCCCTTCTTACCAAACCCTTAACCTAACAGGAACATACAAAAGCACTGTGCCGTCCCCCCCCAGTTCAACACACACCCCTATGCCTCTCCTTTGTGCCAGGGTCATAGCTGCTGTTGAGATATTCTGGCTTGTCGCTGAAGCCAAGGTAAGGAGAGTTCCTCAAAGTTCAGTAGGAAACAAAGGTGTGTACATGTTGGCTCAAATGACACAAAGTGGAGGTCCAGCTTGTCTTAGCTGTCTAATACCTGTTGTCACCATTTCAGTGACAACATGCCAGCCAGCTCATGGAGGAGAGAAAATGTTTGCCTTGAATTTACCTTCTTTAAAAAGTTTTAAGTCTGGTCTTCCCATGTCACCTCATTTGTGGTTTCCCTCTGTGGAGAGGCAGGCTACTGTTGGCCGGCACTCCATATGGATCCATTTTCTTTACCTACAGCCGCTCACAAGTTAGGGAGTCCCAAGGACTGTTTTCTGAAGAGTTTCGAGTTATTTTGTTCATAGTGGCCGTGGCAGAGAAAAACAGGAGGCCATGCTAATGATATTTTCCCTTCATTCCTATTATGGAAAATTCATGTCAGAGGAAAGGAACACTGTGTACTTCTAGAAGTTTTTCAGGGTTTGGGGGTGTGTGTGTGTGTGTGTGTGTGTGTGTGTGTGTACAAACACATAGTACATAAATTCTTTGACTGTCATAAGAACTCACTGTCTTCTGGAGAGGGAAACAGAAGACCAATTTGAACATCCCTGCCAGACCTCGACCCAGAATTCTTACAGCATCTCCTAAATTCCTCCTAACTACGTTCTAGCAGAGGGTGTTTTTGGTCCATGATACACATGAGAAAAGTCAGGGCCACAGAGGCTTTAAGCTTCAGAAATAGAAAAGGTTGCTTCCAGCCTTTTGTCAGACAGCTGGCCTCAGAAAATGGTCCCCTCACTCAGTAATACTCTGTGTCTTACCTGGAAATTGTACTTAGGAGGGAAGTTCAAATCGGAAGGAAATACTTCAGAATATGTAGAAGGAAAGCCGTAATGGTTCCCTCAGAGTGCTAGACCCATCAGCAGGCTCTGCATTGACAATAAAATTGCCTGGGCCACAGGGAGTGTAGTTTGTTTGTGAGCCCTCATTAGCTATCCTCAATACCCTAAGGACACGTGAAGTGTTCCTAATTTTGAACAAATTCTTGAAGAGTCCACAGTAAGTACTTAAGAATAACTGGTTGGTCACTCTTCTTTATGCTTCTCAAGCCATTGGCTTTGTCTTCCCTCCTCCAACACGAAGACTTAAAGATCTTTGCTCATTTGTTGTTGTGGGTGTTCTGTTTTGTCTTAGCCAGAGTCTTGCTACAGAGGCTAAGTTAGCCTCAGACTTGAAATCCTTTTGTCTCAGTTCCAAGAGCTGAGATTATAGATCTTTACCACCAGGCCCAGATTTTGCTATTGCTTTCTATTGAGATTTGCATAAGGACAAGGAAAATATTTGCTTTTTGAAAGCTTGTTCCAGATTCTCTTTGGCGACTCTTGAAGTTAGATTCAGGATTCTATATCCTAAACTTCTAACTTAGTAAAGACTTCCCTGAGCTCCCCAAGTGGGTCAAATCCCCGACTTAATGGTTTTGATACCAACTACCCCCTTTCTCCATATGAGACTGAATGATTTGTTTCTTCCCTTCTAGCATATAGTCTTCACGGGGACAAAGACACATAAAGTGGCCATCATTGTAGCAACCACTGTGTCCTCAGGCACAGCATCTACCAGTACCATGTAGAGTGCTATTAAACAAATTATTGAGGGGTTGGGGATTTAGCTCAGTGGTAGAGCGCTTGCCTAGCAAGTGCAAGGCCCTGGGTTCGGTCCTCAGCTCCCAAAAAAAAAACAAAAAACAAAAAAACAAAAAAACAAAAAACAAAAACAAAAAAAAAAACAAAAAAACAAATTATTGACTGTAAAAATGCCATTCCCTTTCTCTCTCAATGCATTAAATACAAAGATTTCATCCATAGAAATAAAAAGTCTCAGGTAAAGATGGTGAGAAGTCTTTGGGGCACATCCTTTCTGTTTAGTCAACTCTACCTGGACAGGCTGACTTTGAAACAGGCCCTGACAGGAGGCTGGGGCCTGATGCTGTTTGGTGTAGAGTTGTTGAAAGGTAGTGGAGAGTGTGATCCATTGCTTTGAAGGCAGCAGCCCAGAAGACACTGGACCAAGGCAGAGTTGAAGCAAATGGGACTGGATGGTGGTAAACATGGCAAGAGATGAGTCATTCTTCTTCCCAACTCTCACTGGGGTGTGTCCTCGGGCCAAATTAGAAATCCAGCAGAAGGGTTTGGCACTTGCCATTGTAAACAGAGTCCAGCTGAGCCACTTCAGGAGAAGACAGTGATTTTTCTTGCAAGCCGCCCTAGGACCAAGCAAGTTAGTGGTAGCCCTTCCTTCCCCCATCCCAGGCTAGCCCATGCTGAAAGAGTGCTTTAGAGACCCAACGAAAGGATAGCCAGTTGGTGTTCGATCATCAGAATTCATTTCCCTGAATTTCCCAGTCAAGTTTTCAACTGTCCGTCTCTAAATTCTGTCCTGATGGGACATTGTGGAAAGTTTTACTTTTGTTCCCACGTGCTGATGTGTAGAAGAGGAAGCGGGTATCACCAGAACCACATTCAAACCTACTGACCCAACTTTCTTCAGCAGAGAACCCAAAAGGGAGCCCACATTTCACAAGACTGCTAACTGAATCCCACGTGTGGTGGTGCGGAACTCAGATTCTGGTGAACGAGTCACATGCATTCTTACAAATTCCAGAAAACGAGAAACATGCATTTTCCTTTTAATGCTTACAGATTCCAGTAATTATGTGTCTTCCATCTCCTGGATGACAAAAACAGTCACAAAGCAGATACGGATTGAGCCCAAAAGAGGTTTGGAGCATTTTTGGATTTAGGGATTAGGAATAAAATTTATTAAAGGATTCCAATATCCCAAAGACTCAGAATCTAAAACACTCTGATCCTAAGCATTCTGGATGAGGGATACTCAGCCTGTAACTTCTGGCCCAGCCTAATTAATCTGTAAATTAAAGAGGAGTTTTCAAAATAAATAGATGATAAAGACATTTTGTCTGAAGTCTCAAGGACAGCAATAACAAAACCCCAAACATAAAATCAAATGTCAATAGAGTCCATCCTCGATCAGGGCCTGAATCCTCCAGTCCTGGACCAGGTCACCTCATACCATGACCATTAGTGTCTCCAAGTATCCTTAAATTTACCACAGAGGAACAATATGGAAGGAAAAACCCACGAAAACCAACAGCGTGTGTGTGCTGCTGTTGTGGTTGAGAAAGATTTGTCATGTAGCCCTCAGGCTGGCCTTGAACTCATGATCCGTCTGTCTCCACCTCCCTTCTGAGTGTTGGGATTCTAATCAAATGCCACCATATCCCATTTACAGGCATTTTATGCATAAAATGTCTAAAACCTTGTAACGATAACTCGTAAGCATAAACAATTCATTAATAAGACAGTATACGTCATAATCCAATAAAAGACATTTGGCCTTGATTCAGTAGGAATAAAATTATCCAAAGAAGCAAAGTTTAAAAAAAAACTCATTTACTTACAAAATGATACATAAAGTAATGAACAGTCCCCAACACATAGGGTCATAGCAAACTCCTAATGAATGTTCTAAACCCATCGAAGGAAGTTCGTATCCCAGCTAGTTGGGGTGTTGGGGAGAGGACAGACTCCTAGGATTCTTTGTGGCATTTTTCCCACTAGAACTTGTTTTGCAAGCAAAGTCTCAGTCTTGAGAGGTCAGACCACACCAGCTGGCCGGAGCTTGAGGCCTTCTCACTGTTCTTTGCTATGAGTTGGGTTTGAATTGAGGCAAAACACGTGTGTTTTCTTTGTTTGTTTGTTTGCCTAATTGGTTTTCTGTGGAAACATCCTGAATTTTCTTCACATTAAAAAAAAATTCAACACCTGAATCACTTAAAATATTCTAATTACCTTAATGTTTATAAACATATCATGCTCATCTTCAGGTATCCTGTTGAGAAACTGTTGCTAATTACAGCAACTTTACATATTTACAAAGCACAGTGTGATACTTTAATGTGTGTATGTGTGTGTGTAGTTATTAAACTGAGGGTTTAGCAAGCCCATCGCCCTAGTTATCATGTCTTTCTATTAGAAACATTTTAAAATCTTCTCAACTAGCTATTTTGAAATATATGATTAATTGTTATCAATTATAATAACTATTGCCCTGTCCAACACAGAAATCAGAAGTGTTTTTCCCTGTGATCCCAAACCCCAGCATCCTTCCTTCACCCCTCTTCCCTGGGTTCTCCACTTACTGTCTGATAGTTGAGCCTTCATGAGCTATGATGCTATACAACCTTTCGCTATTCTCTTTATTGACTAATTTTAAAAGTACAACACTTTCATTATGACCTTTTTTCTCCTAACATTTAACTCTCTATTACTTTCCCCAGTGATAATGTATGTAATTTTTTTTAAGCTTTTCAAATATACCGAGTGTCGTGCATTTCAACTCTTTGCTCGGAGTTTACTGATGAAATCAAGACTGTCATCATTTTATTTCTACTCTTATAGTAATCTTTTAGTCTGCCTTTTAAACTGTGGCCTAAGTGGTCTGATCTCCATTATTTAATGAACTGCCACACTGATGAGGGATCAATTACGAACGATGCAACATTTTCCACAGACTCAGCCTCCACACTACAATTAGCATAGACTCCAGGCTCAAGAGGAAGGATTCAAGCTCTCCCTCCTCATTCGTGTCATTGATGCACCCTCAGGGAACTGACCTGCACTGCCTCCCATGCTTCTGACACCCTTAAGGAACAGAAGAAAAACCATGGCAGATAGCAAGGCAGAAAGCAGAACAGTCCAAAGAAGCCGGATGTTTATCTAATGATACGTGATTTACTAGACAAGGATTGGTCTCAGCGCTCAACAAGGAGACCCAGATATCAGTGCTGATAAAATGGAAAGAAAACAGTGAATGAGAAGCTGCAATAAAATAGACCTAGCTTTCTGCCTTGGGTACTGAGCTCTGAGAGGGGCGGACATTTTCTGCCCCTTTCTCCTGGACAGAGCGAATATTCAGACTTCAAGCAGGCTGGACTTCACCCTGTGAGATGGGAGGGCTAACAGAGGGCTGCTGCCGGCTCTGGCTTCTCGAACACTCACAGGCTATGCTAGAAGGTTACAGGCCTATTAGTGAGAATCGTCTGCTCACAGAGACCAAGTTTGGACAACACCGGTGTGTGAGAGGGATGACCTGCTATAAACATGATGAATCTGCATCCAGAGGGCACTGCCACCTAAGCAACCCAACTATTAACTATTTAGCATTTTCCATTCTTGATCCTTATGATCAAAACAATGTCAGTGGTGTGGATCTGGAGTTCAGCAGGGACACAGCACACATTAGCTCTTTAAAGGAACAACTCAGTAGCCGAGAACAGATTCATGACCTGGGTCAGTGTCGAATATTAGGGTTTTTTTTTTTCTCCTCAAATAAGAAGCCTGGTGTCTGGCGCTGAGCCTACCACAAACCTAGTGTGGAATTTCAAGCAAATGAACTTACCACTCAAATTTATTTTCTGTAGACCAAAACCGTCTTCTGCTTAATGACAAATTTAAAATAAAAATATTCACCGGAGAGTATCCCTTAAATGTCAGTGTCAGTTGTACTGTTTCCTACTGTAATTTGTATCATAGAGGTATATCCATATATTGTAAATGTAAAAGATAAAGGATTTACCTATCCCTTTAAGCAGATGTGATAAAAGAATAGATCTTGTGTTGGAGAAACGGCTAGGATTTGTAAGTTTACATAAATCAGCCACATGATGCCACGGATTATTTTTATGAAATAAATATGAGGCTTAAATTTTATTTTAAAAAGGCCAGATTTGTTGGTATGTGCCATGAACCCCAGGACTTGGGAGGCAGAGGCAAGCAGACCTCTGTGAATCAAAGGGCAGCTTGGTCTACAGAGTGAGTTCTAGGACAGCCAAGAGATACACACATAGTGATACTCTTGTCTCAACGGAAGGAAACACAACACAACAAAACCACCAACAAAGAATATCTACTGGTTTAAGTAGACATCTTAGAAATCCACTGTGTCCCTTTCTGCTGCCCATTCTCCCACTCAGTCAATAACAATGGAAATATTGGCCTTTAATTATCTGCTGTGTGCCTGTGTATGTTGTGTACACACATGTCAGTGTACATGTCGAGGCCAGAGGATGTCCGGTGGTATCTACTTTAATCACTTCCCCACTCTATTTTTAAGAGACAGTCTCCCACTGAACTTGCTCTTTACCTGTTGGCTGTATTGGCCGGCCATGCACCTCAAGGGCACCTCCTGTTTTCATATTCCCAGTAGTGGGCTCACAGGCTGGGATCATGTGGATGCTGGGAGTCCAAACTCAGCTCTTGTGCTTGCACAGTGAACATTTTACTGACTGAGCCATACCCCCAGGTTCTTCTTGCTCTTCAATAAATACATGTAACCCAAGACACGCTACATATTCCTTTAAACTGCTTTTGAATTTCATGTAACCAGACCTAAAGCAGGCATATTTCCTGCATCGAAGGCATTGGCATCGAAGTTCATACAAGTCAATACTTGTATTTAAAATTAATCATTGTTAGTACTGTAATGCTTCATTCTACAATTACACCATACTTTAGTAAACTATCTGATTGTCACTTTTCCAGTTTCGCTATTACAGACAATGCTCTCTGACTTCTCTTGTACAACTCTAACCAGACATGGTTAGGGTTTAGATTTTTTTCCCTACCTTTTAGGTAGGAATTTATCTCTCACTGTGGTGTTCGTCTGCATCATCTGTTTACTGAGCACGCAGGGAGCTGTCTCAGACATATGTGGGCATCAGTGCTTTTTATTTGTGAATGTGGGTTTCCCTGTGTCTATTGGGTTCTTATTCACTCATGAGTTCTCTCTGTACACTCTATACTACCACTCCGTCTTTGGATTCCCTGTCTTTTGCAAAGATTTTTTTTTTTTTTACTTTGTGGGTTGTTTCTACTATTTATGGCGTCTTTTGATTGAGAGCTGTTCCTTAAATTAGTTGTTGTGGTTTATAAATAACTGAAGATTCATACATAGACCTTTGCTCTTTCAAATAAATCCAAGATCATGAATAATCTTGTTTGCTTAAAATTATGTTAATTCTGTTGACCAGTCTGGAGGGAATGTGTTTACTGACTTGTCTTACCCACAAACACCCATGACTCCATGTCTATTTCAGTCTTCTTTAATGATTTCAACACATTTTAGGTTTTTCTATGTTAATTATTTTGTTTGGCTTGTTCTTATGGGCCCTATAATTTCGAATGCTATTTTAAGTGGCATCTTTTAGCTGGTGTGCAAGCGCTGGTCTCTAGCTCCAGTTACGTGAGAGCCTTAGGTAAGATTTCCTTGACTCTAAAAGTTCGAGACCTGTCTGGTAAACAAAGTGAGGTCGCATCTCAAAGCAGACAAATGGAGCTGAGGAAGTGGCTCGGGAGTTAGGAGTGCATCCTCCTCCTCCTGTGGACCTGAGTTCAGTTCCCAGCACCCACAGTGGGCAGCTCACGACCTGTGACTGGAGTTCCAGATGACCTCCCTCATCTGGGCCTCACAGGCACTGTACTCTGGGGCACTTATCTGCTCACCTAGACTCACACAGAGACATACTCTAAATAAAATAAATCTGAAAACAAGCGAACATAAACAAATAAATAGTAAGACTTTTAACGAGCGTGCTTTTTTCTTCTTCTGGTAATTGGTAGTAGACAGAAGTGGACTAGATTTTTATATGTAAATTCTGTGGACGTTTCTATCAATTTTTTATAACAGCTACAAATGCTACTGGACTTTCCCATGCAATCATGTCATCTTGGAATAATGATTATTTTTCATCTTTAAACCTCTAACATTTTCTTTCTTTTTTGGTCACATTAGTGAAGGTGTAACATCAGGATACTGCAAAATAAGAGTTATAAATAAAAAACATGAGGTCGGGCAGAGAACTTGTAGAGGGATTTGGAGAGAGGAAATTGGGGAGATATGTGATTAAGTTCCATTGTATGCCTGATGGAATTCTCAGAAAGGAAGAAAAAAATGTAAAAAGAATGATTATAATGGCACCGATATCTTATTCCTCATGTTAAAGGGGGACAGTTAACTATTTTACCATGAAACATGGTGTCTAGTATAGCCTGCTTAGATGTCTAGTTTTTCCTATTGTTTTGTTTTGTTTTATAGGCAAAACCTATGAGTTTGATTTTCTTGCTTTCTTAGAATGCTTAGAGGGTTCTCAAAAAAGATTATTGAGACACAACAAACAGCTCTTTCCCATTAACTTGTTACTGCCACAAAATGAATTTATGGGTTTTAAACCTCTAATTCTTAGCATAAACCCAATTTATACTTAATGCAGAATCACTTTGACAGCTGGATCTGATACCCGGAAATTTTACATCTAAGCGTGAGGGTAAGACTAGCCAGAATTTTCCTTTCTTAGGTTGCCCTTAGGTTTGATATGGCTGTGTTAATATCAAAGAAGTTGGAAAATAGTCCTTATTTTTCTAATTGCCCAGTGAATACACACAATGTTGTAAAAACTAACATGTTCCTAGACTTGATCTCTTTCTTTCTTTTCCCTCCTTTCTTCCCTCCCTCTCTCCTGCCTTCTCTCCCTCCTTTCCCTTTCCCCTCCCCCTTTCTTTTCTTCATTTACTTCTCCTTTTTTATTTTTCTTGAAATGGGGTCTTATACATCTGAGGCTGTTTTGAAACTCACTATATAGCTGAGAATGACTTTGAATTTTTGATCCTCCTGCCTCAACCTCCCTAGAATTACCGTGTAACATCACCCCGATTTTATTCAGTGCTGGAGGGTACCCAGGGCTGAGTGTATGCTAGCCAAGCACTCGACCAATTAAACTGGATCCCCAAACCTCCAGTTCTCTGATGATTTCTTTTTTGTGGAGAAAAAAAATTTTTTCCTTTTGATTAGGTTTCTTTAGTGTTTATAGAAATATTTGGGACGCTTCTTTTCTCACAAGTAAAACTATTTTATATTTTTCCTTAAAAAACATTTAATATTTTATCTAGCATCTAAATTTACATATGAAATTGGCTATTATGAACTTCTTAGATGTGTTCTTATAGTCTTATTGGTTTCATCTTTATTCTTTTCATTATGTACTGTGTTAAGATCAGTCTTACCAGGATTTTAACTTTTTAATCCTATATTGGATTATTGATCATCTTTGCTATCTTGTTTTAAAGATTTATTTATTTAATTATATGTGAGTACACTGTAGCTGTCTTCAGACACACCAGAAGAGGGCATCGGATCCCATTACAGATGGTTGTGAGCCACCATGTGGTTGCTGGGATTTGAACTCAGGACCTCTGGAAGAGCAGTCAGTGCTCTTAACCACTGAGCCATCTCTCCAGCCCCGTCTTTACTATCTTTAGCGTCTTCTATTTCACTTATTTATATATATGTAATTCCTTATTTTGTTGGCTTTATTCTGGATTTCATGTTTTCTCTCAGCCTACGTAGCAGCAGGCCAGCCTCTCTGTCTTCTCACGCTTCATTATAACCTTCTGACCTTTGACTTAGGCTGCAGATAGAGCAGCAGTATTCGAGCTCCGTTTGTGCTGCTCGTTTCTGTCAGCATTACTTCCCGAGCGTGCACCATCTACCACGTCTCTCCGATTTTTGTTTTGCTCTTCTTTTATACATCTAAGTCTTGTAAAAGGAACCTATGCTTTTCCGCTGTGAGTTTAAAGATCTTCTTCCTTCTTTTGCTTTATTTAGATCTTTTCCATCTGTTTTCTCTTCTTCCCCTGTGGTAATTAACGATTAGCATAGAAACTAGGATGTGTATGTCTAATATGACAAAATTTAAATTTTAATAAACATTTTTATCCTCTCCAAACGAATAACCTTAGGATGACTTAGCATCAAGTCGGCTCATATTCCAAATAAAACATCATCATCAGGCCAAATTCTAGTTTTACCTCTATTTTTAGTGCCCTAATTAGACACTTGATATTTTATGAAGGCAACATTCTAAGATTCCCCAACACGTTACCACTTTGCCTGGTCACCATTGCAGATCCTGGGTGCTCTTTTTGATGTCGCTTTCTTTACTTCTGAGGAAGATACAAGTAGGTGCTGCCTTGGATGTGTGGGATGGCTCCTCCAAGTTCATGAGTTCAAAGCTCACCCTCCCCGTGTGGTGCCGAGAGGTGTTTGAGGGCCTGGCCCTATGAGTCTCTCTGTTGTTGCTCGAGAGGAATAGATTCCTCATCACAGCCGCAGGCACCTTTTAAAAGGACAAGTTGGTCTCTTTTTTCCTCGCTCACAAGTACCAGCTCCCCCCCCCCCCAATCCCCTTCTGCCTGGATCAGCAAGGCCTTTGTCAGACGAGGGCGACTTGACCTTGTACCATCTTACCTCTAAGGCAAGAGGAGTTTGAAGTTATTGAGTCTAGGATACAAATGGTCTCCTTCTAAGGACGGCTGGACTGAATATTCCTCTGTTGCCATGGTGAGAAGCAGCATGCACCTGGTGGCACTCACCCTCCTAGCTTTCCTGAGTTGCAGTGTGGGGTTGGTACACACCTGAGATGCCGAGGGCCATTGCACACGAAGGGAAATGCCTGGAACTCTCCAGGGCACGGTTGCCGGGCTGAATGGTGTTCAGGAGGCTCGATGCACTGAATACTTTTCAACACAACCATTTCAGCACTTCAGATGGGTCCATCTGCATGAGCTGCCATGCGAGCTGAGGACCATGGGTCTTCCGTGGCAACAGCCCAAAACATACTAAAAAAGTGTCTACCAGGAGTAAACGCTTTCCAATTTGTCTGTTTGTTGCTTGAAAGGGTGTCCAGTTGATTTCCTTTTCAAAGGAAGTTCTGCTTGTATAGAATTTTACAGTCTGAAGGCTAAGTCAGAAGCTACTGCTGGGAATATCCCACAGACTAAGAGTTTGGACCTTATGGTTATAGGGTACAAATTTTCATTTCCTTTATAATAGTTCTTCCCAGTAAAGCTCCCTCATGACAATGATTAAAGCCCCAGCTCGGCTATTTTGTGCTTATCCTCCTCAGCCTATTCTGAAAGTTGTCATTTCCACACCTCACTCCTACAGGCAGCAAGCATTAGGCTGTGGAGAGTTTGGAACAGGCAGGCTAGTGTTTCCTTCTGTCCATCCCGGCTTCCTCTCTAGACCCGCACCACATACTCCATATCTAGAATCTCCAGACCAGAGGTCCTGAACCCGTCAGTGAGTGGGTTTGGTTTAGTCTAGACTGGAGTGCTGTCAGGTGGCAGCTGCCTCAGGCTGCAGAAAGAAACCTGGGTTGGACTCCAGGCTGCAAATAAACCTGTGGCCATCTGCACTGCAGTTCGTGACTCAGCTGTTCTTCATGAAAGGGCTCACTGTGCAAGGAGCAGGAGGCCAGAAGCCATGAAAGGAAGCATTGCGGAGGACATTACAATTCAAGTCAAGATACCACACAGCTGACCCGACGCCAGGACTGCTGTGTAGCAGCAGGAATGGAAATCGCCAGTTCAAGAAGAATTATCCTGAAGATAACTTTATGCACCACACACACAAAGCAGGGCCAAATAACCCTATGGAGGTCTCCACGTGAAGTGATCACATTTGGGATGGGCTGAAGAGAGGAGTTGGGACTAAAATTTATTGACAATTGAGGAGAGGGGACCAGATATAAATTTGTACTCTCTGCTTTCTGTCTTTGGGAATGGGGACACGTTTCTTACTATTTCTGAGCTTTAGTTCCCCCATGTAAGCCTTGAAAGTGACTCATATGAAGGAATGACACAGAAATTGCTGGCAGCCGGCTGGCAATCACTCTCCTCTTCAGAGTGGTAAGAATGGTGACGTTGTCCGGGCAAACCGCCACTCATGTCAAAGTTGGCACTGCCCCAAATCCCCAACTTTGTGTGCACGATTTTAGGCTAACAATATTTAAAGAGAGAGCCATAAAGGACTTCCAGGAAGGCTCATTAAGCTAGAGATGAGAAGGCAGGCTGCTGTGCTGAATTAGGTGGATAACAGACAAATGGGAGGGACTTGGGATGGAAGGCTGGAAGATGGGATTCCTGGTGTTATGGAATCACCATACCGGTCCTGGACTCTTTACCTCCAAATTCCCTCATGGAGAAAAATAATTCCCCATGGGTGCCAGCCATTGTTATTCTGAGGTTTTGGCCAAAGCCAAGATGATCTTTATGCAACAATATAGCCCTGATAGTGGCTAACATTGAAACTTGTAACTGTTAGCTCTTTGAACAATGAAGCCTACTCCTAAGACCATAGCCTATAAACACAGGTGGCCACATTCATAAGGAGAGACAATAAAAATATATTTATTGTATCATCGTTCATGGGACCAAAGGATTGCAAATCAGCTATGTTCAACAGAAGGTGGCAGTTTTAAGCAAATCAGGTGTTGCAAGCTGCCAATTATCACATAGCTGTTGACAGTCTGAGGCATCCACTGTGAAGCCATCTTCAGGTGAAGCAAACGCCCAGTTCTGGACTGTGTTACAGTTCCAGATCAGCTGCAACAGCATCTCCTGTTTCCTTGCACAGCTTACGTATTTCACCCTTCAAGGATGTGGTCTAGGTCTCCTCTTAAATCTGGGCAGCAAAAGTGATGCTGTGGGACTTGTAAGAACAAGACAAGGTGGATTCCTCCTTGTTCAGAGCACCCATGCCCACAGTGCAAGGTTCCTGTGCAAGATGCTTGGAGGAAGAGAGCGGCCATCTTTCACTGAGTGGTCCTGTTCTTTGAATCTGCCTGGTCCAGAGGTGTGACCTAGGGTGGGAAAGCCTTCAGGTGGCTCTGACTTCCTAGCCTTTAAGTTCTTTGTGTTGAGAACCCAGAAATCATAGAGCAGGGAAAAGTTCCCATTACTGTGCTTGGTGAATTTCTGAGCCACAGAAGTAGCGACAGTGATGAGACAATTGTCACTGCGTGCCACAAAACCTGGGGGCGTTTGCACTGTGCTCATAGTAGGTTCTGAGAAATAGTCTCCACTGTGTGCTTTTTCCACACCAGCTCAGGTTTTCTTTTACCACATCCACTATGCTTTATTGCATCGTCGGGTACATAGAAAACGAGGACATTCATAAGGATGCATCACCAGGAACGAGCAGGTCTCCAGCTCCTGCGTGATGTGCTAAAAACATCCAAGGGTTTTAAATAACGTTCAAGGCTTTAAAATCAGAGAACCTACCAGCACACTTAACAACTATAACATGTCCACACACCACGCACTTAGGTGATAGCCCCCTCTCCATGAATAATCAGAAATTAAAGAAGGAAACAGTGAGTTCAGTGCCCAGGATCAAAAAACTGCCCTGTTTTCATCTAGACTGAGGTATACTGAACATTACTTAAATTTCACATCTCTGAATGGTGAACCAGTCACAGCCACAGCCACGCTAGGTTTGTTCTAAGCAAGGCGAGCTTGGGACAGTGAGGTGAGAGCCAGAGAACTGAAATTCCATCAGCCTCTCTTTCCTAAGCATTGCTGACAAGCAGGGCAACTTTGGAATTGATACACTGCCCTTCAGTCTGATAATGACGGCAGGTGGGGGCGGGGAGTGTGGATAAAACTTAATAGTCCTCTTTGTACAATGACAAAGCTACTGAGAAAATGCAGACACAGCCAGCAATTCCAAGTAATATATGGGAATAAGAAAACCAGAGAGTGATTTTTGTCATTAGAGGCATGTGTCTTTAATTCTGGCACTTGGGGGGCAGTGGGGCAGAGGCAGGTAGATCTCCGTGAGTTAAAAGGTCGCCATGTCTATATAAGTGTCAGGTCAGCCATAGTGGGATTCTAGCTCAAGAAATAAAGAAGTCCTTTAGTGTCTTCTACAGCTTTCCTACAGTATTTTAAAGTTCATTTCTTTAATTTACAAATCCTTTGCAGGAGATATTAGACAGCAAGAGGTAACAAGTTCTCTACAAAAAACCCCCAACCCCCTCAAAACCAAAACAAACAAATAAACAAACAAAACAGCAGTCATGTAATAAACACAGCACGGGGTTTTCCATTTTTATAATGTCTAAACCAGCATGGAAGATGGCACATCAGCATTCTGAGGGTTACAATGACCCTTTACAGACGCTAGAGAGAACATTAGCATTCTGCGAACTCTGTGGGAAATAGCTTTCATACACTATACGACAAAAGAGTCTCAGTGCGGGGGCAACAGGAAGTCATGGCACAGGGGAAGAAGAGGCGGTGGGTGGAAGCCGCAAAGTACCCTTCTCTCAAGGGACCCACAGTTTATTACATATTTAAAAATGTCCCCTGTATCAGAAGGTTCGTGAAAAACATTGAGAATCATTAATATTTTATACGGAAAAGAAATTGTCTACCAGCTTGGAAGGAATCCCACACTGGAAGCAGGAGAGCCCGAGGCACAGTGGAAGTGGGGACAGACTTTCAGCGACTGCTCAGAAACTTTCTCTTTCTCAGGTTGCTGACCCTGGGCCAAGGACAAAGAGTACATCACAGAGAGGATCGATGAAGACTTGCAGATGAACAATTAGTAGGAAGCCCCAAAGTTCTCCAGGCTTCCTGAACCTACGGACACAGCCATCGATACATACGAAGTCCCTACATTGGATAACCCCATGCTTTCTCATACAGAACCTCAAGCCTCAGCAGAGGCCCTCAAACATGTCACCTCGGGAGCTGGTCATCTCCATCTCCTTCAGCTGCTTGGTTGTTCCCCTGAGTCAAGGCGCCTCTCTGTTGAGAGTTGGATGACTACTAATGAGAACCTTTGGTCAGGTGTACTTTCCAGGCTTCAATGTTTGATGTACATGCCCTCTAAGGTCCAGACAGCTCTTTGGGACCTAAGTCAGTCCTCGACTCGAAAAAGATCCTCTGATTCTAGAGTTCCTACCTCATGCTTTTCCTGCCTTGAGCTGTGTTGATAAGCTAGCTACCCTTCTGCAAGCTGTCTTAGCAGCCTGTGTACCCCCGACCCATCTTCTGCCTCTCAACGGATGCTCACCATGTCAGCTGGCCCCACCCACACAGATCTCATCCCTGCATGCTGCTATAAGTGGGGCTGTTCCCATAGATCTCTTCTTAGACCCTGTGTAAATCCCAGAACCCATCTTCCAGTGGGTCCATCCCACAAGCTCATCAGCAGAGGGAGGTCCTACCTGAATCCCCAGTCTGACGGAGAAAATTCATGGCTCAAGTGTAGTTCCTCATTGCAATGCGCCAAGGTAGAAGTAGAGAGTTACTGCCTAGATAAGGAAGCCAGAAGAGGAAACGAAAGACCTGAGGCACATTTCACCTGTAGTTGCTATCTTGGGAACATGGGAGGTGATTTAGGTATAGAAGAAAGGAAAATGTCTCCTGTGCTGTTTGAAGAGAGCTATGGGAAAGGAACCACACAGAAGCCAGCTTCTTTCTACCCTCCTGTGTGTCACTTTCTCTTCTAATATGTGACCAAAGATAGATGGGAGGAGCATGCTGTGCAAGCATCTCCCTGTGTTCCGGGGAGCACGTGATTAAATACTTTTGGGGAGGTGTTCTCTTACTCCACTCCCGTAGGTTGAACGCTGTTCTTGTTTCTAAGCCTTCACTTTCAGAAGTGCTTCTGTGGTGCATGTCTGGTTCACAAAACTTTAACCATATCTCTTGCCATTTTCTTAGAAAAGAGACCAAGCTATGTGATTAGTGGCCAAGGGACATTAAGGCATCGAAAAAGCTGTGTATTTAGGCTATAAACCAACTCCCACAAGAATCACAGTTTACAGTGCAGGAAATGCCCAACCCTGATTTTATATCCTCACCAAGCTTGCATAAGATCATCATATTTAATTCTGCTAGCGACTCTTTAGCATGCCGCGTGCTCTGAATTCACCAATTCCCTGCAATCGCTAGCATCATCCGGTCACTTGAGACCAGGGAGCAGGTGTGACTTTGTTATCTGTGCTGACGGACGTGCTTGCTCATTCTAGTTTACTACCTTTTAAAACTTAGTCAAAAGGCCCTTCGAGAGCGCTCAGGAAAAGAATTTGAGGCACGGTTGTCACAAAGACTAGTGACATCAAATCAGAGGTAGCATCGGTGACTATAGAGGAGAACTATAAAACCAAAGGAGACAACACTTCCTAGCAACACTGCCACCCAAGCTCAAGATGACAGAGAATAAAGGTCACATATAAAACAGACCCCGGTGACCTGCAGCGGGGCAATGCTGGGAGCATGGACTCTGTGGTGAAGTCTCAGACACTTCTCAGTCCATTCGCCTTTTCCATATTTGCTTTGCATTCATTCACTCACAGGATAGAAATAGCTATGCTCACAACTCCAAAGAAGCCCTTCTGATAAGCATGAAGTACTCTAGACAATGAGAAAAGATTACATTGCTGTTGAACTGTGACTTTCCTTCTCTGTATACACAAAGTAACAGCGTATTTCAGACTTGGTGAAATACCATATTTAGAAGTATGAAGGTGTTCTATGATAACAGAAAATGAGGATATTTCAAATGGTATTCGATATTTGTAACAAGTCATGTGGCATTTATTTTTTTATCTGCTTTTGGGCCTTACCCTTCCTAACAGGGTGTTCGTCTTTGAATAAACATTAGGACGAGGGACTGTGGCTACTGAGAACCAAGACAGCAGCTGCATTTGGTGTGGATTTCTGTAATTTTATTCAAAGTAGCCCTAAATTCAGGGCCCACGAGACATAGCCAGATCCTCAAACAAAATGCCGTAGAAATGGCCTCAGCAGACTGTCAAAGTTATTTTCACAAAAACCTGACAAAATTATAATATAATATATGCACATACTGCTGTCCACCTTACTCAGTAGCCACTGTGGCCAGGGTGCATGCTTCTCACTGCAGATAAACTGGGGAGCAGAGCACGTCGTCTGCTCAGTAGGAACTGAAAATCTATTGAAACCAATCACCAATCCCAAAGGAAAGTGTCCCTATACAACAGAGAAATTAGAAACACATCAAGCTATTGGAGTCAGCATCAACTGAAAGAGAAGAGCAGACATCAACGTCTGGATATGATGCCAAAGACATATGAATTGTGGTACATCATTGCCAACAGGATAAAGAAGAGATGATCATAAAGAAACGCCACAGAAATTGGGTTGTATTGAAAAGGTCAGTGATAGGATAGAGCAAAATAATTAAAATGAAATATCAATTCGACGTAACGGAGACACAGGATAACAGTGCAATAAATGATCTTGAACCATGGCGAAAAATGAAGACAGCTCAGGTCTTTCACTAAGGCCTATGATCTGCTCTTGAGCTTGACTCTTGTGTAAGGGGGGAGAGCTATGACCTAGTTTCATAGTGCTACACATGGCTACTGCGTTTTCACCAACACCATATGTCAAAGAGGCTGTCTTTGATTGAAAGTGTAATTTTGGAGCCTTTGTAAACAAAACAATCAGGTGCCTTCTCTTTTGTATTGTTGTCCAAGAGACTCCCAAAACAGTATTGGCTAATGTCATTGCCCTTGGTTGTCCCCACAGAGATGGAAGTTAAGTCCTTGTTGCTGAAGACACCATGCAATTCAGACAGGAGGCTCAGAGGCCTCTGAGGTGAGAGTGACTTGAAAGCTTCCTCCTTCCAGTCTACCTTTTATGATACCAGAATGTGGATCCAAACTTTCAAAGAAGAGAAGCCATCAGTCCTACCTAGCTATGACGCCTATGACCCATGACGACGATGACCAGCATGCTATGATAACCCTAAGGGTTCAGTAGTAGCACCCATACCTTCATTGCAATTAACAGCTCTCTTATTGAATTTAAGACTTGATCAACAAGAGGGAAATCATGCCTGGTGTAGAGACCTAGGCAGCTACCAAGGGCTAATGGAGGCATGGATCTGGGAGAAGGACCCACAGCTGCTATTCTTTTTTTTTTTTTTTTTTTTTTGGTTCTTTTTTTCGGAGCTGGGGACCGAACCCAGGGCCTTGCGCTTCCTAGGTAAGCGCTCTACCACTGAGCTAAATCCCCAGCCCCCACAGCTGCTATTCTACTAAGTCGGCACAATCCTTAGCTACGTTCTAAATATTTGCCCTTATACTTAAAGGTAAGTATAGTTCTCACTCCTCATCAAGAAAGTGTCTCTGCAACAAATAGAGAACATTATAGAAAACCGAAACCAATCAGATGCCAAGTTACGGAGTCCAGCTCCAATTGATACACTGACAATATAGGCAGATAGGATTAACAATACAATTGATAGAATTGCTGCACCCGAGGCTCAAAGATCACTGAAGGAGATGGGGTGGGTGAAATTGGAAGAGCAGAGAGTGTGCTGAGAGATTGTGTCTCCTTGAGTTGTCAGAAGCTAGACCATGAGGTCTCACCAACATGGCTGTCTAAACATGAGCTGAACAAGAATGACATTAATGAATAGGCTAACATGGAAGGAGGAAATCTCAGGAGGCCTCAACCCTAGAGAGAGAACTATAGGCAACTAAGGAATACCAAGAGTGGGAGAAATAGTCCTCCCCAGGGAAGAGCACACCGAGTGGTTCCTCGATAACAAACAGCCCTGAAAACTTACATACAAGTAACATTATGTAGACTGAGTATTATGTATTTTGGAATACACACACACACACACACACACACACACACACATCTATGGGAAAAGATTTATAAAAGAGAGCAAGGGGGTTCATGGGAGGGAAGATTATAATTATAATTATATTATATTATAATCTCAAGAAAAAATGTTAAATATCAGATGACTGAAACCATGTGGGTTTCATTCTGGGCGATCTGTTCTATTTCGTTGATCTAACACTCTGCTATAATGCACATTGATCTGTATTTGACTCGGGCTCTGAAGTATAGCTTGCGGTCAGGAATGATAGGGTCTCCACTGTTGTGCATTACTTGGATCTTTTGTGGTTCCGAATGAATTTTAGGACTCTTCTTTCCTATCTCTGGAAAGAACACCCTTGGAGATTTCATGGGGATTGCACTGTCCTACAGCCCTTTTCTCTTTCCTCCCCTTCTCTTTTAAAAACATTGATTCTGCCAATTCATGGTCATGGGAGGCCTTCCCATCTTCTATGACTTCTTGACTTTGTTCTTTGGTGTCATAAAATTTCACTTCCTTCCTTCCTGATGCTTATTCCTAGGTATTTTATCTTTGTGAATTTACTATATGCGTTGTTTTTTTTTTTTTTTTTCTGATTTCATTCCCAACACGGTCAGTGTTGCTGTGTGGAAGAGCTACTGACGTGTGCCTTGGGTTTGTAGCCCATGCTTTGATGAAAATGCTTACCAGTTCTATCTCTCCACAATAGAGGCCCAGGCAAATTTTCTGAGAACTGACAGCTGGGACTCAATGAGTAAAAGCAATTTCTGTGGGAGTGTGATGCCATGAATTCAGATGCCCAGAGCCTATGGGAAGCCGGGCTTGTTGATGGCAACTCTTCGAACCGTTTCTCTTTCACACTCTGCCCTCTTTAAAACTCCCCCTCACTTCCTCCAGACAGGCAGCTGTAACCCCAGTGCTCCTAGGGTAAGAGGGAGGAGTGTGTCCTCGGAAGGTCATGGGCCATCTAGCACAGGGTATGCAGGGGCAAACAAGAGACCTTGTCTTAGACACGGTGGAAGGCGAGAACTGACGACTGCGGTTGCCCTCTAACCTTGATACTGTGTATGACTAATAGGTGCCACCGAAAGAAAGACACCCAAAAACACCAAGACAAAAACTCATAAAATTACAATGCAGATAGTGGATCAAAGTATTCCAACCTTCCCCATAGAATTAAAGTGTGGATAGGCGAGAAAATATTCTTGTTTCCAGGAGAAGACACACAGAAGCACTTAGAGATGAAGGAGCGTGAGGCATGAGGGGCACATCAAGTCGTTAAAAAGAATCTGTGTGGGGGCTGGGGATTTAGCTCAGTGGTAGAGCGCTTACCTAGGAAGCAAGCAAGGCCCTGGGTTCGGTCCCCAGCTCCGAAAAAAAAGAACCAAAAAAAAAAAAAAAAAGAATCCGTGTGAATGCACACAGAACAGCGGCGCAGTGGAGCAGAACATTGGTGTGGTCCTGTGAGATCTTCGCATTGCTCTCACAATTTTTGTAACGCTCCAATTATTTCAAAATGAAAAGTATTTTACTTAACTTATTATAATAATATATACAATATATAATATTATAAACTTATTATAAGGCTTGGAAAAGCCTTTTGGTTTTTTTATTTTATTTGTGGTGGTGTGTGTATGTGTGTGTGTCTGAGTCTGTGTGTGTGTGTGTGTGTTACCTGCATATATGTTTGTACACCACATGCATGATGTCTGGTCCCCATGGAGGACAAAAGAAGGAACCAGATCTCCTGAAACTGGGCAATATGACAGCTGCAAACCACAGTGCAGGGAGCCAAACCTGGGTCCATTTGTAAGCTGTGAGGTTAAATCTGGTAGATGAGAAGGGTAGCTGTGTGGATCTGCCAACCTCAGGGTTAATCTCCAAATCTTCAGAATGAGCCCAAATGAAGATCAGAGAGACGGCTGTCAGCAGGAAGCTAATTGCTAAATGAGGAATCAAGAGGAACAGGTCTCCTTGCTTTGGCATTCCAAAGCAGCATTTTAATGAGAGATTGACATTCTTATAATCACCCTAATTCCCTCTAATCTCCTTTAAGGCAGAAAAGGTGTAAATAAACGGACAGATGTATGAGTCTCATAGTTGTCAATGGCAACTCTTGAAATTAGTTGTTTCTCACTTCGCTCTCTTTATAAATACCCTCCCTCCCTCCCTCCTTTCTTCCCGCCCTCCTTCCTCTCTCCCTCCCTCCAGACAGCAATAGCTGTGCCTTTTGCATACATAAACTTTAAATTACATTTGGCCACATAAGGCCATTTTCATGTAAGTACATGGTGAGCCTTGAGCATGGCCACTCCCATCCCCTAATGCCCTCCCCCTCCCCCTTCCTCTCCTCTTCCCATTGGTCCCTTTGCTCCCCTAGAAAGTTTCCCTCCAACTTTTAGTTGTCTGAGAATACTTGGCTTTATTTATCTAAGTAGCTAATCTTGACGATTAGTTTCAGATTAGCTACAGTAGACAATACCACTTCTCCCCCCAAAACTTTCCAGTTACTCAACACTCAGAGCTCTTGTGACAATGAAAGAAGCTAACAGATGCTGAGAGAGTGTGCTGCGATGGTATTTCTGCTGAATGTGGTATTTTAAAATGTGATTTATTAGGCATAATTGTGCTTATTCTCTCGTTTGTGTTCTGTGAACAACATGGAGCTGAAAGGTTTGCCCAGAGAGCAAGCTGAGCAACTCTGATATGCAGACACTGGAGGCTAGGTACAGTTCTCACACACATAGCACACAGTCCTGTAGGTACCACGGCACCTCCAGCTGCTGTCATACCATCCGGCAAGCACTGGACACAGAGAGAGCTCCAAAGCCCTGGCTCTGGGATCCAGATTTTGTCCCTATGCATCTACAGGCTCCAGACAGTGACTCAGATGGCACTAGTGAGAGACCATATTTTCTAACTGAAAGCAGGGCCACTACTCAGACAACTAGAACCCTAAGCTTAGTGATGTCAAGATTTCAAATTCGTAAGGGGAACATAAAAATCCAGTTTCTTCCTGTTTGTTTATAGAAAAAAAATAGCCCTTGATATTCTGTGGTGCTTTGAATGAGAATGGCCCCCATAGGCTCCTATATTTGAATGTTTGGTCTTGGTTGGTGAACCGTTTTTTGGAAGGATTGGGGTGTGTGGTCCTGTTGGAGGAAGTGTGTCTCTTGCAGGGTGAATTTTGGGGTCTCTAAATCCTACTCCAGACTCAGTCTCTTTTTTTCCCTCCATCTTGTAGATAAGATATGAGCTCTCAGCTGCTGCTCTATGCCATGGCTGCCTGTCTGCTGCCCCGTACCCTGCCATGGTGACCACAGACTCATCCTCTGACATTAGAAGCAACCCCCAATTAAATACTTTCTGTTATGAGTTGCTTTGGTCATGGTGTCTCTTCACAGCAGTAGAACCCTGATTCAAACAGCGTTTCTCTAGCTTCTTCAGCAGGTTGTCAGCCTAGGTCTCAAGTTTAGGATCTCCCTAAGAGTGTTTAGTCCTCTGATTGTCCTCGCTGAGGTTCACAG
The DNA here is from genome assembly GCF_021556685.1 of Rattus norvegicus. Taxonomy (NCBI): domain Eukaryota; kingdom Metazoa; phylum Chordata; class Mammalia; order Rodentia; family Muridae; genus Rattus; species Rattus norvegicus. Next base: position 67,124,028 of record NC_141546.1, on the reverse strand, counting down.
CCAGGGACAGCGCTGCTGTGGAAGCACCACATGTCTCCAAACCACGCCAAGGCCTTAAAAAGCCCCGTGGGACAAGGAAACAACCTAATTCCAAAGCCATGGTGATCTGCAGGCCATGGGTCATCTCCAGAAACAGAGGTCACATGCTTCCCATGTCTCCTCCCATCAGTCTCCCCGCCCTCTTCTTAAAGGACAAGGTGTGCAGACTTGAGCAAAGAGGCTCCTCTACCTATCATGGCTATAGGGAAAGGTGGTTACCTGAAAAGACAGACAGACAGGAAAATCACAGAGCAGCCAAGAATCCCAGCCAAGAAATTCCCGATATCTTACGGGAGAGGACATCAAGGTTCCTCAGGACCTCATCAGCCTTCGTTCTGCAGGACCTATCAGAACAGCACCAACACGAATCTCTTGTCTAGATTTCAGGGAACAGGAACAAATGATCACCAGTTTCCAGAAGATGTATGAAAGCCACTTGGTAAAAGTTGGCAGTGCCCTGCAACCAGGGGAAACAGCTACAGAAGGCCAGTGGGAAGATCCAGGGGCACCATGTTGTGGCCAAGGGACAGCAAGTTGGGAGGCGGCCATTACCTCATGTATAATTACCAGTGACAACAATGTACAAAAGAAGCTACTGGAAGACAAGGGCTGTTTCAGCTTTTTCTGAGACAGTATTCAAAGCTACACAGGAAGAATAAAACCCACATCCCTAGAGGTCCCCCGTATAGAGTCTAACACACAAGCTATCCAAGTGCACCCGGAGTGTATGCTGAGAATATCGAATGAAAAACCCGAGACTGAGCTTTCATTTTGGCCCCTGTTCTCCAACACAGTTCTCTGGTGACTTAACTAGGGGGGAGAAATATCCAGCAGGGAACGGGGAGCAACCAGGAGCTACTGGAAATCCATCCTATAACTCACAATCCCTTCCCAACTGATTCCCATGTTAAATCCAATCTCCTGTTATCTGCAAAGCTGTCTGCTGAAAGTCTTTCCCAAAGAAAAGAAGAAAAGGGTGAGTGTGTGTATGTGGGGGAAGGTAGATCTGGGAAGACTGGGAAGTGAATGTGATCGGGCACGTTATATAGAATGTTCAAATAATCAGTAATAATATGTTGGGGGAAAAGAAAGCCGTTGGCACTCTGCTGCTACTGGCTGCCATGATAAGAAAAGACCACAGGAAGCTCAAGAAGAAGGATGACCAAAACTCGGATGTTCCCACTCCTTAAAAGGGGAAAAAATATCCATAGGAGGGGATATGGAAGCAAAGTTTAGAGCAGTGACTGAAGGAACAGCCAATCAGAGCCTGCCCCACATGTGGCCCATACATATACAGCCACCAAAACTAGATAATATTGATGAAGCTAAAAAGTGCATACTGACAGGAACCGGATATAGATCTCCCCTGAGAGACACATCCAGAGCATGTCCAATACAGAGGTCAATGCTAAAGGCAAACCACTGAACTGAGAACTGGACCCCCTTTGGGGAAATTAGAGGAAGGATTGAAAGAATTGAAGGAGCTTGCAACCCCATAAGAACAACAATGTCAACCAACCAGAGCTTCCAGGGACTAAACCACTACGGAAAGACTATACATGGACTGACCCAGGGCTCCAACTGCATATGTAGCAGAGAATAGCCTTGTTGGGGCACCAATGGAAGGGGAAGCCCTTGGTCCTGCCAAGGTTGGACCACAGTGCAGGGTGATGTGGGGGGAGGAGGAAAGGGGGGTGGGTGGAACACATATATGGGGAGGGGGAGGGGATGGGGACTTATGGACAGGAAACCGGGAAAGGGAATAATATTTGAAATGTAAGTAAAGAAATATATCTAATAAAAAAAAGAAAAAAACCCGAAATGTCCAGTTCTAATTCTTCCTTAGGGTGGCACTGTGAATCAAAAAAAACCATTTCTATTCCTCTTGTCTGAAAAAAAATTTAAAAAAGATTTTAATTGGGGTTGGGGATTTAGCTTAGTGGTAGAGCGCTTGCCTAACAAGCACAAGGCCCTGGGTTCAGTTCCCAGCTCCGAAAAAAAGAAAAAAGAAAAAAAAGATTTTAATTTTAATATGAAATTGTATGTGTATGTGCATGTAGGAAGAGTGTGGGCTTGTATGTGTGAGTTCAGTGCCCACGGAGGCCAACGAAGGCATGGAGACCACGGAGATCCCCAGGAGCTGGTATTATAGGAGGTTGTAGGCAGCGAGATGGCGTGCTGGGAACAAGCCTGAGTCTTCTGTAAGAACAGCATGTGTCCCTCCACCATGGGGTATCTCTCCAGCCTTGCTTCTCAGTGTTAGTGTGCGTTCCAGTGCACTCCAGCAGGACTGCAGTGGGTGGCAATTCTCAAGTCCTCCCTCCTGTGTTCTCTGTGTAGGGGTGGCACTACAATCACCATGCGATTCCCATTTTATGTGCTGATACCTTTAGAGTGTCCCTATCATATGTGTACGGGCTTAATGAGAAGTCCAAGTGAGCAGTAGGCTGGCCTGTGGGTTAGTATGTCCCCAGGCTATTACATAACCAGTTATTAATATCACCCAACCAGCATGCATTGATTAGAAAGTGCAAGTCTTACGGATTCTGTGCATCTCACACTGGCTTTTACTGTAGAAAGCTACACTGTGACTCAGAATCCTGTTATCTCCAGGGAGAACACAGGAAAGAAAGGAAATGCCTTGGACTTCCTCATGTTTGCTGAGGATGCATTCATTGTTCTAGGCTCCCCTTTCAAAAGGGAATAGAAATAGAATAACAAACCAAGGAAAACCAGAGTCCCCCAAGGCCTCCCCTGAGTCCTCCATGTATTTAGAAGTCTGATTACACTTCTGGTGTCTCCTTCTTTAAGATGGCCTGTGTGGCTGGATCCTTAAATTCCATTGTCCATTGTAAGCTGATTTGCATAAAAGCCTCAACAAGTATTTTAGGATATTGTATAGACATATCAGTCCTGAAAATACAGAAATTATGAGATCAGGGATTACTACAGTCATTAAATCTAAATTCAGCCCCCTGCTCCCTCCTCTCTGTCTCTGTTTGTCTCTGGATGTGTGTGTGTGTACTTCTTTCTTAAAAAAAAAACATGATGGTGGGTCTTTTTTGCAAATCCCTTTTCTTCAGAGAGAGAGAGAAAGAGAAAAAATAGAATCTCGACTCTAATTTCACAATGAACGTGATGGCTCTTTGAAACATCAGAGCACAGTTTGTCTTAATGAAAACTTAGTATCATAACAAATAAACTATGTTTCCAGTGTGGATGTGGAAATTCAAATGAACATAAAGTTCTCATCGTGTACCTTTGGGAATGCGCACTTCCCCTCCTGACCAAACAAATAAGATACAGGATACCACAGAAAGAACTCCAAGTCTCCTGCTTCTGAGGAGTTTGGGTTCCAATTTTGTCACCCGGGGGTCACTGAATAGCTGGAGGAGGAATCCTTAGTTGTTTGAGGGCCTTAATTGTATCCTAAAATCAAATCAATAAAACCAGATGATTTTAATAGGATAACTTATCTGTCCTTTTCTAGATATTTACTAAGCTCCTCCCTCCACGGTACCTAATCTGAGGACACAGTCAAGCACAAGCCCTATTGTTCAGAAGCTACCAGAGGGAAGGCAGATCTGTGGCAAGCCTTGGAGAAAGACAAGTCAATGATGGAGAGTGGAAATCAGAACATCTAGTAGTTCCAAAGCTCAGAGGCCAGAGGAAGTTGTGATACATTAGAAGACGGTTCCACATGATTGTACTGAGAGAGACCAAGAAGGAAGGATGGGGCCAGAGAAACAGGGAGAATCTCCACATTTTTCATGGGCCTTCTGCTTCATGTCAAGATGTCTGAACTTCACGTTCAAAGATCTGTTGAAGGTTTGTAAACGTCCGAGCCAGTTTTATCTAAGGAAGGCTTGCAGTGTAGACGTTGGGTAGACTGATAGAGGAAACAGTGGAGCGGAGCAATCCATTGGAGACAAGAGTAATAGTGACTTGAACTAAAGGAGTGACAGAGGGTAGGGTCATGTGACAAACTCTATATTAAAGGGGGAAAGCCCAGGACTCTCAAATAGAGGGAGATTCTGTGAAAACACTAGGAAGTGCACATCTAAATGTAAGGAAACGCATGTCTAAGCATGTTGTGCTTTCTGTACTCATGGAAGCAGAGCCCTATGCTGTCCCCTGCAGTCCCTACCCCTGGAGGCTCTTAGAGCCCAGTTGCACACTGCAGCTGCTGGGACACTGGCCTTCTAAAGCAGAGGGAGGCAGCAGTGTATGAGACCTGATGTCTTCAGGGAATGGATAAATAGAAGGATGCCTCTACGTGATTGTGCATCTTCTACCTTGGTAAGAATGGAGCCCACGTGCCCTGATCTCTGCTCAGTAACCTTCGCAGGGGAGTTCTCAGGGGCAGTCCCTGGTCTGCTGCTATGACCTCCTTCTCTTGAAAGTCAGGAAGGAAGCTGAAAGAACGAAGGTCCTGAGGTGAAGAGGTGAGACTTGACTAACAGGTGACAGTCCTCAGGTCCCCAGGACCCCTCCTGAGTAACACAGAGGGTTTGAGGAACTGAGCTCAGCGCTATTATGTGGAACTAAGAGAAGACTCTAAACCTTGGGGGTGGATGCCATGGTGTGTGTGGGATTCAAGCACATTAGGAATTCTAACCATAATTCACTGTCATTCAGTCTCAGCGAGCACGCTGAAGAGCTCAAAATGTCAAAGGTGGTGCTGCAAAGCCAAGTTCTTCTCCAAACCTCAAATTGTCACAGTGGCTTTATTTATAGACACGTGGTAGGTTCCGGAACCACGCGGAGTTAATAAAATGTGACAGAATGATTTCTTGCACATTAAATGATAATTATTAAATTAACCTGAGTCAAAATGTTTTAGAGCTCTACACCACACCACGGTTATAAATTTTCAGCAGCTCAAACTGTTGTCATTCATGGAGTTACACCAAGGGTCCAGGAGGGAGTAACACTTCTTGTGCTGTGACTTGTTCTATTCAGTGCGGCAGAAGCAACCGTCTGGAAGGCCTGCAAAGCATTTGACTGCGGGAAATGAGTGTAGGTGTTAAAAATAATATTTATAACTACGAACCTGGGAATGCTACCCTGTTCAGTGGTGACATTTCAGTGTGGAAGTAGAGTAGCTGTCATTCATTCCGACAGCATCGACAACGAACCGCGACGCCGACAGAGGAAGGGCTGGCTCTGTGACGTAATCAAAAGTGAAGACGACATTTCTGCCAGAGCGCTGGTATCAGTGCTGCTGTAAGGCTCTGAGCGGAAGGGTCTGGTGCGATCCCATCTAGACTTTGTAACACTTGAAGGCATATATTAACCGGGCAACCCAATTTAAGAAAAGGCATACAAAAGTCCAAATGTTGGATTGAATATAAGAGTGACTGTTTTTCTTTATTTTTAAAGCTTTTACGAGCATGGGCGTTTTGTCTGCATGTGTATCATGTGCACGCAGTGCCAGAAGAGGCCACAGGAAGGCATCAGACACCCTGAAGCTGGAGTTCTAGAGGGTCGTGAACCACCGTGAGAGTACTGGGAATCAAACCCAGGTCCTCTGCTAGAACAAGAAGTTCTATTAGTGCCTTAGCCATTTCCCAGTTCCTAAAATAGTTCTTTTACACAAAACATATGCAAAGTATTTATTTCAACTAGGAAAACAAATCTGCCATATTTTAAAAGTCAAAAAAATGCTGTAAAAACCCAAGACTTAAAGCATTTCACAAACCGGTTGCCATACACAGCGCCATCGGACTGCTTTCTTATATTTTTCTTTATATGGTCTCGGTTTTTTTTTTTCACAACTATTACCAAGCTCTTTTATGGAGAGAGGGAACAGAAATATCATAATTTAGCCCTTTTTTCCCCCAATTATGGTTGATTGAAGTTTGTGTTTCATTAGCAATGTGGACACTATGCTACCCTTTGAAAATGTTGGTGACACTTTTGTGAGCTATCCCAAGTCGAACTGTCAACCCAAGGTGCCTTTTCTCTGCTCTGAGGTTGATTTGCTCAAACATGGAGGCCGCTACAGACCTCTTGCCTTAAAGAGTTTTGACGTATCGCAGGCAAACGCCTTGGAGCAGTCCCTCCAGGAAGAAGGGGAAGGATCATCAGACTCAGAAGTAAATAAAAGGTAAGTCTGGGATAGTGAACACTTACAAGATCCTTGAAGGCCCCGGGTCAATTTTTATAGAGGTAATCAATAGCTACTGGATTTGGAGAACTTAACTGGCTGAGTTGCACCAGGGAGGGACGTCTCCCTGCTCAACTGCCTGTGAGCTAAGCAGAGAGCTGCAGGAATGCATCTTTTGTCAGCCAGACTGGGTTTTCCCATGTTTCCGTTGCTTTAGGATCTTCCCTGCTCCTGTAAGTAACCCCAGTAAAGACTCATTACTCCATCAAGGTAAACTTTGGTGCTCATACTTCTGTCATCAGTTATGATTTACCTTTCTGGGATGAGCAGACTTGCATGTTCTGTTTTCCAGGAAAAAAAATAAATCTCTCACACGGTGTTCCCATAGAAAAATAGGATGTATGCTTTGATCTGCTTATGACAATATTCAGCTGAATTCATTCCACTATCTAGGCTTTTTCTGGTAGGAGTTTTGTCTTAAGCAAGCATTAATGAAAGCGGGGCCGTTCACTCAGATACTTCGTGTCTGTTGGAAGCGTTTTCAAGAGACAAGTCTCAAAGACTTTCCTTGTATCCCGACTCACTGAGGCTACCGGCCACACGTACTGCCAGTCAGCAGCACTGCAAACCTCTCAGACCACAAACACCCTTCACGTTACCTTGAAAAATCTATACATTTAATAAGATATACACAGTAACACCACACAGAGTATCTGGCTGAAAAGGCGTAATATTTTAGAGCCAAATTTAACACAGGCACCCTCTATAGAAACGAATACGTAATCTCTGAAAGTCAGGTATTAACAGGCTGGAAGAGTCTCCAGACAGCAGGGATCAGAGTAAACAGAGAAGGGAGAAAGATTGCTCTGCCAGTAGCAAGCAGAAAGAATTCCAAGTGCGGAGTGGGCTTTGAAAAAAAAAAAAAACAGAGTTCACTGTGAACCTAGGCTCTGCTTAGAGCCAATCAGATCGTCATTTGGATTTTATTAGAGAGTAGACCCTGAACCATCTTGAATTTGAGCATTCCCATTTGGGCAGCTGATGTCCTCCACACAGACATTGTAGCCATTTATTTCCCTTTCAGAAGAAACGAACCATTTCTCTCTGCTCTGGTATTTGGCTTGTAACATCAACTCCCTCCTTGGTAGCGCTGTACAAGAGGCAGGAGAAATGGATGGCTTTGACCTGAAGAATCTCCTGGGGTCTAAAGTGGCTTTGTGAGAGCTTGGGTAGAAACAGATAGAAATAACCTGACACTTGTTTCTTCATGAAGAAACCAGAACTGGGCTCTGCCAAGCAGACAGCTATGAGCTCATTGGTCTGAAATAATTACTTACTGAGACTTTGCCCTGGACGAGGCTAATGGTTTATGCAGGACATAACTTCATTTACAGGGAATTGTTTTTAACTCAATAACTGGTTACCTTACCTATACTTAAGCCTGAAAGTTCCCAATTATATTAATTGATAAATTAGAAATGAAAGTTGATGGGAAATAAATATTCAATCCAAAAGAGGTTGTTTTTAACAATCATTCTTCACGGTTTTGTGATATTATTCCTAATTTAAAAATCAAAACCCCAAATAATCAAAAGTAACAGGGAGTTTTTAAAGAGTCCAACAATCTCTAGTTGAGGTTCAGAGTGAAAGCACGAACTGAAGCAAACCCCAAAGACACTGCTATCGGTAGCTCAGAGCTGACCTGAGAGCTCTTTTTTATCAAGAGGAGACGTGTTGTGACGTCAACTGAAGGAACAGAGACACCAAAGGGACTGTGTTCAAATGATGTCTGCATGAAGAGGAAAAGCAAGATCTAAAACATGGCTGGTTATTATTACTATTTTTTAATGTAAATTTTGCTACATGGCCAAGGAAGCAAGTGGGAAGCAGCCATTGGCTCACGGAAAACTCTACTGCTGTCTGCTAGATGGTCAACACGTCTGGTCAACACTCCCGACCTTAGGAAAGGAGGCAGATCTGTGTGACGTCAGAGCTTCTGTGTCAGTAAAGGAGAAAGGTCACAGGAGGGATGCCAGGGACGGAAGACTGGAGAGGATACAGGAGTCCTGGCAGATACGACAAACTTTATTCTCTGGTATAGTCACACATAGCCAGTTATTCACTGGTATACAGCCAGTGGTCAGGCGGCTGAAGGAGCATAAATTTAGGGCCAGGAAGATGATCCAGTGGATACTGTACTTTGTATGCAAGGGAGAGACCTGGAGTTCCACGTAAATGCAGGGTGGATGTGGTGGCCTGCCTATAATGCCAGCCTCTCCAGGGCATGGCCGAGGAATTCTCATTTCAAGCTGGCTAACCACACTAGGGAAATCAGGAAGCTTTGGGTTCATTGAGAGGGTCTGCTTCAAAACAAACAAAAACAAGCAAACAAGAAAGAAAAAGAAAAAAAGCAGAGAACCGATAGAGGAAGACATTGGCATCTGACTTCCATATATATGCCACATATGCATATACGTATGGGCATGCACGAACCCGAATACGCCACATGAGAACATTTATATACACATACATGAGAACTGCATACACATACAAAGAAATATGAACATCTCGGTGACAGTATAAAAGAAGAGATTATTAAAATGATTACCACTGTCCCTTTTTTCACTAACAGGTTGCTGTTTTTCTCACTGTTGGAGATGTGCCACAGTGGAGCTTTTTGAACTGTCAAAGTGAGATCAACGCCATGCTCAGACTAAACTGAGAGGCGATTACACAAGTGTTTGGAAGTGTGTCCTCAGACAGAACTTGTAGCTGTCTTTTTTTTTTCTTTTTTGAGACAATGACATATGCGGTTCTACCAAAAAATGACCCCATTTGTTATTTGGGGGTTTGGAAACGACAGCATGTGATTTTACCACCCAGTGTGAAATCAACTACAGACAGCAACCATCGGCAACCTTTACCTTCCTGGGGATCTAAGAGGAAAGGAGATAAATATTTGGTTTTTGAAGTTGCTGAAAACAAGAATTATCTGTCTGGACTTTTAAACATCTTAATCATTTTTCCCAAGGTGAACAGAGCACATGGTTCCCCAGCCCCCCCAGAGACAGGTGTGTTCTAGCATCACCAAAAGCAGCCATATGAGTAAAAAGAAACCAAGGAAGGGCATCTTGGGAAAGCAGCTCTTTGGAAACAAAAGGAACGAGTCAGAAAGGAAAATGAAGCTAATTTCAGAGGCTAGTAAAGTGAGGAGGGAAACGTAATTAATAAGAAAAAACCAAAGACTGAAAAGGAGAAATGACTTCATTAAGTGAAACGTAGACTCTCGGTCTGTTCGCCCACTGACATCGAACATCACAGTATCCCTCTCAGGGAAACCATTTGCTCTCTAGCTCAAAGCTACCGGACACCAGGGCAACTTATCAGCTGGAACTTGACGGTTAGTATACAGATCAGCAAAACTGCATCAAATCGCACACACCCAGAAGAGGGACCAAGCTTCAAAAACCCACGTTATTCCAGAGCAGAAATGGCTGTCTCCCATCTGTTGAATCCCACTTGCTATGAGATCAGAATAAGAAACTGTCTGCTTAACATACCCAGGCCCCAGTTCGATGTTACCAAGGCCTTCTAAAACATCTTCCTCTAGAGGCTCAAACATCTGGCCCTGGCCCTGAGGACTGCAGGCGGACGGCTAGCAGCTGGAGAGTGTCAGCTGAGCAGCAAGAGCGGGAGAGCTGAGGGAGGCAGCCAAGGAACAGGGCTTTCTCAGGGCGCTTCTGACAGCCCAAGGGATTCGCCTTCTGATTCACTGGTGTTCAGAAATGGAAGAGTTGATTTTGGAGACCAAAGCCCAGGCAGGTAAGTTAGGGTCACCAGTGAGAACACCCCTGAAAAAAAGAATATTCTTTGCCTTCGTTTTCCTTTTCTTGCAGGATATAAGCTCAGAATCAGAAGACAGGAGCTCCCGTACCTTTCTTCTGACTTTTCTTCTGTTCCTAACAGTCAGGCATCGGCAAGGAAGAAGACAGCCTTGGCTAGCTTCATGTCATAATGACCCTTCATGGCGTTCACACTTTGGCCTCAGAAGACATGAGATTCGGGCCAGGCACAGTGAAGTAAAACCTTCCCATTGTCATCAGCCTGTTGGGACCTTTAACTGCCAGGTTCTTCTAGCACAGTGGTTCTCAACCTTCTAATGCTGCAACCCTTTATTACAGTTCCTCATGGTATGGTGACCCCCCCCCCCCCAGCCATAAAATTATTTTCATTGCTACTTCATATCTGTAATTTTTGCAATAGTTAATGAATCAAAATGTAAACATCTGTGTTATCAGATGATTGTAAGTGATTCCCGGGAAGAGGGAAAAAGATCATTTGCCCTTCAAAGGGGTCGGGACCCACAGGTTGAGAACCACCGTCCTAACCTGTGTAACTTATAAGTAAGCTATTTTCTTCACCATGTAAAGGACTGAGCAGAACACACCAGCCTGCAAGGCTAATGCACAGCCTTCACAGAGAACAAACAAGCAAACTGTTTCCTGTCACAACTACAAATGTCACACCCCCATCATTTATGTCTTTCCCACAGTAAAAGAGGGGATATCCTAGAGACCAGTTCTGCTCATTTATTCTGTTTGCAAGAAAACCAGTCAAATGTAACGGGACACCTGCATCGTGTCCACTCACGAAGCACCTTGTTATCCCCAGTGCTGCTGCGATGGCTTCCCCATTTGTCAGCCCCAGAGCAGGCCGTTCTTACAACATTCTCCACACTGCTCCTTTTCTTCAGAGCCCTGGCTTGTGCTGCTGCCATTTATAAAAGCTGCATTTCACTGGTGTTAAAGGCTAAACACACCCCTTCCCAACACCGAAGTGAACGATCAGGTGTGGCACGCAGGATTCAAGATATGGATAACTCCAAACTAGGACGGAATTCAAGTGCAGGTGGAAATAAAAGGGGCGTGGTAGTGTGTGCCTTAAATTCCAGGACTTGGGAGGCAGGGAGAAGCAGATCTCTATGAGTTCTAGGCCAGCCTGGTCTATATAGCAAGTTCCAAACCAGACAAGGCTACAAAGTGAGACCTTGTCTAGGCAAACAAATGCAACGAAATGTTGGGCCGAGTTCAATATGTCATCTCAAGTAACGTGACAAGGGGATGAGGTGTTTTGTTCTTAGGGTCTGGGAGGTGGACTTCAGAAACATAGGTGCTTGAAGCCTGCCAAAGCAAGGCAAAGCATCATGGGAAACCTCAAAGCACTGCAGATGCAAGGCAGAGACGACGAAAAGAGCTAGCACTGAGGAAATCCAATGTGACTGGAGCTGAGAGCCCTCAGGCCGGATGTTTCAGAATACCACTTACTCGCTCTCTGTTGGAACTGAAATAAAGATTAGACCTGATTCTAAGAGCCAGAGGGTGGGGAGAGGGGCTGCGAGAGGCCATCTTCTGAGCATGTACATGGCAACTATGAACCCAAAGCAGATGTACACACTACGGAAGTGTGGCCCTCCTGACGATCAGCTAGCTAGGGGAAGGGACACATTGGGCCCTGTCACATATCCTGCTGATCTGTGGATTCTCAGAGAAGGGGAAGCCCTGGATCCACTGGAGATCACTGGGCTCTGACAATCCCAAACTCGGGGTGGCAGATGACCCTGACTGAACTCTGGATACTAACCAATACCCAAGCTGGAAGCTAGGGAAGAGACATTTACAAAGAGGTGGGGGTAGGAAAGAAATGAGAGAGAGGAACCAAGATATATAGTGTACACATAAGAAATTGTAAACGAACACAATTGACTACTACTAATAAAAATAAGTATCAGGTCCTGTTGTTTAACTGCACACTCCTGGGAAGCACTGACAAGGGCCACGTGACTGGACTGAATAATCTGCTAAGTGACAGGCCTCATTACATCTAAACTAAGACACCTTGAGTGCCATGCAGGAGTCAGGGGCTTCTTTTATGTTTATGAACCACATGGCAAAAATGGGGCTTGGGTCCTCACAAAATGTACTCCAAGGCATGTCTGCCGAGGGGACTGAGACACTCATGCTTCCCACAGGGACCCTGACTGAGGGTATTCATGACTGAAGGCGCGCTCCTCCTCTCCTCAGAGAATACACCAGCAGTTCCTTTTCCATTCAGCAGTGTTTGCATGGATGTCATGAAAAATCTGTTGAGATTCGGAAGAGAGCTTACCAGAACCGAACCTAGTCTTCGGTGGACAGAAAACCCAGCCAGAAGCAGAGTTGCAACCATCAGTCACCTGCATACACTGCTGTAACCTGATGCCTAAAAGACTGAGGACCCAGTGTGGCTTTCGTGCCTGGTCAGTGCTTTGAAGCTGTGTCAAGACCACAGGACAAAGGCAGCACTGTTTATGCAAATCCAGAAACTCCAAAGCCATTAAAAGTAACATCAGCAATTCAATACCCAGAGATGATTAGAGGCCCTGCATCAGTCTGAAACAGAAAACCCAAAGCAAAACTGGGCGTCGTACCAAATTCCCAGAGTAGGAAGGGACCCTGGGCTGGCCAGAGCCTGGCTGGCTGTGCTTTAGAAGCCGTGCTACAGGCCGCTCCTCTCGCCAAGGGGCAGCCATCCACACCAAGGAAGAAAGTCCTGGCCTAAAGCTGCTTCTGCACCTGGTCCACAGACCCTCCATGAGGAACTGCCAAGTGCGCCTCTGTGAGGTTGGTTGTCATGTTGCCACATTCCTCCCCAGGTCAGTCATTGAAAGCGCATTCCATTCAAAGGAGACAAGCAGCTGTCGGAGAAGAGTCTCTGTAGCAGTAGAGAGTGGGATGGAATACCGTGGTGAGCTCGTAACAAAATCCAACATTCTCAGGCCACTCTCAAAAGATTTAAAGTTTGACTAAGGATCCCCGAGGAATCACTTATGCATCAATGATCCGTGAAAGTTCCCAGGCATTGTCATTCTCATTAAGGGGGTGGGGGTGGGATATCAAATTTTAAAAGGACTCCAAGAACATCTGGACCAGAGGTTTTCAATCTTAACTGCACACTGAGATCCCCTGGGAGGTTTATAAAATGCGTCAGTTGTCCTGGCCCTACTCCATCAGCCTTGGTCTGGGTCTTTCCTTACGACCTCTTCAAATGATTCTGATAATTAGTCCCATTTGAGAGCCACAATTCAAGGACATTTCTCTTATAGTACTTGTCTTAGTTAGGGTTTTACTGCTGTGAACAGATACCATGACCAAGGCAACTCCTATAAGGACAACATTTAATTGGGGCCGGCTTACAGGGTCAGAGGTTCAATCCATTTAACCAGGGCAGAAACATGGCAGCATCCTGGCAGGCATGGTGCAGGAGGAGCTGAGAGTTCTACATCTTCATCTGAAGGCTGCTAGCAGAATACTGACTTCCAGGCAGCTAGGATGAGGGTCTAATAGCCTGCACCCACAGTGACACACATACTCCAACAGGGCCACACCTTCCAAAAGTGCCACTCCCTGGGCCGAGCATATGCAAACCACCACAGGACTGACAAGGAAACTGAGGTGCACAGGAAATAAGTTACTTACACAAAGTGATATACACAGCGATGTGTCTAGGTCCCTTCACAAGACAACACAATTAACGAATTGAATGACCACTGCAGGGAAATGGGCAATGGACAAAGCTACTTTTGGAGGCAGGGAACCATGCACCTCACTTAACTCCACCCCTCAATGATTACTGTTTCTGGTCAGATTCAGTTTTAGAACACAGCTCACATTCTCGAAACCGAAAAAACGGTTTAAAATTAAAAATAAATGTGCACGCTTACAAATCTTTACTATGGGTATGTTTTTTTTTTTTAAAAGAATACAAGAAAACTGGGTGTGGAACAGCACGAGATTAGCAGCCAAGTCACTACTGCCCATAGGAGGCAGCTGCCCTTGTCACTGTAATAATGCCACTGTACTGGCTTCTTACAAAATGAGTCGGTGACAAACCCAAGGCAATCTTCGGTATAGAAGACTAGAACGATATTACTGTCCAAAAAGTAAATGTTAAGTTCATTATGAGTGAGGACACAGGCTTGGGAAACTTGTAATATCATGTCATTAACAGCTGAATTGCCAGCTGTTGAAAACAGTCCAATTTCATTAGTCACAAATAGGAGGAGGAGATTTTAGTGATGTGAGAAGAAAAGGAAGAAAAACACAGGAATATTAAGCTGGACATAATGGCTTATGCCAGTAACCCAGTGGGAGGTGGGAGGGCCAGTGTGTGACTCCAGAATTAGTTATAAGATAGCATAGGCTATTTACAGTGTGTGGCTTTGCCTTACAAAAGGAAGGAGTAGGAGGGGGTTTCAGAGGGTAGGAGTGCTTTTTTCACAAGCATTGGGACTTAAGTTCTGATCATCTGCACCCTCATAAAGCCCAGTGTGGCATATGCACCTCTAACCCCAATGTTAACTGATAGAGACAGGCAGATCCCATTCTAAGCTCCAGGCTCAGAGAGAGACCCTGTCTCAATGGAGTAAGACAGAGAATAGCAGAACACAGAACATTAGATATCCTTCTTCGAACATACATGGGCTGAACCCAGACCTCCCTGCATGTATGTAGCAGATGTGCAGCTTGGTCTTCATGTGAGTCCTGAACAACTGGAGCGGGGGCTGTCCTAAAAGCTGTTGCCTGTCTGTGGGTTACATTCTTCTAGCTGGGCTGCCTGGTCTGGCCTCAGTGGGAGAAGAAGCGCCTATCCTTGCAGAGACTTGATGTGTCAGGGTGTGTGGGGTGCACAGGGGGCCCCACCTGCTCAGCAGAGAAGGGGATGAGGGATGGGGGAAGGATTGTGGGAGGGGGTGAACACGAGGGGGCAGTGAGCAGGAGGTACAGCGAATAAGTAAAAATTAAATTCAAATAAATTAAAATAAAAGGATGTCCTTTGGCCTCTACACTACATGCAGTAATACACATGTACAGGGAAGGGAAAAGGAGAGGGACAGAAGGGAGAGAAGGGGAAGTGAAAGAAGAGGAAGAGGAGGAGGAAGAAAAAGATGAGGAAGAGGAAGGAGGGGGAGGAGAGATTTAATACAAGCAACAGAGAACCAAGATCAAGGAAAGTGGGGACCAATGTAGCCCAGGTAAACACTATGTGTAGTTAGAGGCTATTGCTAGTTTCACCTCCCCGCACTCCAACGACGTCCATCAATAAGTTTCTCTGTAACACTAAGGGCTTAATAATGCAAGCTGAAATAAAAGGCTCGAGGAATTGCCTTCTTACGCTGAGTGTAATGCACGAGCTGTATACAAAGGGCCAACCATCTGTAGTACTGTCTTTAAACACATTTGGAGAGAGTCCAGCCACTGTTAGAGAAAGAGTGCATGCTAACTGACCTGCTCTTGTCCATGATAATCTCTAACGGTCTTTATTCATCTCCGATTTTATTTATTAGAATCTATAGACTATGTAGACTCCATATATACATATTACTCTAGCTAGAAGTGTGGCAGTTGCATTAAGAAAATAGCTTTTTTTTTTTCATTAAACCTTCAGACCTTTTTTTTTTCTTCCATTTATTTCCGCTCTGGTTTTTATTATCCCTTCTCTTATACTAATTTGGGGGCAGGCTTGCACTTGTCTTCTAAGCTCATTGTTAACCCATTGGTTTAGAAACCATAGATTATCTTGCTAAAGTGAGAGTCAAAGAATGAAAATTGGTGTGCTTAGCAAAGTTTAAGGTCTAGGAAGACTGAGGAAGGCTGGAGAGGAGAGCGATTGTTTTGTAAAACATTTGCAGTGCTAGCTGTTTCAGCCTTCCATGTCAGCTCCCCAAAACTCACCCAAAACAAGGCACGTTCTGGCTGCCTGGGTGCTCTCCGCTGCTCGACCTGTGTTTGCAGAAGGAGCGTAGCTGTGCAGGAGCTGTGCCCTAAGCTGGCTGTTCTGTGTGGCTCAGGGATGACATGAAAACTCCTGATCCCCCTTGGCATGGATTTCCCACTGTCTTGGCAGGTCCATACCACAATCACTGTGGTGTGTGCCACTCGGCCAGGATTTTAAGGCTGGCTGGCCACCAAGAAACAAAGAAGCCTTCTATGAGCCCAGCAAGACACTCCGCTGGGAATGCCAGGGCCCCGAATGTCTACAAATACATATTTCACAGGTATCTCAGGAATTTAATTTCCACTGTTGAGTGTCTAGAAAATCCTGCGTTTCTCAAGGCCTCAAAAAGGAGCAATTTCTCACTGCAATTTTCAGTGAGAAAGCAATGGCTCATCCAAGATTCCCTGGTTCTCGTCACATTGGCTACCTACTAGAATAAGAAATTTGCGATCGCCCTCTATCCTGTTCTCCACGAGTGGACAGTCACTCTCAAAAGAGTGACTACAAAGAGACCTATACTGTTGTAAAACCCTATTGTCCAAAATGCATGCCCTGAAGTCTAATTCATTATTATTGTTGTTTGGTGGTGGTGGTGGTAGTGGTGGTGGTGGTGGTGGTAGCTAGTAGCCCAATTGGGGAGATTTTAATTTAAGAAACCTTTCTCCATCCTGGTATATACCCCTCAGCTGACTCTAAAGTAACTGAACCTGGGAGGAAATGAACTATTCTAACGCAGCCGACGTGCCGACGTGCCACTGGACCCAGATACTCATACAAATCCTTTAGCAGAAGTCTTTCTGGCTTTCTGCCTCATTTGGGACCTTGGAGTCTAGGGTGAGCACTTGTGTTATTCTTGCTTCTGAATGCATGTCCCTAAGGTATCTTCAAACACGAATCAGAAAGCACGGAAGGGGGAAAGTTATTTTCGTATTATGTTTATAGAACAACGACATCTCCACGAGGCAGGAGATAGCCATCAGCCTGTCAAATTTGCCAAGCAGATAAATAATAATTATAGAGTCAACAAAGTGAACGCATTACAAAGCCCCAAGTTCAGCCCTAGCAGACCAGCATGAAGATGTTCAAAGTTCCAGTCTGAAAAAAACATCTTTGCACATATGGTGTTCCTAAAGAAGAAAAGTACTTTCTAGCCAAATCTAAGGTTTAAATCATGGGAGAGACTTGGCTAACGACACCAACCACAGATGTGATGTTTGCATTAGTGGCAGCATGACCCACTAAATAAGCTCTAGCCATTATGCATATATTCTGCATGGATTTTCAATTATTACCTACAACAAGATTTAAAAAAAAAAAAACAAACGGTATGAACATTAACAGGGTTTCCCACCAGAAGAGTGAAGTGCAGAAGGAATGTAACAGAACTCTGATTTATTTACCACTAGGTCACCCGACGGCCACTGGGTGACCTTCTAATTCTAAGTAGTCACTACTTGGGTTCCAGCCTGAGGAAGGAGCACCTGAATGCCAACCAAGGTCAGGTAAAGCAAGTCAAAGAGACAGCAGGGGCTTAGTGCAGACAGTGAGGCTAATGGGGACTTGGGGGCCTGGACCAAGTTCACAGAACAGAGACTACTTAGCCTCTCTCGTGGAGAAATGCAGACCTGGGAATGTCAGGTATTCATTACACAGACATTCATAACATTATAAACTTACACATTATGATATAGGCTTTGGGGGGCGCACGTTACAATTTATCAACAATTACCAAAAAAAAAAAAAACCTACAAAAGTACTTTTTAAAAGACTGATTAGGTGGCTGGAGAGATGGCTCAGTGATTAAGAGCACTGGCTGCTCTTAACAGGGCGCTAAGGTATGAGTCCCAGGGCTCACATGGCAA
Organism: Rattus norvegicus; assembly: GCF_021556685.1. Taxonomy (NCBI): domain Eukaryota; kingdom Metazoa; phylum Chordata; class Mammalia; order Rodentia; family Muridae; genus Rattus; species Rattus norvegicus. The sequence goes on along the minus strand of NC_141546.1, from coordinate 67,106,205 downwards.
CTCACAACCATATGTAACTTCAGTTTCAATGCCCTCCTCCATCCTCTGAGGATACACACGTGATACACAGACTCACATGCAGGCAGAACACCCATACCATAAATTAGTAAAAAAAATTTTAAATACTTTACAAAGAGTGATTAGGGCCATATTTTCTAGAGCACAAAGAGTCAATGGCAAGAACGCAGGGGGGATGTGATCAGAGAGGGATGATGTCATCAGAGAGGGATGATGCCATCAAAGAAGGGGATGATGTCATCAGAGAGGGATGATGCCATCAAAGAAGGGGATGATGTCATCAGAGAGGGATGATGCCATCAAAGAAGGGGATGATGTCATCAGAGAGGGATGATGCCATCAAAGAAGGGGATGATGTCATCAGAGAGGGATGATGCCATCAAAGAGGGGGCTGATGTTATCAGAGAGGGATGATGCCATCAAAGAAGGGGATGATGTCATCAGAGAGGGATGATGCCATCAAAGAGGGGGCTGATGTCATCAGAGAGGGATGATGCCATCAAAGAAGGGGATGATATCATCAGAGAGGGATGATGCCATCAAAGAGGGGGCTGATGTCATCAGAGAGGGATGATGCCATCAAAGAAGGGGATGATGTCATCAGAGAGGGATGATGCCATCAAAGAAGGGGATGATATCATCAGAGAGGGATGATGCCATCAAAGAGGGGGCTGATGTTATCAGAGAGGGATGATGCCATCAAAGAAGGGGATGATGTCATCAGAGAGGGATGATGCCATCAAAGAAGGGGATGATGTCATCAGAGAGGGATGATGCCATCAAAGAAGGGGATGATGTCATCAGAGAGGGATGATGCCATCAAAGAGGGGGCTGATGTCATCAGAGAGGGATGATGCCATCAAAGAAGGGGATGATGTCATCAGAGAGGGATGATGTCATCAGAGAGGGGGATGTGATCAGAGAGGTACTCAGAGTAACACCCTGAAATAGAGGTTCTGTGAAACTGATCTGATTCTACCAGCTGGGAAGTAATATGGGTGTCTGTCAGTATGTAAAGACCCTGATACAGAGAGAGGGGCTTCAAAACACCACACTTGTATAGGGTACAGGCAGCATATACATTTGGGTCAAAATATGTACACACATTGGCAGCTTCTAGACAAATATGCGAAATACTCTCAATGCTCACAGCTGGCACGTGAGATTCACATCTCATTGAATTCCTCCACACAGGGTCTGATCAGTTTAGCATGGGAGTCTGGCATTTTAGTAGTAAAATAAAAAAAATAAATATACCAGAGTTCTAAAACAATTAGGCTTTCAAGTTTTTTTTTATTTTAAATTATGTGTATATATGTGGAGAGAGTGTGTGTGTGTGGGTGGGGGGGTGCACATGAATGCAATGCCCTCAGAGACCAAAGGGTGTCAGATCCCCTGGAGCGAGAGTTTCAGGTGGTTCTGAGCTTCCCAAAGTGATTCCGGGGGGGGGGGGACTGAACTTGGGTCCTCTGCAAGAGCAGTACTTGCTCTTAACCAATGAGCCATCATTCCAGCCCCTGGTATAATTTTCAATCACTAACTTTTGTAAACATAAATGTAATTAAAACATAGCAAGCCACGCTGAGAGTAAGCATGTGAAAGCCATGCAGTTCTTAATGAATTATAGCTACGGTTTAAATACGCGGGTGGAATCTCCTCATAAGGTGGTAACAGGAACAGCCCAACAAATTCATTACAGGCTAACAGCTTTCTCTCTGGCTTTATTGTATAATGTTACATGTTGTGAAGTAATGTGTAGAAACAACCTTTAGAATTCCCTACTATCAACCCCAAGAAACCCTCATAATGGCCCCTCTATACTGCTCCACAGAGTGGAGACAGTGCCACACAGTGAAATGACCCATGCGTGCGTTTAAGTGTTGGGAAGGGACCTCGGCACAACCGGCAGCATTCCTGGTTACAGAGCTCTCATTGTTCCTTGCTATAGCCACAGGAGACAGCTGAGCAGGAGGACTGCAGAAAGCACATGCCCATGACCAAAGAGTAGCAAGGGGATGCAGGATAAAGACCCAGAGAAATACCTGTAAAACTGACGTCTGCTTAGACTAGGGGGCATGCTGCACCAACCAGGAGGGGCACGCTATAAAACGAACAACATTGAAACAACTGCTCAGGATTTAAAAGTGGCGAACGATGGCGTCACCACGTTACTTACCATACAATCTACTGGGGTAAATTCCTTCCCTGCCCTTTGCTTTGGAGTCCACAGACGTGAAGCTCATTTGGGAACTACTTCAGGACACTATCTTTTGCTGTAGACAGTTTGCCATTGTTGAAGCAATGGGATCGGTGGGGACAAACATTTGCTACTTCAGTGTTTACTTAAAGGAGTGCATCGTTTTGAAATCCAAAGGAGGTTGGGAGCAAGATTGACAGGTTTCTCCAATCCTTGCAAAGAAATTTTATACAGTAGCTCTGGCTGTCCTGGAACTCACTATGTAAACCAGACTGGCCTCAAATTTACGTGCCTCTGCCTCCCAAATGCTGGGGGTTTAAAGGCATGCATCACTATGCCTGGCTTATATTTTAGACAAGCAAATCTAAAACCACCCACTTAAGAAGCTGAAAATCTGAATGTTTTAGCAATAGGAACGCCAAATATAGTCAACAAACATACACAGGGTTCTGTTTTAATTATTGCCACTAGTCATACTTGGAAGGTTTCTTTTGGTTGCAGAAAGTGACTTTCATACATATACACAACATGCCTTTTAGTATTTATTGTTTGTTCCTGTGAAATCTTCTAACATAGCGCTGAGCTCAGCAACTAGTCAGTGCCTGAGCTAAGTACGAATTGATTGGGACAGCGGAAGAGAACCATGGAGCCCCCGCTATCATTCAAGCAGAAGAGAATTGCCCCCCCACTCCCACCCCCATTATCATTCAAGCAGAAGAGAATTGTGGGCCTCCTGCTATCATTCTAGCAGACAAGAACCACAGAGCCCCTGCTATCATTCAAGCGGAAGAGAAACAAGGAGCCCTTGCCATCATACAAGCAGAAGAGACAATTCTCATTTGATGGAAACCCACGCCAGCACTCTTATCTTCCCAAGCTGGGTCAACTGGACAGAAGCAAGAGGAGAACGAATTGGTTCTTTCCCGCTTTTAAGTGGGCCACGTGCATGTTTTGTGGTACATCAGTCACTGGCTCACGTTCTGACTCCACCATGGGCTAGTCTTGAGACCTTATGTAAAGCTTTTACATTCTCTGTGTCTCAGGTTCCTCTTATATGAAGTGAGATAGTGAGATAACCCTTCCTAGGTTTGCTACTGGGAATAAGCATGTTATGACATGTCTTGGTTAGAGTTTCTATTGCTACAATGAAACACCATGACCAAAAAACAAGTTGGGGAGGAGAGGGTTTATTTGACTTAAACTTCCACATCACTGTTCATCACTGAAGGAAGTCAGGACAAGAACTTGGAGGCAGAGCTGATGCAGAGGACATGGAGGGATGTTGCTTTCTGGCTTGCTTCCTGTGGCTGTTCAACCTGCTTTCCTATAGAACCACCAACCCAGGGATGGAACACCCACCACGGGCTGGGTCCTCCACCATCAATCGTTAACTAAGAAGATGCCTTACAGCCAGATCCTATGAAGTCATTTTCTCAATTTGTGTGTCAAGTTGGCATAAAAGTAACCAGCATGCCACATAAAGCTTTGAGAATACTGACCCGTAAACGTTAGCTTCATTGTGCTGGTGGCTTTGTTCTAAAATGATTAGTGTTTTTACTTGATATTTTATTTTTATTTCTGATAACCATATACTGGTTGTACATTAATGGAGGTCAGCATGCCTTTTGAAAACTTCATTTTGAGGCCTGGTGACATGGCTCAGTGGGTAAAGGTACCTGTAGCTAAGCTTGATCCAATCCCTGGAAGTCACTCAGTTGAAGAAAACAACCAACTTTAGTATGTTGGCCTCTGACCTACATACACACACTAAAAAATAATAATAAAATAAAAAAATAAAAAAATAAAAAAACTAAAAAATAAAATTTCATTTTTCAAAGAGAGAGCTGATGAAGAAAATACAAGTTTGATAGGACAGGAAGTCTCGTCTATTTAGCAGCATTCAAGTGAAAGGCTTGGAACACACACCTCACTTATCAGTACAATAACTAACATAAGGAAGTCCTTACGTCAGTCCCTTTCAGATGAGGATAGTCCATCTCACCACAGGCATGCCCATGGTGACCCAGAAGACTAAACTTAGTCCACCTGGTTCTAATCTATAAAACCTTAACCCCATTCCAATTCACCACGTTGGAAAGAATAAGGAAACAAGAAAACAAAACAATATCAAGACGGTGACAAAAGAAACATGTTTTCACTGTGAAATGGCTACAACTTGTCTTTGAAGGGACAACAGTGGCTGCCCGGCTCCTGGCAGACTCTGACATCATTTCCACCCCAGGTGCTGAAAACTATCACTAATAGCCATTTAGAACATGTTACAAACACACTTACATCAGTGTATCTACTTGAGCTTCTGCCAAAATGTTGTGACTTGGCCATTAAAAATGTGGAAGGAAATTCCGGCTAATCCCCAAACAAGATAGAGATAAAGTAGGGAGCAAAATATCATCAGAACTAGTTCCCCAGAACAAGCAGAAGCCCACCCCTGCATACTTATGCCAACAAACCTCATCTCTCCATTTAACTATTAAAAGTGATTCTCAATTTAGTATAATACTTTTGTATAATACTTTGCACCCCTCCGCCAGATGAAATGCCTGGATTGTTCCACAGTCACACAGCATAGCACCCCACAATTACTATAGGCCATCTAAACAATAAACTTAAAGTCTCTTTCTGGACTAAGTTATTTCTTCTTTTGGACCAAACGTACCCTTTTCCAGTTTTCACTACTGGTACATGGCCCTTACTTAGCCAAACCACAGCTTTAGGAAGTGAACAGAGGTCAGCCTTCCCTCTATTGCTGTGGCTACTTGTTCTGGGCACCAGTGAATTAAAGAGAAGTCATCAAACACACTGCCTCATGGCACAAGGCCTCACAATTTCTGTTCCTCAGCACAGTGCCACACATTTTATATGGAATGAAGTTTCTGCCTCGTTTCGTACCCCAGGTTGTGATACTTGAAGAAAAAACAAATATTTTGCTGAGTTTGAGATCAGACAAGAGAACGGAATTTTCCCCCCTTTTTTGTTGTTGTGAAGTACGTGGTAGGAAACAAAACTTTTTCTATGCTCAATCAACCTCTCCAACCCCCAAATTGTGATGCTGAGAAAAATAAATGCATTCTCCAAAAGCAGAGGTTGATTCCCTTCTCACCTGTGTGCGTGTAGTCTAGATCAGATCTAGAACGTTGCATAAGAGAATCATGTGGCAAAGGGGTCTCCATGTGACCCACGGGCCAGACTCAATGATGCTGTTGGCTAGGGGAAATGTCTTGATCTTCGGTGATCTAGGAAAGAAATCTTATCCCTTGTTCTTCCAGACCTCACAGAGGATGAAGGAGAAGAATAAGTCTGCACGGAGTTACGGAAGCGCCACTCAGTGAAAGCTAGCATCCCGGACTGTACTTGGTAATGCTTGCTTGGATGTTCTTGGTAGCTCACAGCCACTTTTCAAAGTTGCAGAGTAGATATCCTGCTTGGCATCTGGGATGCCGAGTAGATCTTGGGTTGAAGGCACAAGAAGGAAGCAACTAATAGAAGATCTTTATGGCCACGACATTCCACAGAATCGCTGTCTACGCCATAACCTACAACTATCCCAGACAATTCTCTTCTAAAGAGTACTTTAAAATTGACTTTTAAAACAGATTTATTCGTTTTTCTGTATCTCTGTGTATTTGTGGCCACATGTGGGTGAGTGTCTCCAGAGGATAGAATGGGGCATGGGATCCCCTGGATCTGGAGACTCTGGTGGCTGTCACTTGTCTAACACGGTGCTTAGAAACGAATTGCAGTTTAGACCTTTACAAGAGCAGCAAATGCTCTTAACCACTGAGCCATATCCTGGTCCTCTAAGAACCGGCATTTCTGTTGATATTTAGGTGTCATGTGGGGCTTCTAAGAGAGGGTCAAGCTTCTTAGATAGAACCGAGTGTCCAGAGATTAATGCAGAGATTGCCCCTGTCCTCACCAAGGGTTGGGAGTCTTCCTCAGACTTCTCATCCTGGCCGTGAAGGACTTCACTGTAAGTGAAGATAAGGGGAAAGAGGCCACAGAGGTCTATGCAGAATCAAAATGACACTCATCTAAGCAGAACATGAGGGTTCATGTGATCTGGATCACCCATGGAAGTTAGGATAAAGCATCGGTTGCCTGTTGACTCCAGTTATATCACAAAAACCTATATAGAATTTAAGCTAAGGTAGAATTTTTTTCAGTCATTTACACCAACTCTCTTATACTTATGAGAAGTCAATGTCTATGGATTCTATAACATATGGCCCCAATCACATAAGCTATTCTCAGATATTCTAATTTGTAATTTATAGACGTCTGCAAATTCTGCTTATATTTTGTTCCTAACCTTCCTCCCTTTTGAACAGCAAGCAGTCTGTAGGCAAGCTCGTATGTCAGATTTTAGCTTTCCCTTTTGTGGTGGTCTGTCTTCATGGTCAGTTGGATCGCATTGAATTTAAAATCACCAAGGAAAGACACTCCTGGGTGTGCCTATGAAGTCGCTTCCAGCAGGGAGGCGAGAAGATCTACCCAGACTGTAGGTGGCGCTGTTCCATGGATAGGGGTCCCGGGCTTAGTAAACGGGAGTCTGCAAGTGGAACATCACCGTCCGTCTCTCTGCACTCTGACGTGGATATAACGGGACCAGCGGTCTCATACTTCTACAGCCAAGCCTTTCTCACCACGGTGAACTACACCCTCGAACTTTCTTTCCTTACATTGCTTTTGTCAATGCACCACTTATTAAGTGAGCCTCAATACTCCCCTTTCCTCTTCCTAAATCCTCATGGTAAATACTGTAAGGTTTTGAAAACTTAAATAGCACATACAAACCAAAACCACATGTCGAAGATTTCTTTTGCAAAGAAAGCAGGACGAGACTTGAGATTTAAAATGCTTCTGGCATGGAAGTGGTTAACACACACACACACACACACACACACACACACACACACACACACACACAGTGCAAATCTGGCTTACCAACGTTCCCACTTTCTTTGCACATAGCACGCTCTTCTCCCTGGAAGCAGTCACGTATGGCAGGGTGTATAGGGAAGCAGTGTGCCCACAGAGCTGTACTGTGCCGCTTGTTTGCTCTCACGCCTCAGTACGGCTGCTACCAAGTACTGTTGGGCTGCCAATGAACTCCCCCGCCCCCCTCTACCCACCTCTTTTAGGTCTTGTCTGGGGATAGCTCCTCTCAAAAAACATTCCAGGATGCCTCTAGCTTTTATTCTCATGGATGAGGGAGGCTTGTCTACCAATTGGACAGCTTATCTTACCTGGTCAGATTTTACTTGCTTTGCAGACCATCTAGAGCTCGCCCGCCCAACTCCACCTCTAATGCTGGGATTTAAAGGTGTGGAACTGGACTGAGGTCTACAGGAGCAAGGGACAGACTTCCATTCATTCTCCTTGTCCTGATCCATAGCAAACACAGAGGGACCAGGCACAGAGTTATTTAGCCTGAAGACAAAACTTGACTGTTTATCTTCCCAAAAGGTGGCTCCATCGCGTCCCAGGATAAACCCCAGGGCACCTCACTGCAGTTTGCATCTGGAGCAGTGGGAACATGTCCCAGGAGGCTAAACAGGCAGAGACCTTCTGGAGCTCCCGAGAAAGAACAGTCCACAGTGTGGTGTGATTGGAAAGACTCCAAACAAAGCTTCAAAAATCTCCATCCCTGAGTTCAGATAACCCAGGGGAGGACCAGGAGCCAAGTTAAGCAGAGAGCAGGAGCCTAGCACCTGCAAGTCAGGGTGCCTCATTCTCCATCTCCCAAGTCTCTGTGGACCCCTTTCCTGCCTTAATTAATTAAGTTCTGTGTATGACATCTGGAGACCACACTCTCTCCCTTCCCTTCATTGCTTTGGGATACTGAAGAAACCAGCCAAAGAAGGATAAGAAAAGTCAAGGTCACCGAATTCTCGCCCATAGTTTCTCTTATCTCCCTCCCGACCCCATCACTCTCTCAGTCCGGGACCCACGCGGGCGGCGAGGGAGTGTGCGCAGCAGGCTGCCCTCATGCTCCGCGGTGGCCAGGGACCCCTACCCGCTCACCAGATGGCCATCCTGCTCTTGGGATAGTCCAGCCGCTCCAGGCAGCCCAGGAAGTGAGGCAGCGTGTGCGCTGCGTTGCGGGCGAGGACGACCACGAACACAGTGGGTTTCTGCAGGGGCGACTCGGGGAACGCCACCGTTTCCTCTCCGTCCTCATCCGACTCGGACTCGGCAGCGAAGCGCGCCGGGCAGCCGCGGCGGAGCAGGGCGGAGGACAGCAGCAACAGCGCGCAGGCGACGGTGGCGCGGCGCGCAGCCATGTTCCGTGGCCAGCGGGAGGCGGCGATGCTGCCAGTGGCGCCGGGGGTTCGGCTGCTCGGGGACGGCGGGAACGCGCACGGGCACCGACTTCTGCAGCTCGCGGGACCCGCCGCCGCCCAGCCCTGGCCCGAGTCCCCTGTGCACCGACTCCCGGCCACCCGTGCTCGCCCCGCGCTCCGCCCCGCGGACAGGTCGACGCCGTGAGGCTGATCTTTCCCAGGGAAAACTTCCCCTAGTCCAGGCTGCGCTTGTACAGCTGAGGTCTGCGGCTTCCTCCAGAGCTGTGAGGTGTGGCCCTGTCTGCCAATGGGCGTGTGTGTGTGTGTGTGTGTGTGTGTGTGTGTGTGTGTGTGTGTGTGTGTGTGTACATAACGGTACAACCCCAAGAAAATTTATTCTGCTTTTGCAAACCGCAGTCTGAAGTCCTACACAGTGACGCGATGTATCCAGGGTTTTATAATGCACCTATTGACAGATTAGAGTTCTAAAATTGGATGTCTCCTCAACCACCCAAGACTGTGAGAAACAATGTTATAACTTCTACAGAGGCAGAATGCTTGTATTTCCGTAGGCACAAAACTTCTCCTGAAAATTGGAAGACTTGGACAATTTTTTTACCTCAAATCCGAATCCTGAAAATAGGTCCTAATGGATCACTACTCTGGAGCCTTTTTTCTTTTCCCAAGAAAGTTTGCAATATGAACTCTTAACATCTGAGCTCTCTCCCGCCGGCCTGAGGAGGCCCTTCCTAAGTGAGGAGACGAGGAGGAAAAGATTCACATACCCCTCCCCCATTAATCACCCAAACTGACAAAGATTGGGAAGATCAGCACATGTCTAAGAGAAGAGAGAGAATGAAGGCCAGAAGACAGGGCCAAGGTAGAACGCAAAACACAATCAGGAAAACGTTTAAGCCGCTGGAATACTCGGCTAGAATCTATTTACTTGGAAGATAACACAATTACCAGAGTAACTATGGCATGAAGTCCACTGACTTCATGAACTATGAACTATGGCCTCTGTCCTGTGTGCAGGCTGAACCGGGGGCCCTGGAAGTTCATGACTGTCACTGCCAGGGCAACCAACCCTCAGCTCTGATGAGTAGTCTTTTTTTTTTTTTTTTTTTAAACTGATTGTATTGTTCCTTCTCCAAAACCATTGGAAGACATCAACTCGATCTTCTCTGCTCTTCAAACCTTCAATTGGTCCATTTGTACCAACTCCCTTCTTTTGTCCTAAAACTTAGCCCCTTCCCATGTCCTTAGAACGAACAAACAAACAAACAAACAAACAAACACTTTTTATAAGCATAGTTAGACATGGTGGCCAGGCTCCCCATTTCAACACTAAGGAGGTAGAGACAGGAATCAGGGGTTCAAGGTAATCTTAGTGACCTACATATTACAGTGTCACATAACCTGGGCTACATAAAACCCTGCTTCTGAAGCAAAAATAATAACCTTTATCTCCTAGTAGTACTCTGTTGGTTAAGCTCCGAGAAAGAGGAGTCAACACTGCCTTCCTCTCTTTCTTAATCTCCCTTGGATCCTGCCACAGCAACGGGTGACTTTGTCCAGCTCTCTCCCTGTTATAGCTGAGACTATTCTGGCAAAGTCCACAGAGACTTTGACAGTTACAAGTGTAGCGAGATCTTTGTTGTTGTTGTTGTTCTGAGCTTTACAGACCTCTGTCATGTAAGCTCCATTCCTTGACTTCTTCAAATTCTACTCGTTTGCAAGTTCCTTCCCGTCTTAGTTGTCGTGAGTAGACACCATGACCAACACAACACTTAAAAAAGAAAACATTTCACTGGAGCCCTGTTTACAGTTTTAGAGGTTTAATTTTTATCATCATGGTGGGAGCATGGCAGCAGGCAGAAGCAGTGCTGGAGAAGTAGCTGAGACCTCTACCCTGACCCATAAGCAGAGAAAGAGAGCCTTGCCCATCCCAGTGACACATTTCCTCCAACCAGGCCACATCTCCCAATCCTTCTAATCCTTTTAAACAGTTCCATTTCCTAGTGACTAAGTATTTAAATATATTAGCTTATGGGGGCCTTTCTTTTTTTTTTTTATTAACTTGAGTATTTCTTATATACATTTCGAGTGTTATTCCCTTTCCCGGTATCCGGGCAAACATCCCCCTCTCCCCTCCCCTTCCTTATGGGTGTTGCCCTCCCGACCCTCCCCCCATTGCCGCCCTCCCCCCACCAGTCTAGTTCACTGGGGGTTCAGTCTTAGCAGGACCCAGGGCTTCCCCTTCCACTGGTGCTCTTACTAGGATATTCATTGCTACCTATGGGGTCAGAGTCCAGGGTCAGTCCATGTATAGTCTTTAGGTAGTGGCTTAGTCCCTGGAAGCTCTGGTTGCTTGGCATTGTTGTACATATGGGGTCTCGAGCCCCTTCAAGATCTTCCAGTTCTTTCTCTGATTCCTTCAACAGGGGACCTATTCTCAGTTCAGTGGTTTGCTGCTGGCATTCGCATCTGTATTTGCTGTATTCTGGCTGTGTCTCTCAGGAGCGATCTACATCCGGTTCCTGTCGGTCTGCACTTCTTTGCTTCATCCATCTTGTCTAATTGGGTGGCTGTATATGTATGGGCCACATGTGGGGCAGACTCTGAATGGGTGTTCCTTAAGTCTCTGTTTTAATCTTTGCCCTTCTCTTCATGGGGGCCTTTCTTATTCAAACAACTACCTTCCACTTCCTGTGCCCTATAGACTTGATGCCGCATCATAATGCAATATGCATTTAGTCCAACTTCAGAAGTCCCCACAAATTTTACAGTCTCAACACTATTTTAAATGCGAAGTTTGAAGTCTTTTCTGAGATTCAAGGCAATCTCTTAACTGTGACACCCTGCAAAATCAAAATCAAAAAGCACATCTCATACTTCCAACATAGAATGGCACAGAATATATATATATTTCTGGGAAACGGGGAACATAAGGAAGAAGAAATATTGGACCAGAGCAAGACTTAAGACCAGCAGAACAAACTCTAAATTCTGCATCTCCACATCTGGTGTCAAACGCTCTTTAGATCTCCAAACCCTTTCAGCTTTGTTGACTGCAATACTCTTCTCTCTTGGCCTGGTTTCACTCCCAGTCTGCAGCCCACCTTGGCAGACATCTCACAACTTTGGCATCACCAGCATCTTGGGGGTCTCTAGTAACAGATTCACACAACCTCTGGGCCTCCAGGAAGGGACATCCCTGATGCAAGCCTGGCCTCAGCAGCTTTCCTCAGCCATGGAGGAAGATCCCACAATCCCTTTCTTTTATATTCTTGGTTCTAAAGACAGTACATTTGGCCAAAGCTCACACATTATGCTGCTTGATAGGACTGGAACTTGACCCCCTTGTAAAATTACAATTATATTAGCTTTCTCTTGTTGGTGGTTTCCTTGACTTCTTAAGCTTTTCTCCTTTTCATGAGTTGGAAGCTTAGTTGGGTGGAGTCTTGCCTGAGGTCACCACTCCCTTTATTCCATGAAGAATTGGGCTTTTCTTTAGATTTATCTCCTTGAGCACTGGGATTTCATTTCCTGGTGCCATTTGTTCTTCAAACTTTCAAAACTTATGATCCCATTGCCACTAGGAATACTTGGTTTAATATTCATCATCTGTTAATCATACTACAATCCAAGTGAGTTAAAACAAAGAAGCCATATTACCTTCTTATTTCTTTCTGTTATCTTAACAGTTTAGCTGAACTCTTTTTTTTTTTTTTAACCAATATGTGGAGGCCCGAGATTGACAGCAGCTGTCTGTTTCAATTGCTGTCTACTGAACACAGAGTTCACTCTTGATTAATGTTGGTCATAGATGCTGCAGTAGAGAGAGAAGCTCATCAAGATGCTAAGCCTTCATTTTCTGAAGGAGCAGAGGGGTTCGGCCTTTTTGGAAAAGACTGACACCCAGCTAGCTCACTCCCGTTCCTTTATTCAAACATTGTACAAGGTTAACTGGGGCTGGAAAAGTTTCCAGTTACCAAAGTTATCTTGCTCTTGCTGTCCCTGAGAGCAGACAACCCATATAAATCTCAATCCCTTTTGACTATGGCCAGCCATAATTAAAAGTAAGAACTCCAGGTTTGCCAGGAGTGTCTTAGGACCAAGGTTGGTGCAGCTGCAAATTCTCACGTAGCACCAAGTGCAGATTCTCTAGAGAGACAAATTTTCTTCAAGGTTCAAACAGTCTCAAAACAGTTCTTAACCTCTACTAATAGACCCAAATATGGCAAAGTCTTTACTGCAACATTTCACTTAAAGCCAGACACAAAGACTTTATATACATTCCATTTAAAGTCAGACATAAAGGCTTTACTATAGGTATCCTTACAGTTCACTCCTTCTAGTGGCTTTCCAGCAAGACTTTCAGTCCCCCGCCACTGGGATTACAGATATGTCATACCCTGCCAGCTTTCACATGGACCCAGACTCAGGTCATCATGCCTGGACAGCAAGCATTTTACTTATAAAGCCATCTCTGTAGTCCCTGGAATAATTTGAATGTCATATTTTCATTTTCATGTATTTAATGTGTGTTTATGGTTGGCTTTCTTTAGAGTGACTGAGCACTCACACTGGAAGGAGATTGTGGTGGTTTGAATAGATACGACCCCCACGTATTCATGTGTTTGAATGGTTAACTGTAGGGAGTAGCACTATTAGGAGGCTTTGCTGAGGGAAGTGTGTCACTGTGGAGGTGGCCTTTGAGTCATGTATGCTCAAGCTACACCCATTGTGATACATAATCTCCTTCTGTTGTTTTCCAGTCAAAATGATCTGAAACTCTTGGCTCTTTCAACAACATGCCTGGCTGCATAGTATCATGCTTCCCATCATGACATTTGGAACTTTCGTCTTTCTCAACGCCTAGTTTTAATGATGGTTCTTAAACACGTTAACCTCCCTTCTAGCCCACCACACACCAAAGGTAGTGGGGAAGAAAGGATGCAGAGGAAGTGGACCTTTTTAGAAAAGGATCTTCAGAGCAACTCCCACCTGGGTTGTCAGGAAATTGGCAGTTCAGTTCACAGGTCAGCAGTGGCAGTCAATCCACTCGCAAAGACTTCATGACACAACTAGTTCAGTTGTGTCAAAATAGCAGACCCAAATCAGTGATGGAAGTCAGTAATGGTGTCACAACCTAGTAGGAACAGCCAGGCCTCAGCCTCAGCACAAGTCAGCAGGAGGGACCACCAGAAACACCAGGAGAAGTTCTGGCTGTGCCTCTCTCAGTGAAGCGAAGATCAGTGAAGACAGAAGACCCACAAGGGTTGCACAGCTAGCTCCAGAAGCAAGCCAAGCACGGCCTCTTGCACTGTCCGTCAAGTCCTATTTATACCCTCCAAACATCACATGTCCTCCACAGGTCTGGCCTCAGCACCCTTGTCTGTGTCAGCTGACATCACTCTGCAGATTAGCCTGAGTCTGAGGAAGCAGCAAGAGGCCTTGGCACAGCACCAGAACGGTTTTTTGGTATATTTCTCTCTCTGGAATCTGGACAAGTGTAGTTCAACTATGCGATGTAAGGCAGACTAACCCACGTGTGTCCTTGGTGAAGAGTCCTTTTTTTTTTTTTTTTTTTTTTGGTTCTTTTTTTTCGGAGCTGGGGACCGAACCCAGGGCCTTGCACTTCCTAGGTAAGCGCTCTACCACTGAGCTAAATCCCCAGCCCCGGTGAAGAGTCCTTTTATCACATGTTCTTCATGCAGAGCATCCTTTCATTTGTGTCTGCTTCAGAGGAATGTTTCTTCTCCTGTGTCTGGTTCAGAAAAACACTCCTTCACATGATTGCCCCAGCAAAACACCATCCGACACAACTGACTTTCCAAAGGACCCCTACGTTTTCACTTCAGATGATAACAGACTCAACCTCTGAATCTGCAAGTCCTGTTTAATGTTGTTCTTTATAAGAGCTGCCATGGTCATGGTGTCCCTTCACAGCAATGGAGCTTTAAGACACCGACATTGACTGTAGAGATGAGACGTTTGGAGGACTATGAATTAGTTTTGATCTTTTTCATAGACAACAATTATTTAAGCATATTATATATGTGTGTGTGTATCAAGTTATCATCCTTTTGTGTTCCTAAAGCATTTATAAACACAAACTATATTATAAACTAATATAATCCAAAATCCCACATTAATATCAACACTACTAATTAAATCTGCGCTGAGCACCTGTCTGGAGAAACAGACAATGGCCACCAACATGAAACCCACTTGTGTCTCTTCTTGTCACATGCTTCCCTCTTCTCCCCAGGGAGCAGCAGCCTGAGCTTTAGGCTACTCGGTGCCTCTATTTTATTTGGAACTCCTTCTCCCATGATTAATTTTAGGTGTCAGCAAGGCTAGGCAGGGGGGTGAGCTGGTTTTTTTCTTTTAGATATAATTAACATTCAGTTCAATAAGCTTTAAGCTAAACCCATTTCTCTTTGTTACATGGCTGAGCCTCATCCAATCTACTCAAGGCCTCAAGGGGAGAGGATGGGATTCCAGAATGAGGAAAAAGTTGCGCTCCCAGGCTGCCTTTGGGTTCAAGGCTGTAACATCAACTCTTTCCTGGGTTTGCTCCCAGCCTGCCAGTAGGCAGGCCTGCCCTGCAGATTGGCAACTTTCTAGTTCCTCTGATCATATGACTACCATCCCCCCTCCTCCCCACTTTGGTAAGCAAGAGCAGAGATGGGATGTTTGGAGGAGTGTAAAATGATTTTGATAACTTCTCATACTTAGCAAGCAGGTTACAAGTTAAGCACATATACTTCTCTTTATCTGTGATCATAATTATCGTTATTTGTCAATTTATCGTCCCTTCGAGCTGTTTCTCCATCTGGCTATAACATTCAGATCGTTCCTGCTTCAGTTTCTCCAGTGCTGGTAGTACATGCGCATGGTCTGCCGGTTCACCATACTCTGTTCACTGCGGAATTTCATAAGCAGGTTACTCCATTTTTAAAAGAGATATATTTATTTTAATGAGTACACTGTAGCTGTCTTCAGAAACCCCAGAAGAGGGCATCAGATCCCATTACAGATGGTTGTGAGTCACCATGTGGTTGCTGGGAATTGAACTCCGGACCTGGAGAAGAGCATTCAGTGCTCTTCACCGCTGAGCCATCTCTCCAGACCCCTCCATTTTTTATTATTATTATTAACTTGAGTATTTCTTATATACATTTCGAGTGTTATTCCCTTTCCCAGTTTCCGGGCAAACATCCCCCTCCCCCCTCCCCTTTCTTATCGGTGTTCCCCTCCCCACCCTCCCCCCATTGTCCCCCTCCCCCCAACAGTCTAGTTCACTGGGGGTTCAATCTTAGCAGGACCCAGGGCTTCCCCTTCCACTGGTGCTCTTACTAGGATATTCATTGCTACCTATGAGGTCAGAGTCCAGGGCCAGTCCATGTATAGTCTTTAGGTAGTGGCTTAGTCCCTGGAAGCTCTGGTTGCTTGGCATTGTTGTACATATGGGGTCTCGAGCTCCTTCAAGCTCTTCCAGTTCTTTCTCTGATTCCTTCAACGGGGGTCCTATTCTCAGTTCAGTGGTTTGCTGCTGGTATTCGCCTCTGTATTTGCTGTATTCTGGCTGTGTCTCTCAGGAGCGATCTACATCCGGCTCCTGTCGGTCTGCACTTCTTTGCTTCATCCATCTTGTCTAATTGGGTGGCTGTATATGCATGGGCCACATGTGGGGCAGACTCTGAATGGGTGTTCCTTCAGTCTCTGTTTTAATCTTTGCCTCTCTCTTCCCTGCCAAGGGTATTCTTGTTCCCCTTTTAAAGAAGGAGTGAACCATTCACATTTTGATCATCTGTCTTGAGTTTCATTTGTTCTAGGCATTTAGGGTAATTCAAGCATTTGGGCTAATAGCCACTTATCAGTGAGTGCATACCATGTATGTCTTTCTGTGTTTGGGTTAGCTCACTCAGGATGATATTTTCCAGTTCCAGCCATTTGCCTACGAATTTCATAAAGTCGTTGTTTTTGATAGCTGAGTAATATTCCATTGTGTAGATGTACCACATTTTCTGTATCCATTCCTCTGTTGAAGGGCATCTGGGTTCTTTCAAGCTTCTGGCTATTATAAATAAGGCTGCAATGAACATAGTGGAGCACGTGTCTTTTTTATATGTTGGGGCATCTTTTGGGTATATGCCCAAGAGAGGTATAGCTGGATCCTCAGGCAGTTCAATGTCCAATTTTCTGAGGATCCTCCAGACTGATTTCCAGAATGGTTGTACCAGTTTGCAATCCAACCAACAATGGAGGAGTGTTCCTCTTTCTCCACATCCTTGCCAGCATCTGTTGTCCCCTGAGTTTTTGATCTTAGCCATTCTCACTGGTGTGAGGTGAAATCTCAGGGTTGTTTTGATTTGCATTTCCCTTATGACTAAAGATGTTGAACATTTCTTTAGGTGTTTCTCAGCCATTCGGCATTCCTCAGCTGTGAATTCTTTGTTTAGCTCTGAGCCCCATTTTTTAATAGGGTTATTTGTTTCCCTGTGGTCTAACTTCTTGAGTTCTTTGTATATTTTGGATATAAGGCCTCTATCTGTTGTAGGATTGGTAAAGATCTTTTCCCATTCTGTTGGTTGCCGTTTTGTCCTAACCACAGTGTCCTTTGCCTTACAGAAGCTTTGCAGTTTTATGAGATCCCATTTGTCAATTCTTGATCTTAGAGCATAAGCCATTGGTGTTTTGTTCAGGAAATTTTTTCCAGTGCCCATGTGTTCCAGATGCTTCCCTAGTTTTTCTTCTATTAGTTTGAGTGTGTCTGGTTTGATGTGGAGGTCCTTGATCCACTTGGACTTAAGCTTTGTACAGGGTGATAAGCATGGATCGATCTGCATTCTTCTACATGTTGCCCTCCAGTTGAACCAGCACCATTTGCTGAAAATGCTATCTTTTTTCCATTGGATGGTTTTGGCTCCTTTGTCAAAAATCAAGTGACCATATGTGTGTGGGTTCATTTCTGGGTCTTCAATTCTATTCCATTGGTCTATCTGTCTGTCTCTGTACCAATACCATGCAGTTTTTATCACTATTGCTCTGTAATACTGCTTGAGTTCAGGGATAGTGATTCCCCCTGAAGTCCTTTTATTGTTGAGGATAGCTTTAGCTATCCTGGGTTTTTTGTTATTCCAGATGAATTTGCAAATTGTTCTGTCTAACTCTTTGAAGAATTGGATTGTTATTTTGATGGGGATTGCATTGAATCTGTAGATTGCTTTTGGTAAAATGGCCATTTTTACTATATTAATCCTGCCAATCCATGAGCATGGGAGATCTTTCCATCTTCTGAGGTCTTCTTCAATTTCCTTCTTCAGTGTCTTGAAGTTCTTATTGTACAGATCTTTTACTTGCTTTGTTAAACTCACTCCGAGGTACTTTATATTATTTGGGTCTATTATGAAGGGTGTCGTTTCCCTAATTTCTTTCTCGGCTTGTTTCTCTTTTGTATAGAGGAAGGCAACTGATTTATTTGAGTTAATTTTATACCCAGCCACTTTGCTGAAGTTGTTTATCAGCTTTAGTAGTTCTCTGGTGGAACTTTTGGGATCACTTAAATATACTATCATATCATCTGCAAATAGTGATATTTTGACTTCTTCTTTTCCGATCTGTATCCCCTTGACATCCTTTTGTTGTCTGATTGCTCTGGCTAGAACTTCAAGAACTATATTGAATAAGTAGGGAGAGAGTGGGCAGCCTTGTCTAGTCCCTGATTTTAGTGGGATTGCTTCAAGTTTCTCTCCATTTAGTTTAATGTTAGCAACTGGTTTGCTGTATATGGCTTTTACTATGTTCAGGTATGGGCCTTGAATTCCTATTCTTTCCAGGACTTTTATCATGAAGGGGTGTTGAATTTTGTCAAATGCTTTCTCAGCATCTAATGAAATGATCATGTGGTTTTGTTCTTTCATTTTGTTTATATAATGGATCACGTTGATGGTTTTCCGTATATTAAACCATCCCTGCATGCCTGGGATGAAGCCTACTTGGTCATGGTGGATGATTGTTTTGATGTGCTCTTGGATTTGGTTTGCCAGGATTTTGTTGAGTATTTTTGCGTCGATATTAATAAGGGAAATTGGTCTGAAGTTCTCTTTCTTTGTTGGGTCTTTGTGTGGTTTAGGTATAAGAGTAATTGTGGCTTCGTAGAAGGTATTCGGTAGTGATCCATCTGTTTCAATTTTGTGGAATAGTTTGGATAATATTGGTATGATTCTTCTATGAAGGTTTGATAGAATTCTGCACTAAACCCGTCTGGACCTGGGCTCTTTTTGGTTGGGAGACCTTTAATGACTGCTTCTATTTCCTTAGGAGTTATGGGGTTGTTTAACTGGTTTATCTGTTCCTGATTTAACTTCGGTACCTGGTATCTGTCTAGGAAATTGTCCATTTCCTGAAGATTTTCAAGTTTTGTTGAATATAGGTTTTTGTAGTAAGATCTGATGATTTTTTGAATTTCCTCTGAATCTGTTGTTATGTCTCCCTTTTCATTTCTGATTTTGTTAATTTGGACGCACTCTCTGTGTCCTCTCGTTAGTCTGGCTAAGGGTTTATCTATCTTGTTGATTTTCTCAAAGAACCAACTTTTGGTTCTGTTGATTCTTTCTATGGTCCTTTTTGTTTCTACTTGGTTGATTTCAGCTCTGAGTTTGATTATTTCCTGCCTTCTACTACTCCTGGGTGTATTTGCTTCTTTTTGTTCTAGATCTTTTAGGTGTGCTGTCAAGCTGCTGACATATGCTCTTTCCTGTTTCTTTCTGCAGGCACTCAGCGCTATGAGTTTTCCTCTTAGCACAGCTTTCATTGTGTCCCATAAGTTTGGGTATGTTGTACCTTCATTTTCATTAAATTCTAAAAGTTTTTAATTTCTTTCTTTATTTCTTCCTTGACCAGGTTATCATTGAGTAGAGCATTGTTCAATTTCCAAGTATATGTGGACATTCTTCCTTGATTGTTATTGAAGACCAGTTTTAGGCCGTGGTGGTCCGATAGCACGCATGGGATTATTTCTATCTTTCTGTACCTGTTGAGGCCCGTTTCTTGACCAATTATATGGTCAATTTTGGAGAAAGTACCATGAGGAGCTGAGAAGAAAGTATATCCTTTTGCTTTAGGATAGAATGTTCTATAAATATCCGTTAGGTCCATTTGGCTCATGACTTCTCTTAGTCTGTCTACATCTCTGTTTAATTTCTGTTTCCATGATCTGTCCATTGATGAGAGTGGGGTGTTGAAATCTCCCACTATTATTGTGTGAGGTCCAATGTGTGTTTTGAGCTTTAGTAAGGTTTCTTTTACATATGTAGGTGCCCTTGTATTTGGGGCATAGATATTTAGGATTGAGAGTTCATCTTGGTGGATTTTTCCTTTGATGAATATGTAGTGTCCTTCCTTATCTTTTTTGATGACTTTTAGTTGAAAATTGATTTTATTTGATATTAGAATGGCTACTCCAGCTTGCTTCTTCTGACCATTTGCTTGGAAAGTTGTTTTCCAGCCTTTCACTCTGAGGTAGTGTCTGTCTTTGTCTCTGAGGTGTGTTTCCTGTAGGCAGCAGAATGCAGGGTCCTCGTTGCGTATCCAGTTTGTTAATCTATTTCTTTTTATTGGGGAGTTGAGGCCATTGATGTTGAGAGATATTAAGGAATAGTGATTATTGCTTCCCGTTATATTCATATTTGGATGTGAGGTTATGTTTGTGTGCTTT
The DNA here is from genome assembly GCF_021556685.1 of Rattus norvegicus. Lineage (NCBI taxonomy): Eukaryota > Metazoa > Chordata > Mammalia > Rodentia > Muridae > Rattus > Rattus norvegicus. Next base: position 67,085,954 of record NC_141546.1, on the reverse strand, counting down.
CGTTCTCTTTGTTTTGTTGCCAAGACGATTAGTTTCTTGCTTCTTCTAGGGTATAGCTTGCCCTCTTATGTTGGGCTTTACCATTTATTATCCTTTGTAGTGCTGGATTTGTAGAAAGATATTGTGTAAATTTGGTTTTGTCATGGAATATCTTGGTTTCTCCATCTATGTTAATTGAGAGTTTTGCAGGATACAGTAACCTGGGCTGGCATTTGTGTTCTCTTAGGGTCTGTATGACATCAGTCCAGGATCTTCTGGCCTTCATAGTTTCTGGCGAGAAGTCTGGTGTGATTCTGATAGGTCTGCCTTTATATGTTACTTGACCTTTTTCCCTTACTGCTTTTAATATTCTTTCTTTATTTTGTTCATTTGGTGTTTTGACTATTATGTGACGGGAGGTATTTCTTTTCTGGTCCAATCTATTTGGAGTTCTGTAGGCATCTTGTATGCCTATGGGTATCTCTTTTTTTAGGTTAGGGAAGTTTTCTTCTATGATTTTGTTGAAGATATTTACTGGTCCTTTGAGCTGGGAGTCTTCACTCTCTTCTATACCTATTATCCTTAGGTTTGATCTTCTCATTGAGTCCTGGATTTCCTGTATGTTTTGGACCAGTAGCTTTTTCCGCTTTACATTATCTTTGACAGTTGAGTCAATGATTTCTATGGAATCTTCTGCTCCCGAGATTCTCTCTTCCATCTCTTGAATTCTGTTGGTGAGGCTTGTATCTACAGCTCCTTGTCTCTTCTTTTGGTTTTCTATATCCAGGGTTGTTTCCATGTGTTCTTTCTTGATTGCTTCTATTTCCATTTTTAATTCCTTCAACTGTTTGATTGTGTTTTCCTGGAATTCTTTCAGGGATTTTTGCGATTCCTCTCTGTAGGCTTCTACTTGTTTATTAATGTTTTCCTGTGTTTCCCTAAGTGTGTTCATGTCTTTCTTGAAGTCCTCCAGCATCATGATCAAATATGATTTTGAAACTAGATCTTGCTTTTCTGGTGTGTTTGGATATTCCATGGTTGTTTTGATGGGAGAATTGGGCTCCGATGGTGCCATGTAGTCTTGGTTTCTGTTGCTTGGGTTCCTGCGCTTGCCTCTCGCCATCAGATTATCTCTAGTGTTACTTTGTTCTGCTATTTCTGACAGTGGCTAGACTGTCCTATAAGCCTGTGTGTCAGGAGTGCTGTAGACCTGTTTTCCTCTCTTTCAGTCAGTTATGGGGACAGAGTGTTCTGCTTTCGGGCGTGTAGTTTTTCCTCTCTACAGGTCTTCAGCTGTTCCTGTGGGCCTGTGTCTTGAGTTCACCAGGCAGCTTTCTTGCAGCAGACAAGTTGGTCTTACCTGTGGTCCCGAGGCTCAAGTTTGCTCGCGGGGTGCTGCCCAAGGGCTCTCTGCGGCGGCAGCAACCAGGAAGACCTGTGCTGCCCCTTCCGGGAGCTTCAGTGCACCAGGGTTCCAGATGGCCTTTGGTGTTTTCCTCTGGCGTCCGAGATGTATGTACAGAGAGCAGTCTCTTCTGGTTTCCCAGGCTTGTCTGCCTCTCTGAAGGTTCAGCTCTCCCTCCCACGGGATTTGGGTGCAGAGAACTGTTTATCCGGTCTGTTTCCCTCAGGTTCCGGCGGTGTCTCAGGCAGGGGTCCTGCCGCTCCTGGGCCCTCCCCCACGGGAGCCCAGAGGCCTTATACAGTTTCCTCTTGGGCCAGGGATGTGGGCAGGGGTGGGCAGTGTTGGTGGTCTCTTCCGCTCTGCAGCCTCAGGAGTGCCCACCTGATCAGGCGGTGAGGTGTCTTTCCCACAGGGTCTGGGAGCAGAGAGCTGCTGCGGGCCCGGGATCCGAGGGCGTGGGACTTCCGGCAAACACAGGACGTGCCCGGTCCTAGATGAACTCTGCCTCTGTGTGTCCTGATCTCACCAGGCAGCTCTCTTGCAGCAGACAAGTTGGTCTTACCTGTGGTCCCGAGGCTCAAGTTTGCTCGCGGGGTGCTGCCCAAGGGCTCTCTGCGGCGGCAGCAACCAGGAAGCTCCCCTCCATTTTTTAATCATAGAACAAATCTTAGATAAGTTGTAACCTTTATGTCATTTATACCATTTATGTCATGTAACATTGGAAACTATTGGAAATAGTTGCTCTGTAGCACTCGAGGCTCAAATCGATCCCCTCCACTGCCGCTGCTGTTCTTGGTGATCATCCCATGGCACTGGCATCTCCAATACACTGGGGTCTTCAGCTGCAACTAGGCTTCACCAATAGCCTCTCCTAGGCTGTCTTCATGGTGCCAAGCCTCAGATCTTTTGCATGACCCCTTCAGTCCCAGGCCATCAACTACAACTGAGGCTGCACCTTCACCAATGGCCTTCCATGGCCTCTCACAGTGCCAAGCCTCAGCTGCTCTCCATGACCCCTTCCTGCCTTCAAACCAGTTCCACCTGGGCAACTCCTACACATTACCAAGTCCAGCCACAGCAGGAGGTACAACCTTGGCTATCTCTGAAACACAGCTTCTTTGTGCTCTCAGAAAACACTTCCCAGAAGATTTCACCTCAGTGATGCTGGTCTCTTCTTAATCACCACTAATTTCTTAGCTCCAGCTAACCAGCATCAATTGCCCCTGTAGTCTCCTTCTCCTCTTGACTGTAAAGCCAGAGACACATGGCTGAAGCTGCTGAGTTCTGCTGCTTTCAGGAGCTGGAACATGGCCCCTTGTTCTAGTACGTTATCATTTAACTTCCTCTTTTCCAACTCCTTCAATGTCTAAGCTTGGCTGTCCTGGATCTTGCTCTGTAGATTGACCTTGAACTCAGAGATCTGCGCATCTATCTCCTAGATTAAAGTGTACTGCCATGCCTGGATCTAAATTTAGCTGGGTAGGATCCTACCCCAAAGTCCGACTCCCTTAATTTGTTATCTCCTTGAACACAGGATTCAGCTCCATTTCACTTCCTGGTGCCCCTTTAATATTCAAATCATATATTGTATATTTTTCCTTTATCAGCTTGCTAGAGTTGTTTAAAATGCTCTTCATGAGACTTAATCAGAGAACAAAGTCTATGTTGGGCATTTCTGAGGCTTCCTTTGTCAATGCAATTAATCTGAGTCTCTTCACCCTAGCCTCAGGCAGATTCTTCAGACAAGAGCAAAAAGTAGCCACATTCTTAACCAATATACCATACAAACTGTCCCTAGGCTACATATTGAAATTCTCAATTGAAACCTCTTGGGCCAGGTCCACACAATTCAAATCATTCTCAGTAACAAAGTCTTCCATATTCCTACTTGGACAGGCCATTAAGCCCCATTTAAAGAATTCCACTGCTTTCTAAAGTCCCCAAATCCACATTCCTCCAAACAAAATCGTGGTCAGGCCTATCACAGCAATACCTTAGTTCCTGGTACCAACTTCTATCTTAGGGTTTTATTGCTGTGAACAAACACCATGATCAAGACAACTCTTATAAAGGACAACATTTAACTGGGGCTGGCTTCCAGGTTCAGAGTTTCAGTCCATTATCATCAAGGCAGGAACATGGCAGCATCCAGGCAGGCATGGTGCAGGAGGAGCTGAGAGTTCTACATCTTCATCTGAAGGCTGCTAGCAGAACACTGGCTTCCAGGCAGCTAGGGTGAGGGTGTGAGCCCACACCCATAATGACACCCCTACTCCAACAAGGCCACACTTTTTAATAGTGCCACTCCCTGGGCCAAACACATACAAACCATTCCATATTCCAAATATTTTACTGGAAGAATTAATATCTCACCTACTCTTGAAACAAAAGAATGCAGAAGAGAATCATACGTGTGGTTTGTGTGCAAAACATAACTTACAATACACATATTTGGATATAATCAAAGAGCTAATGAATAAAAAACTACATAAAATATGTAGATCTAAAATGCTACATATTTTAAGACTTGGGGTTAGCGTCTTATGCAATGCTATGTGAAAGCCCTTCTTTTTCTTCAACACACTTTGAATCACAATTTAGTGTGGGCTTTTTCTCTTGAGACTAGCTGAATTAACATATCTCTGCATAGATATTACCTATTTTTTGTAGGAATAAAATGGTCTGGATAAACTATCAACCTGGGAAATCTTCACTGCAAGTGCCAGGTTACACAGAATGTGCCTACACATCATATTCAGGAGGGAACTGTATTCTCTGCTTCTTGCTTACCTAGCTTTTTTCCTTCTAAGCCCTCCAGTACTCTAACCTAATGAATTATTGAAGCATTTACAAATGGAAAATTCCTGCAGCCTATCAGAGCTGAAACTCTACCCTGCTGTCTGGTAGATTTCACTCTAATCTTGCCACAAGAGTGCTTCTGATTCTGTGCTTTAAAGGCAAGGTTCTTTGAGAGTCCTGAATCCTTTGTGTTTATTCTTAGCCATCCTTAACCAGTAAGACCCACTTTAAAGCCTTCACTCACTAATCTGGCAGGAAAAAATTTCCATTTTTATTCAACTCTGAAGTAGACAGTGGAATTAAAAGTCAGACGCACTTTATGTAAAGTGTGTGCGTACCATTATTCATCTACACAGCAGACTTTAATCTACCTATAAGGTCTCTAGTGCTTCCCTTATCCTTTCAGGACTCTCTCTCCTCCACTGCTTATCCTTTATCTCCCCCTTTAAAAAGATTTACTTATTTATTTTATGTGTGTGAGTACACTGTAGCTGTCTTCAGACACACCAGAAGAGGGCATCGGATCCCATGTAGATAGTCGTGAGCCTCCATGCGGTTGCTGGGGTCTGGACTCAGGACCTCTGGAAGAAAAGCCCTGAACCACCTCTCCAGCCCTCTTTCTACTTTGTTAAGGTAGAAAATCTTCCCTTGTAAATGGTGGAGTCTTCTTCACATAGACTCTAGTCCCCTTAGATCTCCTCCCTGAATCACAGGATCTCTACTCTCATATTAGCAACTAAATGCTCTTAACTCTTTGGCCAATTTAAGTCTTCAGGAGCCAGAGAGGAGAGTTTATTTTATTTTTTATAGCTTATATAGCTTTTTTATAGCTTCAGGGCATGAAGAAGAGGGGAGTTGAGAGGGTAATAGAGACAGAGAAAGGCAGAGAGAGAGAGAGAGAGAGAGAGAGAGAGAGAGAGAGAGAGAGAGAGAGAGAGAGACTGGCCATGAGCCCATGAAGGTGGGGGGGTGTGAGGAAATGGGGAGAGAGTGAGGGAGGGAAGGCAAGAGCAAGAGAGAAGAGAGAACAAGAGCAGTTTATTCATTTTTAATCTCTTGAATTAGTTAGTGTTTGCTGGTTCCAGGAGCCTCCTAATTTTAGTACTATTTGCTTTTGGGGCCAGGGTGGGGGTGTTTTGTGGAGGCAAACATAATGATTTCACATGAATATTTGCAGGTGGACTTTCCTTGTATTTAGTTTTCTGACACATTTAAGGCTTCCTCTTTTTCTTTTATTCAACAATGCAAACTCATGTCTCATTTAATTGATATTTATCATTTTGTATTGGCAAGTTCATTTCATTAAAATTGTGAAAAAGTTGGCCATCATTTCTTTAGCGTTTTCTACCCCATTCTCTCTGTTAGTCCACTAAAGTCTACTAACACGTGGCTTTGTTCATTCTCTGTGTGTTTGCTTCGTGTGACAGGTTTTGATATATAGCCCAGGTTGAACTAGAACTCACTCTGTAGACTCAGCTGGCCTCAACATCACAATCCTGTTTCAGCCTCCAGAATACTGACTATAAACATTCACCACCAAGCCTGGCACTTTGTAGCCCTCCCACCCTCATACCTCATGAAAATAAGGTTGCTCAACTCTAAGTGATTTCTCTTGATCTACCTGCAACCTCTCCTGCTCTTTCCCCCCACCGATTCCATTTTGTCGAAAATCACCCACTGAAAATCTTTATTTCTGAAATTGTAGTCTTGAATTTTAAAAAAAATTCATTTTTGAGATTTGACTCTTGAGATTTCCATCCATTAAAATTATGTTTTGTTGTACTTCATTGCTGATGGTTGTAACAGTCACATCAAAGTCCTGTTTGTTTCAACACAAGATTCTTAATCGATTGTGTTTTGAATCACAAGTTTTCTTTTGCCTGGTACTTTTAATTTTGGAAGACCGTTTGGTCTTGGTTAATATAGTGGTTTTGTAACCACTCCTCTTACTATATGCCAGGAACTTCCACTGGGTCCTTTTTCACTCAGGGTAAGTCCAAACCCGTTGCCATACCCTATCTGTCAGTCTGTAGGTTCTTATCTTTGGCTTTTAAGCCACATGTTTACGTTAGTTATCAATACCTGTTCAACGCCTCTTTTTTTTTTTTTTTTTTTTTTTTTTTTTTAAATCTTGAAAGGTGGGCTTGCTCTTTAACTATGTTTTTATTTTAAACTTTGACGGTAGGGCACTGAATGGGTGCTCCTAGGAATTGAAGATCAGGATCTGAAGGCAAGGACGACTTAAGAATCCTTCATTTCTCAAGAGAGAACACGGGTTTAGGAAGGGCTGATTGAAGCATTCTGAATTCAGGTTATTCTCTTTCTCTATCCTTACAGCCTGCCCAGACTGAGGGCGGTGGGAAGGGAAGGCTGAGGATCCCGTGCAGAGCCCCTGGTCAGAGGGCGTGGCCCTGCCAACTCTCCGCCCAGTGTGCGCGGCGGGAAGCGGAACTCCCGCGCGCTGGACTCGGCTTCTGGCCGGGCGGGGTTCGCGGTGCACTACGGCTTTCTGCGCGGGCGGCATGGAGGAGCGCAGCGATTCCGAGCCTACCCCGGGCTGTAGCGGGCCTGGCCCGGGTCCCGTTCGCGATGGCGGCGCCGCCCACAAGTGGGCTCCGGAGGACGCCTGGATGGGCACACACCCTAAGGTCAGGAGGTGCGAGGCCAGCCAGGGCCTCCCCCTGGCCCGCGTCTCTGCGGAGGACTCACGCCTGCCTCGCGCCTGGGGGAGGGGACCGGAGGTGGGGCGAGTGCAAGGCACTGGTCGCCCGCAATGTCATTTTTGTTTGTTTATATGACTAATACAGACTAACACCATTCCTATCATTCTGCCAAGGCCACTCTTAATCCAGAGGCCGCTGATGAGCACTCCTCCTTAATACCTGTTTTCCTTAGAGATAGTCCTTTCTGAGATGGACTCAGTCCATAGTTAACCTATCAGACACATCTGTTGGCTATGGCTGAGTTCAAGGAGTCCGCAAATAATGTGTTTAGGCACAGTCATATAACACTTAGCCTTCGCCCCAAAGTGTGTGCATCTTAATTCTGTATGGGAGCAGAGTCCTAATTTTTCAGATTTCTTAGAAAGTTTGAGTAAGTTCTTGCTCAGGGCAGAGAACTATTGATACTGTATTTTCGGCCACAAGGAAAATAAGGATAACGTTTTGCTTGCTTCTGCTTGGGAAATTGATGCTTTGTATCTGTAAGGCCACAAGCTGATAATGAATGAAGGCTGTAAAAGAGAGACCTTGAGGACTGGTACATTAATAAAATGGCAACTTTCCTCTTGAGAGTTACTAAGTTGGATAAGGGTCTCAGAACAATCAAGAAAACCAATATTTGTAGCTACAAATCTTTTAAAAAAGGAACCTTTCCCTACTTCTTGAAGCTTGGTGTTTTCTTAGGATTTCCCATCATATTCTCCATAAACACTAGCATGATTACTAGTTTCTATAATACAGGAGAGGAGTGGGGTGTGGGGAGACAGAGAGGCAGAGAGACAGAGACAGAGAAGACATCCACAGTGACTGGGAATGGACCCCTATGCAGACTTCCCAAGTTTGAATCTTGTTTCTGTTACAAAGTTGGTAAACTTTGACCTGCTTTACCTTGTTTGACCTCACTGTACTTGTGCTTCAGGTTTTTTTTTTTTTTTTTTTATGGGTCTCGGTATATCACAGTCTCTTTTTAAAATAGGGGATAAGGATAAATAGTAGTTCTTAACCTCACAGGGAATTTTTTATAAGGTATCTGACATATAAAAAGTACTATATAGGTATTTATTAGTAAGTCTTTGAAGCTCCATCTAGGTATGACGCTGCCTTATCTAGGTGTGGTGCTGCCTTTAGACAGTTTTCGTACTTGCAGATTCGTTTGCTATTGAACTTAATGGCTGTATAAACCACCAAATCTTCCTGTTGATTTTTTTTTTCTTCTAGGATCAACATATTAGACCTTGTAGCCTAACACAAAGTTATGTCTCAATACCATTGTCTAGCACCTTTTGAGATTTGGGACACACAGAGCCCTTCTTTAAATCTATACATTTGCCGTACAGCCAGTGGAGACAGTGACTTTAGGTCTGCCCTTCAAGGTTGTTCTGCAGATATCTGTTCTGTGCATCAACTCAGGATATATACTCAGTATATATACCTGTCCCTCTGTGTTTGGATGCCCAGGGCCTTCCCTGCATCGGCAAGTCGGAAAGAAGTAATTTGCCTTTTAAAACTCAAAGACTCCCACTCAAGAGTAGGAGCTGTTAAGACCAGATTTTTTTTTCTCTATGCAAGTAGATACCAGAGAAATTGAGGCATTCCATGACATAGCTCAATGAAAATCTAAATTTTCTTTGCTCCTGGTGGATTCTTTATAGACTTGAATATATGTAGCTTATTCTTGCTTTCCGTAATTACACTGGGACATTCCTCCTCTCCATACACTCAAGGCCTAGAAGGCTTACTTTACATCCAGTCTGTCATGAAACATCCGCCGGTCCATCCCCTGAGAACACTTCCTGTGACCTATTCTGTTACCGTTTTATAACTCACATACTTTTGTTATTTGCTACCAGTTTTAAGTATAGCTAGTCTTCCATAATGGAGGGTTTGCTAATTAATTTTTAATTGAAAACGTTCGAAAAAATTTCCTCTACATTGCACATTGCAGACTTTTATTTTTATTATTTCTAAACATTACGTGGCACTTAAAGTAACCTATAGATGGTTTAAAGTGTAGGAAAGATCGTACAGATTATATGTAAATATTCTTGCATTTTATATAAGGGACTTGAACATTCTTAGATTTTTGTGATCATTAAGGTAATGTCTTTGATGCAGGAAGGGAGGCTGCATGGATGTCTTTGACAATTGTAGATTTTTCTTTTCTTTTTTTTTTTAGAGGCAGAGCTAAGACCTTACATTCTTCTAACTTCCATTAAATCTGGAAGATAGTTTATATCCATATATGTATATTATATGTATATATTTAATGAACATTTGTTAAGTGAAAGAAAATACTGAGCTACTATTTGCTTCTCTATTTAACAATTACGTTTTGATTTTCAGTACTTAGAGATGATGGAATTAGATATAGGAGACGCCACCCAAGTTTATATAGCATTCTTGGTTTACCTGGATCTCATGGAGAGTAAGTTGCTTGTTTATATTGGTTTGCCCTTGGGGAGTGGGGAGGTTGGGGGATTGGGTTGCCATGTAGGGTATATAATAAGCAAACATATTTTCATTTACTATTAATTTTGCCAGTTAATTTTACATTTCTTTATTCCTTTACAATTACTAGGTCATGAAAAAGATTAGACAGAGAGGAAGTTATGTTACAAGGGCAGTGTGCGCCACTGAATATTAAAAGTTTAGAATGCATTTGTCCCTTCTTGATGCTCTTTCAGGTAAAAGTTGGCATGAAGTAAACTGTGTAGGAATACCAGAACTACAGCTCATCTGCCTCCTGGGCACCGAGATCGAAGGGGAAGGGGTGCAGACGGTGGTGCCTACGCCTATTTCTGCTTCCCTCAGCCATAACAGGTGAGCAAGGACTTTTGCCTTAGTTTAACAGACCCTTGCCTGTTAGACTCTGTGGATTTTCTTTTCTTTTTTTTTTTTTTTTGTTTTTTTTTCTTTACTTTTGTAAGTCCATTTTATGTTTCTGTCAATAATCTTTCATTGGTTGTGTGTTCCAGTTTTTAAACCCACCCTGGCCATTTTTAAGGTATGCTTTAATGAGTAACACCTTGGCTTGAGTATAGTCGTGTGCACCCATCCTTTCTTTATGGTCATCATCTTTGTGTCTGGCTTATGGTTTATTTGCTGCTTGGCATTCTAAGTAAAGGTCTGTTTTTAATTTCTAAAAGGTTAACAAGAGGTTCTGTGTTTGAATAAATGACAGAAGAAGAAAAGGGCTTCTGTTCTCCTGTCACCCTCATTTACAACAGTCCTGCCTTCATTCACTCACCACCCTCTGGACCCACACCCAGACACCACACGTGCAGTGAGGCCATGGTGTGGTGGTGGTTGTTGGTCACTGTGTCATTCTCACGGCTCTCTGTGGATCTGTTATGCCGTTTATATCTACTAGGTTTGTTAAGTTTGGGAGACAGTTTCTATCAGTTTTCTCTAAATTTTCCAATCTTTTGGAATTTAGGTTTTTAAACAGTTCTTAATGAGCCTCTGAATCTTACTAGTATCTGTCATAATATCATCTTCTCATCTCCAGATTTACTAGTTCAGGCGTTCCCTATCTTTGGCTAATCTGATTGTTTTATCTTTTTAAAGAATGAGCTCTTAGTGTCATTGGCTCTTCGTCTGTTGTATGTTTTATTTCCATTTCATTGATTTCTGCTCCATCAGTATTAATTTTCCATCTACTCACTTTGAGTTTGGCTTTTCTGAAACCTAAGGTACATCATTAAGTTATTTATTTGAGACCTCACTTTTTAACTGAAGCACTTAGAGCTTTGAGCTTTCTTCTTACTAATTGCTATGTCCCTAAGTTCTTTTAAGTTGTGTCTTCATTTGATTCTAGAAATTTTTAAATTTCCTCCCTGACTTTGTCAATAGCCCTCTGATCATTGAGGAACACAGTAAATCTCAGTGAGTTTGTGTATTTCTTGCTATTGACTTTTATTTTGTTTCATGATAATATGAATACCATTTGTCACATAATATTGCTTAGAATAGTAAAATTGTCATTCACTATGTATTTATTGAGCAACTTTTAAGTGTTGGAGATGCCACAATAATCAAGATATCTTCATGAAAGTGGTATTTATTCTAGTGCCAAATGTTGATCTGGAAAACAATTTTTTTCCTGGTTTGGTTATTATTGGGGGGAGTGGTATAAGAAGAAAATTGTCCTCTGTTCAAATATTTTATTGAATGCGTTTTGACGAGTGTATCTGTATCCCTAATTAATAGATATTTTAATAATAATGCTAATGGAGTACAGGTAAGGATTGACTCTTAGAACAAGAAATGCTTATTGACACCATGTTCTGGTAGGGCAGTGGTTTTCAACCTCTGTCGTGTCCCCCAGAGGGGTTGCATATCAGATACCCTGCTCGTTGGATCTTTACATTAAGACTCAACAGTAGCACAGTTACACTTATGAAGTAGCAATGAAGTAATTTTATGGTTGGGGTCACCACAACATGAGGAGCTATACTTAAGGGTCGCAGTGGTAGGAAAGTTGAGAACTGCAAGTCACTGAGCAGTATTAGCACTGTCTGCCTAATGTATCCAGTGCAAGTTGGTGCTTGGTACGATTGCTTAAGAGGAAAAGAGCCAGGAGAGTGACGAGGACTGAGGAGAGAGGGTGAGGAGAGAGAGAGGGTGAGGAGAGAGAGAGGGTGAGGGGAGAGAGAGGGTGAGGAGAGAGAGGGTGAGGAGAGAGAGGGTGAGGAGAGAGAGGGTGAGGAGAGAGGGGGTGAGGAGAGAGAGGGTGAGGAGAGAGGGTGAGGGTCTTCTAGGTCAGGAAGGCTTTCACGACCTGCACTTGCCTGCAGTTGCAGATGTCTCACTAATGAGAAGCATGGGCAGCTCTTGTGCTCAGGTGTGAGAGTTCTCCTGAGGCAGAGCCTAGAGGTGGAGTGATTGGAGTTTATTGACTATGGCGTTGATAGCTGTCTCTGCCTGTTACTGCAAGGTGTCCTTGGAGGAGAGTTGCTGTCAGTTTACACTGTAACTGGCAGTAGAGGAGAAGCAGACCTCCTGTCTGCCTTCCCAGTGCTGGGATGTGGGCACCGGCCCTCACGCTTGCTCCCGTGGCTGGGATGTAGTGGGGATTTTGGGGATGAGACTTAGGCCCTCATGCTGTGCAGCAAGCACGGTTTCTCCAGCCCTTGTTCTTGCTCTGTTGAACTTTAAAAGATCTTCTATTATAAAATAAAATCCACACAGGCCTCATAGCTCCAAATGTGAGTTATCAGAAAATACCCATTCCAACTCCATGACTGAACCTTTTCAGGGCTGCTCAGAGCCCTGCTCAGTGTGTGGAATGGCTCGTTCCTTCTCTCACCAGTGACCACTGTTCTTACCTTATAACAATCGACTTATCCGCGCAGCCCAGAACCTATGTTGGGATGTGAGTGGATGAGATTGATGTACTAACAAGAACACGTGATTTCATGTTAAGAATAGCCTGCTTGGCCTGTATTGTTAGAAACAAATGACACATCACACATCACAGAGCACACTGTTTCATGGTGCCATCTGAAGCTGCACAGGCCAGCTTCTTACGACTCTTGTTCTTAATGCTCTGTATTTCTGACAACACCATAAATCTTTATATTAATAGGGAAATGGGAAGCACACTAAACCGGAGAGCCAAAGGCATACGCCGGCTGCCGGAGTGCAGTTTCATAGCATTTTTTTTTAAAGATTTATTTATTTATTTTATGTAAGTGAGTACACTGTAGCTGTCTTCAGATACAAAGAGGGCATCAGATCTTATTACAGATGGTTGTGAGCCACCATATGGTTGCTAGGATTTGAACTCAGGACCTCTGGAAGAGCAGCCAGTGCTCTTAATCACTGAGCCATCTCTCCAGCCCAGTTTCGTAGCATTTACAGTAATGACTCCTTGCGGATAGTCATGTCAGTCAACTCAAACCATTCGCTGTCTTGATGTTTGAGTGTTGAGTGGCAAGCTGACAGGTGTATTGACACGCCTCATTCTTTATGCTGTTATAGACTGTGTATTTGTTGATTCCTTAAAAGGTGATAGTTCTGGGAAGCTCTTAATATCAGCTCTTAATGTCACTATATATCTGTGTACATTTTTCAGAGTTTCTGGACTTTCTTGCGTCCATCTCCTACTTGTTTTCCCAGGCTTTGGTCCTGGTGGCTTTGTTTTCATAGTTTCTGGCACTACACAGGGAGATTCATTCTATTACTAATATAGACCCACAGCCATTCAAGTCTGAGTGCTCAAATGGGTGTGGGTCTATGTAAGTATAGTTAATTCAGTGTGTCACAGTTTTCAGTCTCAGAAGGTTTTGTGTGTGTGTGTGTGTGTGTGTGTGTGTGTGTGTGTGTGTCCGTTCTTCTGAAAATACTAGTTTAACTTTAATTATTCTTCTCCTTTGGTAGAATAAAATTGGCAAAATGTCTGTTTCTAATTAGAGGGGCTATTGTGCTGATGGATATGAGTTCTCTATTTGCTCTTGTTTCTCTTCACTTACGATATTTCCCAGATAATTTTTAGTCTGCGTTATGAAATAATAAATTAGCATGGTGTGTCCTCAGTTTGTGTTCTGCTTAAATGAATCTTAGGGATCTAAGGAGTCTGCAGAAGACTTCAGTGAATGCCTGTGGTCGTGAGTGCTTTTCCTCAGACAAAGCAGTGTATGAAGTTGCAGTCAGAGATTTCCACAGAGGTCATAGATGAAGAAGGGAACATAGCTCAGTGCTTGCTGTGCAAGCCTGAGGACCCGAGTTCAAATCCATAGCACCTGTATCAAAAACCAGCTGTGTGCCTGTAACCCCAATGCTGGGGGCAGAGGTAGGCAGATCTTGAGAGATTGCTGGCCAGCCAGCTTAGCAAACAATGAGGTTCTGTGAGGGAGTCTGTTTTAAAGGAATAAGGCAGAGAGAACAAGGATGAGAAGACATTCATCACCTCTTCATGTGTGCGCCTATATCTCACACACACACACACACACACACACACACACACGCATGCACGCACGCATACTGACAGATACACAGGCAGGTAGACATGCACACGCACATACACACACACTCACTCACATATATGCCTGTGCACACACCCACACCCACACATGTACCATGCATGGAAGCATGCACACTGACAGACATACAGGCAGATAATACACAGGCAGTCAGGCAGTCAGGCAGGGCATGCAGGCACTTGCACATGCATGCGCACACACACAAACACACACTTAGAACAAAGGTGAGACAAACCTGCATCAGTTTGAGGTGTGACCTATCTTTACCAATGTAGATTTTGAAAATGAAGTAAAATTTATGTTTAGCTTCTCTTTGGATGAAAATTAAAACTAAGTGTTTTACCATGTTCATATATACTGACAGCTGTTAGAATACATATTCCTTCAAAGAAAAGCTACTCTGCCATTGAGAATCATACCTGAGTCAAGATTGCAGTGTTTGGGGCGTTTGGAATAGGGTACAGGTAGTTGTCAAGGGGAAATATTTTAAATACTTTACAGCAAGTCTCAGAATGAAAGAAGAGGGAAAGGGGGTTCTTTGTTTCTTGACTTCCAGTGTTTTGTTTCTTCCTGAGAGACCTTTCAATCTGTGGGTCTTGACTCCTTGAAGGTCAAATGGCCCTTTCACAGCAGTCACCCATCAGATATCCTGCTTATCAGATAATTACGATTCATAATAGTAGCAAAATTACAGTTAGGAAGTATCAATGAAAATAATTTCATGGTTGGGGGTCACCACCAAGTGAGGCACTGTATTAAAGGGCCACAGCGTAAGGAAGGTTGAGGACCACTGATTTAGTGCCTTCAGTAAGATACTAGAGGGACTAAAACTAGAACCATAGAGTGCTGTTTTCATATCATGTTAAATCTCCTTTGTTGTGGCAGTTATTTGTCCCTAATAATAGGTGTGCATTGCTGCTCTGTCACACCTGGCTAAGCTGTAAGGCTTTCTCAGTGTTAGAGGGCAGTGCAAGTAGGGCAGAGCCTCCAGCTACACATTAGAGCATTCTCTGGGTGAGGGAAAGTCACTCAGATGCCTCTTTCTTGGCATGACTTCCAGTGCAGGGGTCACTGCAGGTCAGGAAGCAGCTTCAGCACTCCCATCTGTCTTCCCGTTTACCTCTAGAAAGTGGAAAGCGGGAAGCCTGCGACCTGACCATAGGCCATTGACCAGATTCCTGTACAGTGAAATATTGGAGCCAGTTAGGATTCTTGGTTTTTCCATGTCCTGTTCACCACAGCCCTCTCAGAAGAATGGACTTCCTTCTTCCTACATTGAACGAAGTAAAGTGTAGTTCTTCTTTTTTTTCTTGGTTATTTTTTTCTACATAGCCTTTGGAGATCATCAATAGTAATTTTTCTTTAAGAGACATGATTTCTTACACAAGTACTTTATCAGCTATTACTATTGTCCCAGCAAGATATCACAGCAGTTTCCCACACAATATAAATGGGCAAATTATTTATTTGTATGCCAGTTGAATTAATAGATTTGCAGAGAGAAGCTGATATTTTAAAATACTAAGCAGCATAGAGGAAATGAAAATTGTATTTACTGTTCTTACATTAAAATGATAACAGTGTTAGACGTAAATAATTATACTTTTTAACCATTCATTCAGAATATAAATGAATATGATTGTAAATATAAACGAATATGAATGTAATTACAGACTATTGAAAGGCAAGAGAAGAGGTTGTTCTAGTTAGGAGAGAGGGTAAGAAGGTAAATTTCAGATTGCTCATGATTTTTCTCCTTTATATTGGAGGCCTGGGGTCAAGGGTACAAAGTGTCACAGACCTTTCCAGATGCTGAGAGTCCAGGGTTGAGAGGGACAGACTATACTCGGTGTGAGGCGAGTCTGTGGTGCTCTAGAAGACTGCAGTGGGAGGAGACAGAAATCTGTAATGGTATAGGAGGGAATGGGGAGTCTGGGAGCGTTCCCTGGAAGACAAGCCATTTGAAAGAAATGCTGACATCAACATCGAGCTGGACAAGGAAGCTTCCAGCATCAGTCATGGTGGAAACAAATTGTTGAGCCTGAGCAAGCCTGACGTCTGTGACTGGTTGGTGTGAATGGGTACGCAGTAAAGGCAGAGGCAGCAGCTCCCTACCTGGTGAGAAAGCTCGGTATTTTGTGTTCAAGTTCATATGTATGCGGGTGGGGCAAGGAGAGCCGTGCTGGAGGGATGAGAATGAGTGGAGGAGCAGGGCGGAGAGGAGAGGAGAAAGGAAAGACTGTTTAAAAAGTGGCCCTCCTGGGCAGCAGTACTGCAGGAGAAGCAGCCAGGTAAGGATGGGGCAGAGCGGGATCTGAGAAGGCTAGAGCAGGAGTTTTGTCTCCATGAGGTCCTTAGGAAATAGCAGTGGATCCTGAGACAGGAGGTGAGCCAGCTGTGGTGGTGCTCACTTGTTTTCCATAAGGGATCCCAGTTGGAGTGGACAAGCCTGTGAGGCTGGAAGAGGCAGCAAATGTATGAGTGTCCTTGGAACTTGAGGATGTGTGGTTACTCCTTCACTTTCTCTTTTTTACTTCTACTGAACCTTTTCAAGTTTCTAGCCTCCAGGCGTTGCCATGCTTGGGACTTCAGTCTTTGTCTTCAGACCCTCTCCCTAGCAGCCTCCTCTGTCCATGGTTAAATGTCGTCAGTATACTGATGGCTGTACAGTTTATATCTCCATATTTCCACTTCTGCTGGCACCGTGAACTTCAACCTCATATATGTAACTCTTTACTTGATGTGTCTACTGTGACGTAAAAGGTGACCTATGAGCAGGTCAGAAAGAGCTGATTTGTTCTACCTCTGTTCCTCCTGTGAATTCTCCAGGTTAGGAAATGGCAACTTGGTTCATTCTGAAGCAGGCATGCACTACACACACGCACACGCACACACACGCACACACACTGGGGGAGGAGGGAGGGAAGAGGGGGAGGAAGGGAGAGGCTCACCTACTCTAAAATATACCCAGAATCTCAGTTTCTCCCATCTCTGCCACAGCTTCCTCACTGGCTCGAGTTGCCGTCTCCCTTCTGGACTCACTGAGGTGTATGTTACTACTCTTGGCACATTGATTGATAGATAACATATTATGTGTTTGGTATTAGTTCTGCAGAAGTGGAACTTCCTTTGGTTCACTGCTTTACCCTCGTGCCTAGCCTGCTGCATGGTACACAGAATTAGTGTGTGTGGAGTGGCTAAGCTTCTGAGGCAGAGACTTGGTACAGTACAGAATGTAAGGATGTATGTTAACCGTATGTCCTTTCGAGAGTTTACAGAGAGAGAGGTGGAGGGGCATATGTCAGACACTGCCAATCCTTTGTAGAATCTCATTGTTCTCATCTTTCTGCTGTAACTGCACATCTGACCTTCGTCAACAGTCTGTCTGCTTCCATGGCATTCTTTCTCACCCGTACGCATCCTGCCCTTTCACCCTCTGTCCCCGTGTGCTGTGTCACAAAATAAAAGGTTAGAAGAACCAAGTTTCTTTATGTCATTTCTAAACATTATTAGTATTTTGATTTAATTGTTTTTCCTCAAGACTGGGTCTTGTTCTATAGCCCAGGCTACCTTGGCATTCATTTTGTAGCCCAGGCTGGCGGGTTGATGATCCTCCTCCTTTATTCTCCTGAGTGCTGCTGGACTTATAGACATGTGCTCCCACATCTGGCTGAGATTTAGTACATAAATGCTACCTTTTTTTCCTTGAATTATGACTGTGTACTTTTAAAATACTCTTTCCTGAAAGCATGGCTTTTATTATAAGTTTATTCAGTGGCCAATTATTTGAGGCCTGAGGTCTGGTAGGTAACTGATGAAATGGCTTGTACTGCTTGGCCTCCTTCGTAATCAGGGCACATGTCCTCATGCAGCCTCGCTGGGGTCTGCTGCCTGCTGAGGAAACCCCAATCTGGCCACGTCTTTCAATTGACACTTTTTTTCTTAACCCTAAAGAAAAAAAAAGTAAGTTCACTCTTTCCCAGTCAAATGACTTCCCTGTGAGGTGACCAGCCACACAGGCAGCCGATTCTTCAGTAGATCCCCACTGAGAGTTCCGCTGCCTTGGTTTGGGTTTTTTTTTTAAATTGGGAAGTTTTGGCCTGACTCCCCAGAGGTGGCCTGTTCTCCCTGGAACTTTTCTTGAGGCCCGCCCGAGCCCATGGAAGAACACAGTGAATTTTTAGCTGTTGAAGAGCTAAAAGACGGGGGTTTTGTCAGCGATGCCCTTCCTTTGTAGCACGCCAAGGCTGATGAAGGAATCGTGTCTTTTATAGATAGAACCACAGTATATCCCTACTTGGCTATTGAGGAGAACAGAAGGATCTGTAAATCAGAATTAATAGGATTTTATTTCATGGTGCTTTTTATTTCAACATTTTTAGTTAAGGGTAATATTTTCCTGTTTCTTGTCCTCACTGCAAATCTCTAAAGATTCCATAATCTCTGTTTTAGGATCTTTAGAGAAAAATCACATTTAAGATTTATAGAAAAGGCTTAAATAATTTGGCTTTGGGACATGAGCCAAATGGTGTTGAGTTTGTCTTTGGTTTTATTAGGTTATTAAAAATCAACCCCCTTTTTCAGCATACAGAGTCACCTGTGAAGAATTATCAGAAGGGAAGTCTGCCGTGAGCATCGAGTTTTGCTACTGATAATCAGCAGCTATCATTACTGTCAACATGCTCTTTTCTTTGGTTGAGATTTTCTCCCTGAGATTTCACTAAGTAGAAAAGAAATTATTCTTGTTCATATGTAGAGTTCTCTGGTTTCTAAGTAAGGTTTCACATTTATTGAAAATTAAATAAGTTATCCTTCAGTGTGTCTTAACAGTCATACTATTTTTAAAGTAGAACTGAGCCTCTGATGTTATCCATATTTTATAGTAATTAAGGTAGCAGTGGCCTGTTGGCTTAAGTATTTCTATGAGCTTACATAGTAAATATACTGTAAAGGGAACAAAGAATGAAGTCTTGACTAGGAAGATGATAACTCCATATTGAACACATGTTCAAAGCAGACTGGACATGATTTTGAGTAGGACACTTTGTAAGACTGCCCACTTGTGGTCAGGCAGTGGTTGGTACCGTTCTATCCTCTAGTCCCGTGGACACACACTGGTAGTTTTCCCACACACAGCACCAAGCGGGATAAACAAGAGCTCAGAGATGGGAACTTCCATTTAATTTGGCAGTCATTTCCCTCAGCTCTGAGAACAAACTCTCCTTTCCAACTCCTGAGTTAATTCTCTAAGCTAAGAATGTTTTGCTGTTGAAGATCCCGAAAACAAGTATGACCTGAGAACGAAAGGACAACCGTGAGTGCAGTGGATGTTTCCATCCTCACTGTAGTGAGACACACATGCCCACCCAGTTCACCACTCACCGTAGGAGACATGCACAATGCACACACACGCGCACACACACACACACACACACACACACACGCGCACACACAGAAGCATGCACACGCACGCAAATGCACGCACACAAAGACACACACAGAGGTATGCATGTTCACACATAGGCACACACACAGTGCACGCACACACACTGGCATGCATGTGCACACACACTCACCTACCTTTAAACAATAATAACATGTTTAAAAGAGAGAAATTGTATAAAGTTGTCTTAACAAGGTTTTTTATTTCCTTCCTTCCTTTCCTTTTCCTTTTTCTTTCCGTCTCTGTCCTGTACTCATCATGGTTTGCCAGCTAGGGACACTTAGAGGAATTTACTTTCAGCGTGTCCACTGCGGGTTTTTGTGAGCGTTTACTAGGCTTTATGAATGGGAAAGAAGCAGTATGAGTGGCTAGGAGCAATGTTGCTGTTGCAGACGACTCTGGTTTTGTGCCCAGCACGCATATGGCAGCTGGCTGGTAGCTGCAGTTCCAGAGGACCCAACACCCTCTTCTGTGGGCACTGCACACACATGATGTGCAGGAAAAACACTCACATACAGAAATTATTATTTTTTTTTTTTTGGTTCTTTTTTTCGGAGCTGGGGACCGAACCCAGGGCCTTGCGCTTCCTAGGTAAGCACTCTACCACTGAGCTAAATCCCCAGCCCCCAGAAATTATTTTTAACCAGCAATATTTGACAATTTAAACAAAAAGCATAAGGGGAGAATGGAATCAATTTTTGAGCGAGGAAATGATGCCAGAGGATAATGTGAATATAGAAATACCAGAAGTCTTGAGAATATTAAAGTAAGACACTCATGTGGTTCCCCCGATTAGGTTGAGAAAACAAAAGAACGAAAACAAACAAAACAAAAACCCCAAACCTTGCAACAGTAGGAGAATAATTGGGTCAGTAGGTAACAAATGGGGAGTTACATATGCAAAGGTAGTAGTATAAACCCTGTGGAAAAACAAGGGGTCATGGTTATTACAGTCCTTATTTTTCAGATATTTTGAGACTGGGTCTCACTGTGTAAGCCCTGGCTGGCCAGGAACTCTGTATAAACCTGTCTTATCTCTGATTTTCTGTGACTTTCCTGCCTCTGCCTCCCAGGCTGGGATATAGGCGTCTTCCATCACAACAGCCCTACAATCTGTTTAAAGTAATAGACCCCAGTGTCACTTGGTTCCAATAAGTTACCAACTTGGAAAATTAACATGTATGGTCCTTAGCCAATTAGATGAACAGCACTCTTAGGTCGTAGTTGTGTTCTTTGGGTTCCAGAATCAGCCAGTCCAGAGAGAGAAAGGACAGTGAGGATGCAGGCGGTTCTCAGGGCGGTCTGCGTGAGAAGACAGCCACAGATGTGTTCAGTGAGCTTTAGCGTTTGGATGCAATGCCCTACCTTCCCCTCAGAAACTCCTACTGTTTGGCCTTACTGTTACTCAAGTAACCAGGACTCTCAAGCATCCTTTGTCTTCATTTCCAGGATAAGGGAAATCTTGAAGGCGTCTAGAAAGTTGCAAGGCGATCCGGAGCTGCCGATGTCTTTTACTTTGGCCATAGTGGAGTCAGATTCCACAATCGTCTATTATAAACTTACCGACGGATTTATGCTGCCAGACCCTCAGGTCAGTTTTGAAGTGATTGACCGGAAACATTAATGGGAGAGAGACCGAAACAGTAATGGGAGAGAGAGGCTCAGCCTGACCCCGAGTGTGGATCAGGCCACTCAGTTTCCACTTCCTTTGCCACGTGAGAAATTCAAGGCAAAAAAGGCTTGGTTTTTATTCCTCAGAATAAGAAAAGGCTGCATTTTCCTAGCTGTTTTTTGAAGAACTAGTTTGATTTTCCTGTTCTGTGGAGAATGTCCTATTTTTCCCAAGCATTTTGTGCATTCGTGCGTCTAAGTGAGTAACCGGAGTGAAGTACAAAGGCCAGTAATGGTTGTAGTAGAAAACACGGAGTTCCGTTCTGCCGGAACATTAGTTCGTGTCTGCGTTTGCTTGCTCTACATGTCCGTCTAGTTGGCATAGTCACGCTAAATATCTTTCTGATTGTACTCTTACCTATGCTCTCCTTCTGTGTTGCAGAATATTTCTCTTAGAAGATGACGGCCACCCTTCTTGGTGCTGATTTCATTCCTGAAAGATTGGATGCAAGGCTCATCAGCGTGCTTCGTCTTTTATCTCAGAGGTAGTCAGGGCTGACTTAGCTAGTCCCAACCCATAAACTTTCTTTCAGAACAAAACCTCGGATGGAAACACTATATTGCTTGCAAATATAGTTAGCCTAGAACTTTCTTATGAGAGACAGTACAGTCATGGGGGTTTACACCAAGGAGACGTTCAGAGTGGCGGAGGCTGGCTGTGTCTCTGCTGTCCCACAGCTCTAGTCGATAGGCAGGTATCCGTGAGCAGCATGGAGACAACACTACAGTAAGAGAAGGACCACAGCGTTAACGTGGCATGGATGCGAATGACACACCAGGCTGTGAAAGTAGACAATCAGATCACCAGCGATGGTCCCTGTAGGATGGCGGGGCAGCAAGTGGACTGCTTTCCTTCTCTACATTTCATTTGTTATTTGTATTAGTTTTATAATAAAACAGTTTAAAATAAAAATATCTTGAAATCTGAAGTAGTCATCCATCATTGAATGCTAAAGCTAGCAACATATAATAGCATATTTATGATCTTACGTTTTTATGGGCCAGTGATGCAGGCATGGCCTTGTGGGCTGTGGCCACAGCTGAGGTGCCACCACGATGCACTTCCTCTCAGCTTCCTACGCCTTGTGATGGGCTCTACCTCTACTGGAGTCCACATTTTGTGCCTTGCCCCATGGGTGCTTTTTCAAGGCTAACAAGAGAGCAGGCTAGACTTAGTGTCTCATGTGATGTCATGGGTCTTCTGTCTCGTCTGCCTTGTTCCTCAGTTAGAAGCAAGTCATGGTTCCCACCTACCCCAGAGCTCATAGCTCTTTAGGAAGCAGCAGTGACAGGAATGGGGAAAAAAAGAACAAGTAGAAACCTGACAAAGCCGGGTAGTGTGAAGGAGTGTGATGGGCTTTTCTTGGTCTGTAGTTGGCTTGCTCTCCCTTGACCATTCCCGAGACCTGCTCTATCTTGATGAAAGACGTTCACAACTTCAGATTCCCTTTGCTGCCCCAGAAGGCTTGAAGAAGTGTTTCTGTCACTCCAGTGTGGCAGTTCCAGATCCATAAATCCTAAGGTAGGAATTCTCACCTTAATTCCTGCTGTGTCACTGGACTGCAGTGCTAGAGAGAGTAATCTACATGTCAGACAGAAACATGGAGCTTAACAAAGGTCAGGCCACTGAGTCAGAGCTAGGTGACAAGACCAAAATGGCCTTTCAAGTCTAAGGCTGGCACTCAGTTTCACTGTACAGTTTTGATTCGATTTCAGAATGTTCTCTGTGGCTTAAAGCTGGCCTACCAGAGCCAGCTAGATACCTGCTGTGCAAACAGTGACCTAACACAGCCTGAAGGAAGGGAAGTGCCTCACTTTAGTGAAAAACTAGGTGAAGTGGCCTGTGTGATCAAGTAACTTTGTAATTGAGTTTACATTAGATTTTCCCATTAGAGCAAGAGTTTTTAAGAACAGAACAGGAAACCATGTCTTAAAAACACACTTCTGGGGGCTGGGGATTTAGCTCAGTGGTAGAGTGCTTATCTAGGAAGCGCAGGGCCCTGGGTTCGGTCCCCAGCTCCGAAAAAAAGAACAAAAACAACAACAAAAACAAAAACAAACAAACAAACAAAAAAAAAACCACACACCTCTGTCCCAATTCCCACAGGAACTGGTACTTTGCAGACTCAGTAACTATTCAAAGCATGCTGTATGTAGACTTGGGTCTTAGACAGTGGCTCACTTTTTGACTGGAGGCAAATTTAAACTGTCCACATGGACACCAGAGGGTGCTGTAGGCTAAGCCCATCTCCAGACTGCAGTCTCCGATTAGCTGGTGGTTTTCTTGAGGATGGTTCTTGAATTGTTTCAGTCTGTGGGAAGTGGTATAAATAAAAATACAAATAAGTCTTATGTGCCCACACCCCCTCTTTCTGACAAGCCTTTAAAATTACCCTCTACCCGCATTAAATATGTGAGTTGAGTCAGGCTTTGCTCAAAATGTAAATCTAAATTTAAAAGCAAAAGCCTGTTTGGGGAAGGGGTGAGTGGGAGAAACTTTTTTTCCCAATCTGTATGCATTTCATTTTTGCTTGCAAAAGCCTGATTTATTCAGTGAGAGCCAGGATTAGTTACCTAGCACACAGGCGTCAGCTGAGGCTGCTCCATACTGTCCAGATACCTACAGTAAAGACATGAGCTGCTGCTCTAATCCACTTGTGCTTGCTTCCTTCCTTCTCTCCAGTTGGAAGGAGAGGAAAAGGCTTTGTGGGATTTCTCTCTGGCTGTTCTCCCTGGAGTTCCTGGTTGGTGTGCCGTCTGCTAGGAAGACTCAGGGCAGAATGAAGTCACCCAGGTCCAAGAGCTCCTGTCTGATTTCTTTTGTTCTCCTGCCTGGACCTCTCTCCACACCATAGGGTTGCTGTAGAGAACGTGGGCGCAGAGACACTTGCGAATTCAAAGATCCCAGCAGATGAACAAGCACTTACAGCGTTCGTGGAATCTATTCGTGGGCTGAGACATCTTTACAGTTTTATTAGCCCGGAGCCAGACAACTTACAGCTTTTCTCGAGGTTTCAGCTCTTGTTCAGAGAGCATTTCTGTGCAGAATTCTTCCATGAGGCCACTTTTCCCATTGCTGTCCCAGCAGGAAACGGATCTTACTGCTGTGCAGTGCTTCCTGTCACAGCCTAGGGCTCCTGTCAGGAGAGGGTTACCTGGAAGCTCTCCTTTACCTGTACTTCACAGAACACCGTGCTGTCCTCTGGGCCACTAATCAGGTGCCTCCTCTTCTTTCTGGCCAGTAACTATGCCGTTTCTTACTGCTGGCCTCTTCTGCAGTGTATTCCGCTTAATGGCCTTTGAATAACAACTGAATGTGCTCACTAATTGCAAAAGGTGGAAAGACCATGTGTCCGTAGGGTATTCTAATGTCCTACTGCATTATTTGATGATTCTGAGGAACTGTCCCTCAAATCATTAAAATCTAAAGGCTGACATTTGTTACCATAACATTTGTTACATAAGTTACTGTAGGTCAGGTAGCTTAGAGGTAGAAATTTATCTTTTCATAGTTGTAGAATCTAGAGGTTTCTGATCAAGGTTCCTGGTCAGCTGATTTGGCTGATTTGGCTCTTTTTCTTCCTTCCAGCTCTGTCTCTCATGACTTTCTCCTGCTTTCTCCAGAGAGAAAATGCCCCGGAATCTGTCTCCCTCTTCTTACGATGGCACAGCCTTGTTATTGGGCCCCATAACCTCACATCCCACTGATACCTTCCCATAGCTCTACTCACCTGCAAAATCTAGTCACACCGGGGCCTCAGCATGGGTGAAGAGGTAGGATACAGACAACATCTGCTTCTTACACGTGCTTGTTTTCACTTGGATATTGTGTGGACACAGAGCTGGGTGAGACATGACCCGTGCCCTCGGGAAACTGAGAGCCGATCGCCGTTCTCATCCCAGACTCCAGACGGACGCTGGCAGTGTGAACTGAGGAATACTTGTCACACAGCAGAGAGCATGTCATTTGTGTAGTTTAATGCAGAGGGTTGGGGCGCAGCAGCCTCTGATAGAGCTTTCAAGCACTCATGGCGTGTACACTGTCTCTTTCTCCTCAAAAGCATACATTAGAAGAAATATAAAGAAAACTGGGGTGTGCCTTTCTCAAGGAGTTTGTTGTCTGCTAGAAAGGAGAACAATCTACATGTGAAGTAAACCGAGAACACAACGGAAGGTGGTGGGGACATTCTAGATGTGCTGTGCTGTGTTCACTGTGCCTCTCAGACCTTGTCCTGATTCCCACAGTAAAGACGGTGCTGTTTAGTTATTATTCCTATTAAGCTGTCCTCTGAGGTTGGAGAAACATTAGCACCTTCGTAGTTACATTAAGACTTCCTGCGCTAGCAAATGATGGGGTGGGTCATTTGGGTACGAGCCTGTCCCTCAATGCCTGCCTCACTTTTCACTTCAGACTACGATGTTGCTTCTCTCCTCAGTGATGCACAGAAATTACTAATGTCTGCCAAAGCACCTCTGGGAAGAAAGACAGTCCAGGACGGAAGGAGGGAGTGACTTAAGCACTCACCTCACCCTCTCCTCCTCTTGAGCTGTCTGTAGATAACCTGAAAATGGTATTTATGGCACTATATTGTTGTTGTAAAAATATAAAAAATAAAAAAAGTATAGGTGTCTTTTATCCCGCTAGGTCCAGCACTCCGGTGCCCCAAGATATCTGCTAGATATCTTTGTGGAAACACATCCCAACTCCTCGGCGGCCCAGTGTCTCCTGCTGCCGGACACTTTGCTACACTCAAACCGTCACATAAAAGAACACACAAAACAATAATCTTTGACCCAATTGATAAGATATAATTACCCACTTAATCATACAAAGCCCGATACCATCCATCCCTTAAGAACATTAATAACAACCTGTTATTAATATGTCAGCCTCCATCGTCCTGCCACGGCTTCTCTCTCTCCTTCTCCTCTCCTCCTTTCCATTCCAGTCTCCTCCTCTTCCTTCAAACTTCTCTCCCACCCATCCTTCCTTCTCCTCCAATGACAGGCCTCCTTCTATCCTGTACCTGCCCCTCACCTGTATTTTACAAATTCAATGGGGAGAAGCTTCTGGTGAAGTCACCTGATTTCCGAGTACTGACTAGGCAGCTGTTCTTGGGGCAGTGGAATTAGCATCAAAATACAGATAACTCCAGGGCAAACCACAACACTATATTTACAGTTTTATTTCAGAGAATGAATTCATTCCTGTCCAAGTTTAAGGCATGCTTAAAACAAAATTGAAGAGTAGGCAAAGAGCCCAGAAAAGTCTCCACTCATTGGAACTGGAGCCCCTGGGTATGGGAGCCTCGGGGGTGCTGAACTGATCTCACACAGTAACCCCTTTA
Organism: Rattus norvegicus; assembly: GCF_021556685.1. NCBI lineage: Eukaryota > Metazoa > Chordata > Mammalia > Rodentia > Muridae > Rattus > Rattus norvegicus. The sequence continues at coordinate 67,059,606 of NC_141546.1, read as the reverse complement.
CCTGCTGGCCACGACTCACAGTCATTTTGTGTTTCTGCTTCTAACTCTTGAGGTTATGACTCAGTTTCATCTGACAGATATTTCTGTAGGACCCTCCTGGAGAAGACAATCAATACTATGTATGAATCTTTGGAGAGAGCAGGTCTACATATTTTCTGATTATTCTCAACATCTAATCAGTTGGATGTAAGAGACCCTGAATGTTCATTCCAAGTGCCTGCACTTGGTTTTCAGAGACCAGCAGCAGTTTGAGAGTTCAAAGAAGCCATATGAGAGCCTGGGGCCAGCAGTCTCCCAAGCCATGACTCAGGATGGCTTAGAGTATGAGACAGCAGCCACCAGTGACTTCACTTAACAAATGATCGCTTTACTTCTACCCCTTTTCCCCACCCAGTGTGCATGTGCTCACACTGCACATGGACTGGGAATCCCTTCTCTGGGAATTCTGCTGAGGGAACCTCCTCCTCCTGGAATGGACCAGTCACACTACGTGATGCTATCACTCCAGTCCATTTCATTACCCAGTTAGGTGGCAGGGCATGATCAGCTTAACTAAAGGGAAGTAAAAAGCTACCGTGTTCCTGTACTGGGAGAAGAGGCTTGTAGGCATGGATTAGAGAGGAGAGAGCAGTGAGGTGTATTTAACTGACTGGCTGTGGAGACTGTAGCTGCTGTTGCAGTGGGGAAGTAACAAGAGGGTGTTCCAGGGAGTAAAGGCACTAAGATCCATTTAAGTGGAAAGCAGGCTGCTCTAGGCAAATGCAGAGGAAAGGCAAGGTAGGGCAACATCGTTACCCAAGTATAAATTAGGAGCCTTTGGTCCTGGGGGTGTGTTGAGGGGTGTGTGGAGGTGTGGGCGTGGGGTTTCTTGTGATGTATCATGGACTGTTGTATACTGTTACCCGGAGCTTTTGCTTCCTAAGAATGAAGGAAAAAAGCCCATGGTTGTGTTGCAGGAGAGCAGCAGACTTTCTGAAGGCAGCTGGTTACTAGTGAGTGCATGGATGAGAAACCTGGTGTCTGTCTTCTAGGATAATCATCAATGTGGGACTTGAACCTGCAGTGTTCATTTGTAGAGACCCAGCAGGCTTTAGGGACCATTGACACAGGAAGGGGAAAGACTTGGAGGTAGACGTCACCCTTGGGGTTTCTCATCAGCCACATTGGCATCAGCTGAATGGAAAAGCTCCTGGAGTGCCTCTCCACATACAGCACCCTGGCTCCTCCCAACCCCCACCACCCTACCCAAGGGCGTTCAGATCTAGGTCTCTCTCAACCTTTCTCTTGGGTCCCTAGGAAGTACTTGGCTTTGTCCCTTAACTTCATGGTCATGTGAGGGAACTTCCAAGCCATTTGGCCCCTTCTCCATCCAGAGAGTTTTGTCAGGTAGATATTCTTCACTGACACACAATTCAGGGGCCAAGAGCCTAAGAACCCTTGTCTGTGGTGGTATTTCGTACCATGGTGGCAGGAGCGGGAGGGGTGAGGCAGGGGTTGATGCTGGTCAGTCTTCTCGTATTTCCTCATTCCCTGCCATGTCTATTGTTTCTCTTCTGGAGCAGGAACTTGCCCAGACCAGGACAGGGTGAAAGGGACTGAACAGTGTCTGCTCAATGACCTGTTCAAGGGTCTAACTCTTCGGTTCTTTCTACCAGTTTTTTTCTTTTTCTTCCAGTTTTGCTTTGGAGTGGTAGGGAAATTGACTTTAGCTAATATGTGCTCCATTTTCTTCCCAAACATAATGTTTTGTTTGCTTGTTTGTTTGGTTGGTTGGTTTTTTGCCAAGATTTCAGATTCCGAAAATCAAAAGCCAAGAATTTACCTGTTTTGTTCTGTAGTATGACCCACCCCATAAGGCCGCATGCCAGAAACACTGCACAGGAGAGGGGTCACAGGTAACAGCAGTCGCTGAGCCGGGAAAACATTAGTTAATACCTCAAAATCGTATCCTGCTGTGTTTGCCAACAGAGGTGTTAATTACCACTGACATGCATATTTATTTTTACGGGAATGGTTAAATGGTCAGAGCGTACATTCTTCCTTATCTAGATGTGACGTTCTACCTGATGGTACTCCACAGAGAAAGCACTGAGAAATTGGATTATTTTATGGCATCCACATATTCCTAAGTTGATGACTTCCCCAATTCTACCTCTGCTATCCCAAGGATAGAGCAAGGATGTATCCTTTCTGCTTTGCATAATTTTTTAAAAAGAAATTCATATTCATTGAGCAAGAGAGATCCCATCACAGGCTAGTTTCCTTTGAAAACATCTTATGCCGTGAAACCCCAAGCCTCGTGGTTTTGAGAGGTTTATTTATTTATTTATTTTTTTTGCAAAACAAATGTACAAACTCTATGTGCCTAATAAGCCTACCCTTTGATTACTTTTGCCTTCCTATGATGAAACTTGTATTTATTTACCCAGCAGTTTGGGATGGGTGAAGCCACGAGGGGAGTGCTAAATTTAGAAATTACTTAGGGATGGTAAATCCCTCCTTCTCGGTTAGGAAGTTTGGTAGTAGCACCTCCGTGGATCACAGATGGGGACCCTGGGGGTTTGAAAATTGAGAAATCGGTCAGGTAAGACTCGGGTAGTTCGACTCCTGTGAATATAATCACGTAGGTTTGCCCTTCCGAGGTTGTAGGCTCTCAGTGACTTAGGTGCAACTGGATATTGTTCATCTCCTCTGACTCCTGGAGACGGAAGGGTTGGTGCAGCTATGACTCGAGATGTCTTGTAGTCATGAATTTGGTGAGCCAATGGCTGAAGTGTCTTGCAGCACACATCTCTTCTCGCTCCCGTCCCCCCTCTCTGTCACCTCTTTCTACCTATGCATGCATTGGGTTTTTAAAATATTCTTCCAATTTTCTGTGGACACCATGCTTCTTTAAAGCCCTAGGGCCGTTTGGAAGCAGTTTTGGTTTCAGACCATTGAGCATGAGCTAGGCAGTTAAATAAATGTCCCTAGGCCCGGGTTTCTCATCTGTGAGATGCAGGGCATGCCGTGCCTTTCCGGAGTGGCATTTCTTCCCATACTGAAATGATGGCCAAGGAGAGAGACTGGCACATAATAAATATTCATGTTCCCTTCCCTTGCAACCTCCAAGAGCTTCCTGTTCACATTTAAATCACCACCTCTGGAGGGAATACTCAGTAGACTGCAGAGCAGATCTCCAAAGACTGGGGTCTCACTTTGAACTAGGGTAGGGCAAGGGTTGCCTCCATCAGTCTGGTGCTGTGAACTAGGGAAGGGCAAGGGTAACCTCCATCAGTCTGGTGCTGTGAACTAGGATAGGGCAAGGGTTGCCTCCATCAGTCTGGTGCTGTGAACTAGGGAAGGGCAAGGGTAACCTCCATCAGTCTGGTGCTGTGAACTAGGATAGGGCAAGGGTTGCCTCCATCAGTCTGGTGCTGTGAACTAGGGAAGGGCAAGGGTAACCTCCATCAGTCTGGTGCTGTGAACTAGGGAAGGGCAAGGGTTGCCTCCATCAGTCTGGTGCTGTGAACTAGGGAAGGGCAAGGGTAACCTCCATCAGTCTGGTGTTGTGAACTAGGGAAGGGCAAGGGTAACCTCCATCAGTCTGGTGCTGTGAACTAGGATAGGGCAAGGGTTGCCTCCATCAGTCTGGTGCTTCTATGACTCAAGAGTGGGTAGTTTATGATGGGTGTGTGTTCACTGTGCATTGTTCTTGAGCCCAGTAGGTGAAGATGAAGAAGCTAATGTCATTCTCTGCCACATCATTCCATGGTAGAAGGCTCAGGAACAAGAGAGGCCAGGAAGTATACAAACCTCCTTTCCCAGGAGTACCCATTCTACCCATGAGTAGCGCTATTTCTTCAGTCTCGTCTCCTAACACCATCACATTGGCATGGTTTTCTGCATGGGCATTGATGTGGACAAAACAGACCACAGCAAAGGTGCAGAGAGAGATAACCAAAGACGCTTTGCCCTAAGAAGGCTTTTCTCAAGCCTAACATTGTGTCTGTAATTCCTGCTGGTGCCACTGTTTTCTGACTGTGATACAAAACATAGTAGTCCCATAGTGGGGACGAGTCGAAATCAGCTAAGGGCATGAGAGCAAGACAATCATCAGCTAGGAAAATGGATGTGTGCGTGATGTCAGAGATGTTTCTACTGCAGGAAGGCTGTCCTGGGGCAATAGCAAAATTCATGGAGTCAACTGGGCTCCACTAGCCTGGCCTAGCACAAAAACACGTTGCTAGCACCTCTCTCCGTGCAAAGGTGGAAGGTTCAAGAACTGGGACCTGGAGGGACCCTTCTGCACTGGATGGGATTGACTCTTCTTGAAGAAATTATTAGTTTAAAAAAACAATGAAATTCTAACTAGAATGGGTATTTGTGTGCTCTGATGCAGTAAGAGATTGAGAGACATTGTCCTTACTGTGTCCTCGGAACTTAGAATGCTGCTTAACTCGCAGCAGGTGTTACATAAACATTTCTGAAAGGAAAGTTTTAAAATGATTATGTAAAACAATATTGCATTGTAAAAATTCCTTAGAGAAAGTGGAATGGTAGGGGTTATAATGCCTAGTCTTGGTTGTCAACTGGACTGGATCTAGAATTAACTAAAACCCAAAAGTGGAGGAGTCTACTTGTGAGGGATTTTTCCTTAATTTGAAGAGGGAGGATCCACTTCTAATCCATATATCTGAGGTGGGAGGAGATCTTTAATCTCAATCTTGGAGGTGGAAAGACCCACCTCTAATCTGGCCACACCTCTTACTTCAAGCCTATGGAAAGTCATGGAAGGAGGAAACTTTGGCTCTTTGACTGCTTGCTCTTGCCCCACCCCCAAGATCCTTCCTTCACTGGCATAGATCCTACTTCTGTGGGATTCCAGTATCTACTGAACCAGCTGAAACATCCAGCCTCATTTTCTGAACAACTAGTAGCTTCTTGGCTCTTCCATTTATAGGTAGCCATTGTTGAATTAACTGGGCCACAGCCTGTACGTCATTCTAATGATTCCCTTTCTATATCTAGAGATTCATTCTGTGAGCTCTGTTAGTCTAGAGAATCCTGACTAACACAGGGACAGGACATGGCGGCATTCGTTTGTTGGCTAGGAATGGCTTTGCTTTGCAGGAAACACTTGGGCGAAATGAGAATGCAAAACAGGGGTGCTTCCTGCAAAAAACGAAGGACGACCCTTTCAGTCAAGGAGAGAGCAAATGCCCTGTGGTAAAAGCGTGACAGGATCTGAGGTGCTGTCGGGAGGGGTCTCAGATGCCATTGCCACAACACGTCCACGCAGCACTCTTTGAATACCAAGAACTTTAGACTAGAGTTTGACCTGGGAGTCAGTGGCCGAAGCTAAGAGGTCAGGAACTGACGACAAGGTCACCGCATGATAAAAGGAGGGAGAGAAACTGCATGTGAAGAATAATTTGATCTATATAAGAAGTCTGAAATTAGGGCTGGAGAGATGGCTCAGAGGTTAAGAGCACTGACTGTTCTTCCAGAGGTCCTGAATTCAAATCCCAGCAACCACATGGTGGCTCACAACCATCTGTAATGAGATTTGATGCCTTCTTCTGGTGTGTCTGAAGATAACTATCGTGTACTCATATACATAAAATAAAATAAATCTAAAAAAAAAAAGAAGTCTGAAATTAAGGGATACCAAAATATCCATGTTCTTCTTCAACAAGACCAAATATCAGGTGACTTTGTGTTCCTCTTTGACCGTCTCAAAGTTGATTCCATGCACACTGACCGCTTTTTCATTTAGACTATATTTTGATAAGTTAATTAAAACTAGGAAATAAATACTTATTTTAGTTAATATGCTGAGTTCCAAATCTTTTTTCTTTTTCCGGAGCTGGGGACCGAACCCAGGGCCTTGTGCTTGCTAGGCAAGCGCTCTACCACTAGGCTAAATCCCCAGCCCCCTGAGTTCCAAATCTTAGCTGTTCTGAATAAAGTAATGTTATAGCCTCTTGGCGATTGAGTAGAATCTAGAAGCTTGAGTAGCTTCTAGAAGAGGCTTCAGAAAAGAGTATGCCTTCCCAGCAGATCTTGATATAGGCAGGAAAAAAAAAATCTTAGCAGCCTCTCTTCTCTCTTTCCCTGTCCTCAGGTAAAGGTGGAGAGAGTGTGAATGTCACTGGAACATGGGTATAGTTATCTATTGTGTGACAAATTTCCCCAGCTCCATAGCTCACAATAGCCAAATGAACCAAAACCACAAATGGTGGTTTTGTGGTTCAGAAGTACGGGAGCGGTTTACCAACATGGTGGCCAACATGGTGGTGACTTGGACCTTCTATGGAGCTGCAGTGAAGACTTTGGCTGAGGCTGTTCCCGTCTGATGGCCCAGCTGGAGCAGGAGAACCCACTTCCAAGATGACACGCTTCATGCTCTTGGCATCCGAATCCTTTGCAACGTGGGCCCTTCCACAGGGCAGCGTGAGCCTACTCACGATATGGCAGCTGGTTTCACTCAGAGGGAGTGATCAGGGGGAGAGGAAGGAGCAGAGAGGGAAGGAGAGGAGAGAGTGGGGAGGGAGGATTTCTCCTCAGCTTGCGTTGCTCATGTCAGCCTGTGTCTGCACATGCAGGGTGTGTTTTCCCAAATTTCCTGACTCACTACCAATGCTCACTGGATTGGGTTTTGTTTTCTTGCCTGTTTGTTTTCAGTCTTGAGGAAATGTGATGAGTCCAGCCCTACTTGCTCATTCCTCTCACTTCTAGAAGGCGGACAGAACTGTGTGACATACCAAGATGCGTCACTTTTGTAAGAATCTAAAGGAGTCACAACATGGAAGGTAGAGTATGCCCCTGGCAGTCAGGGTCCACAGTTTTGGAGGTTTTCATACAATCTGCCATTCTCTATGGTGACTTCTGTAAGAAGCTGCCTGATTATTTAAAGCATATCCCAGGTTTAAAAGCAGAATGGATGTCAGCCATTCCTGAGGCTGCCCTGACTCTGGATGAAAGCAAAGTTTTCTTGGTGTGGAGAGAGGCTCAGGGCTTAAGAGCACCCATTGTTCTTGTAGGGGACTCGGGTTTGGTTCCCAGCACCCACGTCATAGCTCGCAACCATCTGGAACTCCCGCCCTAGGGGAGCTAATGGCCCTGTTCTGATCTCTGTGGGTACCACCCATGCAGGCGCTATACTCAAACACATAAAATAAAAAGAAATAAATCTTTAAAAAGTTTTCCTTTTTTGTGCTCAAAGTTAAATAAAAAGAAACACCAAATTGAAGGAAGAACCAAGGGAGTATATGTGTACACACACACACACACACACACACACACACACACACACACACACACACGTGTACGGGCACTGGAGACAGAAAAGGGAGGGGGATATGTGGAGTAGAATGGACATCCTGGGCATTCCCTGGGGGGGTTACAGTGCTCATTATGTCTCCTCCTCTTCCTGAGCTCTAGGGCAGAACTACTGTATGTAGCTCCTATATGCTACAGGGACCATATGCTATAGATGAAATGTGCTACAGATGCTATGTGCTACATGTTCTATAGGCTGTAGAGTCTATAGATAATATATGCTCTGGATTCTATATGTTATAGACCCTATAGGACACTGGACTATGTTTGATGGTTCTCTGCTCAGTAAAAATAATTCAAAATGTTCACGTGAAGACTTTATACAGGGCTGGGGAGATGACTCAGTTGGCAAAAGCACTTGCTGTCCAAACATGAGCATCTGAATTCAAATCTCCATCATCCATATAACCATTCAGGCATGGTCATGTGTGCTTGTTACTATGTGGTAGAGACAAGGGGATTGCTAGGGCTTGCTTCTACCAGCCTAGCTTCTGGTTCAGCAGGGGTTCCTATCTCAGAGGAAAGAAGAGGAGAGTGCTATAGAAGGCCACTCAGTGTCCTCTTCTGCCCTTCACAAATGTGAGCACATAGCTGTCCATATGCCCCCATTCGTACATATATGTGTGCACATACAACACATACACATATACATGCATACTATGTTAGAGTTCTCTAGAGGAACAGAACTGGTAGAATGAATCTATCTCTCTATATAGAAGGGGAATTTATTGGAGTGGCTTACAGGCTATGGTCTAGCTAGTCCAACAAGGACTGTCTACCAACAGAAAGTCCAAGAATTCAGTAGTTGTTCAGTCCACAAAGCTGGGTGTCTCAGCTGGTTTTCAGTGTATCCGGGAACCCTGAATAAGTTTGGCTACCATCGAAGGTGTGACCCAGATTAAATGTGAATCTTCCTACTTCAAATGATATAATTAAGGAAAATTCCTCACAGATGTATCCAGCTACTTGAGTTTTAGTTAATTCAAGATGTAGTCAAGTTGACACCAAGACTAGCCATCACACACACACACACACACACACACACACACACACACACACACACACACACACACACCAGTTTCTCCAAGCTTTAATGTCCATTAGCAGGGAAGAGGGTAGACAACTGATATAGCCATAAGATGGTATACTATACAGTAACGAAAAGTACAACCTACTGACATACAAATCCTAACCCAGTCAGATTAACTAGAGAAGTCAGACCCCAAAGTGTTCAGAGGATGTGAGTTTATATGGAAATGTTAACCCTGTTCACAGTTACATCACAGAGCATTGGTAGAATAAGACTTGAAGTGGGCACACAGAATACAAAATGGCATGAAGGAATTCTGGCAGGAGGAGGAAATGATGCCATCTGGCTCTAGAGGTGTTCTCTTGGGAGACCAAAGTTTCAAAATGCCCTTAGAATGGGTATATGTTACTCTATGTGCACCAGAGCTGCTGCGCTTTGAAGGTGAGCTGTTCTTTCTTATGGTTCTATTGCTGCAAAGAGACTCTACAAACCAACAACTCCTATAAATCGGGGCCGGCTTATAGTTTCAGAGGTTTAGTTCATCATCATCGTGTGGGAAGCATGGCAGCATGTAAGCAGACATGGCGCTGGCGCAGGAGCTGAGGGATCTACATCTGGATCCACAGGCAGCAAAAGTGAATGCCACACTAGGAATAGCTTGAGCATATATGAGACCCCCAAACCTTCAGCAAGGCCACATCTATTCCGACCAGGCCATACCTCCTAATAGTGCCACTCCTTATAAGCCGATCATTCAAATACACCAGTCTATAGGGCCATTCCTATTTAAACCACCACAGGTCCTGAGGGCAGGCTTCTGTCCCCCCAGCTGTGGTGCTACTGTGGGATGCCATGAATCTGTAGACTACAGGGCCTTGGAAGTAGTGGTGACTAATGGTGGGCCTTTGAAGGAAGAGCCTAGGCTGCGGTCCCAGCTGGCTCTGTCTACATCTTGGTCCTCCTCCATGTTTCTGGCTGCCATGGGCTATAAGCCAATACAAACTGTTCCTACCCAAAATTGTTTATGTGAGGCATGCTGTCACAGCTCTGAGAAAATACACCACCACTGTAGAGTGGAGTTGATGTAAACCAAAGGCCACAAACAAAGATGAATTCCCTCTTGCCCCCATTTCATGTCTTTTCTGCAGAGGCAGTCGAGCCTCTTTCTGCTTCCGTATGGCCTGGGTAGGGAGGGGAAGGAGGAAGAGCCTTTCTGCTTAGGATTTGTCCAGCCAGCATGCTGCTGTGCTATGGCACCTTCAGGCATCCCTGCCTGCTTGGTCTTTCTTCTCTTACAGCAGGTGAAGTCAGGTGACATCTTGAGGTTGGCTTTGGCCAGGTGGCAGGAATGGTAGTGTCTCCAGAAGTCTCCGTGCTTCCCCAGAGCTCCTGCCAGGCTTCAGGGGCTATGTGAGTTAGGGCCTTAGTCCAAGCCCACTGCTGTTTGAGACTGGGTATCTAACAGACAGGCAAGGTTAATCTCTGCTCATGGTTTTGGAGCCTGGGAAGTCCAAGACCATGGTGTCAGTGTCTCTTCAGCTTCTGCAACTGTGTCCTGGAACAAAGGGGAAAGAGTTTATGGAAAAGTCACAGTAACTGATCCAGTCTCACAAGAGCAAGAGACCTCACTGCCTCGAGGGTTAAACCAGGCCTGAAAGAGAGGCTCTTAAAGGCTCCTCCTATCAGCACTCCCCAGTCACAGTACAGTGATTCCCAGTCCCTGTGTCCCAGAGTACACAATCTATATTCAAACCAGGGCAGGCACTGCTATAGAATGGGACACTTGTTTACTCTTCTGTATGGATATAGCTCCCTCAGAGACATTTTGGAGAGAGATAACTCAGATTTATGATATGATTTAGATGTTTCTAGTAACTTCGTGTTTGTGGTATCTAAACATCATGATCGTGTCTTACACGAGTCTTCATCAGGCCTCAGTATGTTTGCATGTAGATCTCTAACTAGCAACGCCATTTCCTAACTGTAGAATTATGCTGGCTGGTTAGATCCTTACCTTTAAAGTCCAGCTTGAGCCACTGTACATAATCCCTCTCACGTAACAGTCTCAAAAGTAATAGACGTATCTATCGTACTCCGCTCTGCAGAGCGGTGAAGGCCTTAGAGGTGATGTTACTGTGGGTTTACATCCTGACCTGCCATTACATTGTGTGCCTCAGAACAAATTGTTTACCCCATGATCTCTCTCACTCTGTGCGTGAGACTCAGAGACTGAATCATACATTTATATATTTTGAATTTTTGAGGGTTGTTATGTGCGAGATAACATATGACCACTGTGAAGATACATAAGGTATCATCTGGCTGTAATTTTTAAACTTTGGGACAGCCGTGGTCGCCAGCATTTCCTTGCATCTGGGTCCGGAGAGGTGACACGGTAGGCATCTGGGTAGTGAATGCTGTCCATCACAGCATTAAAACGTTAGATGAAAGCATGCCATGTCCGTTGTCTCCATCTCCTTCTGTCGGCTGCATGAAGAAGCCAAGGTAATGCTGGAAGACAAAGCTGAAATATGCATGGGTTCCCAGTGTCCCTAATTCAGCATCCAGAAGGCAGATGCCAGCCACCCAGGAATATGTACATTTGGTTAAAGAAGAGTCAAACTGAATTTGAATTGGGTCTGGAAATGTCATTTATTAAAGCAGCTAGTGTTACTTACCTGGTGAACTGAGAAACTGGCCCTTCGACTTGGGGTTAATATAAAGCACAAACACCTAAAATGCCCTGTGTTGTTGGCTTGTTGGCTCAGCAGTTGGGTGGCCGTGGCCTAGACGCTGAGATGAAAGGCTGAAGAATGGAGACCTGTGGAGGGGATGGCCGAGCCTTGGGTGAATCTGTGCTGGTGATAATTGGAAAGGCAAGGCCAAGAGCTTGACAAGCTTTTGTCTTCAGGAGAGAGACCGGTTTGTTAGCAAGGTATAACAGACAGAGATGAGCTCAGGCAAGGTTCGCCTTGTGCGACTGCAGAGATGAAAAGGGCTGGGCAGAGTTCAGAGCCTTGATGCTTCACAGGATTGGAAAAGCACGGGGCTGTTTAAACTCCACTCTGCGGATGACATAATTGCCACAGGCTTTGAGTAATGTGGGTTCATTGAACTGTTTCCACCTGGTAAATTGCAGTCTAACTTGTGGAGAGGCTATAAAATAGCCAGGCAATGATTTCTGCTCTCAAGCACTTTATCACTTAGTAGAAGGGTACGGACGTACAGACCACTGCGGTGGATGAAGCTCATCGAGACAGATACATCGCTGTCAAGGATGGAGAGACTGCTCCGCTCCCTGAGGGTCCAGAGCAGGGGTTCTCAATAGAACAGTTCACTGAGCCTTCAGACTGACAAAAGGAAGCGCGGCTTGTCCGTCTCACGCATGCGCACTTACTTTTGTCTTTCCGAAGCATCAAGGTTCAAATCTGGCTTGTGGTTTAGTAGCTGACATATTGGGGATCGAGATGGCGCCTCAGGCCTCCTGCCACTCCTTGTTACTGCTCTTCACTGACTTTACGGGTTGTTCAATGGATGCTAGCCTTATTTACGTACAGAGAGAAGAGGGTTCTGTTTCATACAGCCTCTGCACCCGTCCGCAATTATGAGAGCCCTCCGACCCCAAGCACACCGTTGTGTTTGTTGATACAGCTTGTTTTTTATTGTGTTGTTTGTTTCCAGAACAATCGTTCTTTGGGGAAAACACAGCCCTCCCTTTATTGTGTCGTGGCACCAGCCTAGAATCTTTGTAGTTTGTTTTTATTGCCTCTTTGGCTCTGCAAAGCATTTGTCTAAATATAGGAAAGGACATCACCATGGATGGGACTAGAATAAGATGCGATTCACTTTCCAATCAATTCTCTGGCATCTTCCCTGGGTTCTGCTTACCGTTCTTGGTGCCAAGACTGGGCAGTGGAAAGCAAGAGGATTGAATTGCAGAGCTGTCCAAGACAGAAGAAGCAACTGCTGCGGGCATCTGAGGTCAAAGGGCACTCGAAGGTTTCAAAGCTCAGACTTGCAGAGCTCTGGACATGACCTCTGCCTGTGACTTTGGGGGATCCTCATAGCGATGGCCAGTGGTGTGGCTGTCCTTTAGTAAACAAAGGTAATAGAAGAGCTATGGCCTAGAGACCGAAGTGGGGTCCTCTCCCCTGCCACTCACCTGTGGGCCATGTTGAGTATTGTTGCTTATTTTCACCTCTGCTAAAGGGAGATGAGAATAAATCCCATAAACGTCCTTGTAGAGATTAAACAGATGAACTTAGATAAGCAATTTTTCTAATTGCCTTTGGGGATGGGGAGCATCTCAATACAGCCCTGGCTGGCTCAGAACTTGCTATATTCATTGATATCTGCCTGTCTCTGCCTCCTGAGTGCTGGAATTAGAGGTGCATGCCATCATACCTGCCCCTAAATAATAGTTTTTTTTTAAAGGTGGGTACTTTACAACAGCTCGATTGTACCTTCTATTTCAGGAGAAATGAACTGTGTCGGTTTATTGATGATATAAATGAGGGGCAGCTGTGACTTCCCCTATAGCTGGGATCTATGCTCCTCATTGAATCTTTTCTCCGGCTGGGGGACTGTAAAGCGAGAGATGGAGACAGAGATAGTAAGGCAAGGTTAGAGCAGGGACTCAGCTTCTGAGATTCAAATCCTGGTGTTCCCTGAGCCACCATCCTTTATCTGCCACTCCAAATCGAAATATTTTCCAGGCATTACCTTTCTAGTCTATTCTTTTTCTTTTTTGATCCTGAAAAATAAATACCAAATAGAAGCCCAGGGGACCATTTAAGTCTAGGCCACTGTTCCAGAACTTGATGGGAATTCTGTAATACATGTTATATGTTCCATTTGCCATAATTAGGTATAAACTCTGCGTTCCAGCAACTCAGTAAGGAGACACAGTGTTACAATGAAAGACACAGTAAGACCAGAGAGCCAGTGACTGGCATGTCCTGACCCCAGCCTTTGTAGCCAGTGGCTGGTGCGTCCTGACCCCAGCCTTCCTACCGAGTACCTGGATTCATGGGGAGACTTGAATCCTAGTTTATAACATGTGACTCAGAAGAATCTCATCCAGGGGCTGGGGAGCCAGAGTATTTATACTCAATCTCTCTAGAGTCTGTGGTTGAAGACTTTCTCCTGGGGATGCCATTGGCACGGGAGCAGAAGCTGCTTGGATCTTTCGATTCTGAAATGGAATGCCTAAGGGATGTGAATGACCATCTCCAAATTTTTAACCCAGAATTGCTCCTCTCTAAGGGAAATATGGAGACAAAGTGTAGAGCAGAAACCCATTTTTAACCCAGAATTGCTCCTCTCTAAGGGAAATATGGAGACAAAGTGTAGAGCAGAAACCGAAGGAAAGGCCATCCAGAGACTGCTACACATGGGGATCCATCCCATATGCAGACACCAAACCCAGACACTATAGTGGATGCCAAGAAGTGCTTGCTAACAGGAGCCTGATATAGCTGTCTCCTGAGAGGCTTTGCCAGAGCCTGACAAATACAGGGGCAGATGCTCACAGCCAACCATTGAACTGAGAATGGGGTCCCCAATGGAGGAGTTAGAGAAAAGACTGAAGGAGCTGAAGAGGTTTGCAACCCCATAGAAAGAACAACAATATCAACCAACCAGAACCACCAGAGCTCCTAGGGACTAAACCACCACCCAAAGAGTACACATGGACAGACCCATGGCTCCAGCCACATATGTAGCTGAGGATGGCCTTGTTTGGCATCAGTGGGAGGAGAACCCTTGGTCCTGTGAAGGCTCAATGTCCCAGTGGAGGGGAATGTCAGGGCAGGGAGGTAGGAGTGGGCAGGTGGGTAGGGAGCACCCTCATAGAAGCAGGGGGAGGGGGCATAGGATAGGAGGTTTCGGGAGGGGAAACGGGAAAAGGGGATAACATTTGAAATGTAAATACATAAAATAGTCAAGAAAAAAAAGAAAATGGCAGCAATAACTATGGAAGTGATCTCCGGGGGTCAGGGAAGCTTTGAGGGAAAAGCAGCAGACAACAGGTTACTCTGAGGCAAACAGTCTTTGTGCTATGCGGCTGACGGCTGAATGATGAATGTTTGGTGATGGGTGCATGGCCAAAGGCAGCTATTCATGTTAGCATAGAGAAGCTTCGTCTTATTTGGGGAAAAAAGGAACAATAAAGGAAACAAGTCTCACATGCTTGAGAATATACCCATTCCATAATAATTCCATAATAATAATACTCCCACCTCCCAGGAGTTGGGAGACTGGTCTAACAGAGTTTCCCTTTGATGACCACAGCATATAGGGAATGAACACCAAATTCCCTATTTCCCTGCTCCTGAGGAACAGCCTCAGCTTGTATCAGACTCACTGAGAAGCAATAACGACATTACATACTCACAGGGTAATATTAAGATCATTATGTTAAATGAAATGTATATTATTATCTGGTTTGAACACAATAGTTAATTAGAATACAGCTCTACATCTGTCATATTGTCTGCCAAAAATCTGTTTAAAACATACTGGGATGTATTCCAAGTGCACCATCCTGAAGGCAGGGCCCAGAGTGGTGTCCCAGTTTCTTCATACACAAATGTAGGGTGACTCAAAAAGGTCAGGGGCAAGAGGAGTCTATACACTGGCTACTACACTACTGATTGCTTTCTACAGTAACGACGCTGGTGGTAGGCTTGAAGGGCTGCGCTCTGGGGAGGGATATGTGGAGTCCCCACAGTCTACAATTTTCCTTCTGTTCTCCACTAACTAATTGGGCTTAACTAATGATGTTGGTTTTGATTTAATCCTCACAGATGAAGAAGCCCAGATAGTGGTGCAAAAGGGATTGCCTCAAACTTGCACAGTCCAGAGACCAACGGGCAAACCGAGTCATCTTTGCACCCGGAGTAGCCAGAGTAGACACTCCGCATTAGTTGCTTGACACCATGCAATGAGGGAGCACCAGGATAGAACATTAAATCATCTCTGATTTCTGCTGATCTTGGAAGCTGAGCAGGTGTGGGCCTTGCCTTCCTCCTCCACGTTGCTTCTCTTTAGATACCTGAAGAGAACAGGCCACGTGGCTTTAGGAGGCCAGGAGAACCACCCATAGCTCCTTTGAGAGCCTTTTCCTCAAAGTACAAAGTCTTTCTGATGTAGAACGTGGTTCATCTGAGACCCAGAAGGTTGCGTGTGTGTCACATTTTCCACGGAAATGCATGTTTACCCAAATACGTTTCCTCTGGGACTCTTTCACTCTTGGAGAGTTTGCGTGCTATCAAGGGAATGATGTTACATTTTTTAAATGCTGAGCAAATAACCAAAAGAAACAAAACAAACAGCATCAGAAACAGAATCAAACAAACAGAAAAACAAACAGATCAGAATCAGAGGCTGGGCATGGGAGTCAAGTCCTAAAATGGAAGTGAAGCCTTGTGGGAAGGGTCACTAATCCCTGGTGGGTGGGGCCAGCCACGTTGCACCAGGATTTGTGTTAGAACAGCTATTGTATGCGTTTGTTCACAACTGTGCCTTCTTTTGGTTTTTTATAATGCAGTCCTTAGAAAAGCATTAGGAGAGACTTCCTGTGGGGACCTTAAGCTTCCCTTAAAATACAAACAAGTAACAAAATACCCTGCGGTGTGCATGGGGAGCATTACATGACACTAATATATCAGGTGGCTTCTCACTCCAGTCCTCTGCCCCGTGGAGCCTTTTGGGTCCTGTTAAGAGTGCCACAGGACAGAAATAGCTGGGACCCATGCCTGGACCTGTGTGCCAGGCTGCCAGAATGTTAAGTGAACAGATGGAATTGCATCCCCACTCTGGTCGGTGCCTGGTTAACCAGCTCCGGAGGCAGCTAGCCTATTACCACCTAATCAAGGTGCTTGATAAACATGGGGTTCGTAATATCTTCACAAAGATGTTCGCCATGCGTGAATATATGGTAAAGGCGGTCTGGAATCTTTCTTTCAAGAATCAGAGTAGACCATGCACACCTGATGGGGATTTACACTGATGTGTCGAGAGACACTGCCACTCGAATACAGGAGTGAGGTGTGGCAGAGAATGCGTGACCTCTGTGGAGTTGAGAAAGGACAACGGTCAGCTGTAGACGACACACAGAATTACCTTGTGGGTTTTTTTCCAGTCATCTTTGTACTCTGCCCTGTCGGTTCTCTACCCTCATCTCTCCTGGACTGTTGCCTGTTGCTAGACCTTTCTCAGTGGCAGTCTTCAGGTTTTTCTTATGCTTTCCCCCCAGCATCTCCTCTATAAAACACCCTTTCTCAGAAACAAGGGAGTTTCGATGGTTCCAATACACAGAAGAACATCGGCCACTTGCTTTCCCGTGCAGTCCCATCTCTTCTCGTGGAGTTCATTTTTGCTTTGGTGTTCTGCTGTAATATATCTTCTTGCTTCCCACAGTGAGGAGAAGTAAATTCCACCTCACAGTGCAGCCCTTGCAACGTGCATGAGGGCTGTTTTTGTAGTACCAGAGTCTATTGAAAGCATCTGCATGTAGAACACAAAGTGAAAGTGGCTTGCAAAATGAGGGATGTATTCTTGAAGCTGATGAGCACAGTAGCAAGGCTGTCAAGGCTCCAGGTAGAATTTCCTTCATCCTTTCTCTCTCTAGATGAATAGACCATGGTCATACCAGCCACTGTTATCTCAGCATTGTGTCCTTATATAAAAACATACAAAGGAAGGAAGGGAGGATTAAACTATTATGTTCCTAATAGTTTAGTTTTCTCTTTCTTTCTTAAACTAGGTAAAAACTTTCCCAATAATATGCCATCCAGAAGATTTCTCTTTTTTCTTTTTTTATTGGATATTTTATTTATTTACATTTCAAATGTTATCCCCTTTCCTGGTTTCCCCTCTGGAAACCCCCTATGCCATCACCCCTCCCCCTGCGTCTATGACTCTGCTCCCCCACCCACACACTTCTGCCTCCCTGCCCTGGCATTCACCTACACTGGGGCATCCAGACTTCACGGGACCAAGGGCCTTTCCTCCCATTGATGCCTGACAAGGCCCATCCTCTGCTACATATGTGGCTGGAGCCATGGGTTGCTCCATGTGTACTCTTCGGTTGGTGGTTTAGGCCCTGGGGGCTCTGGGAGTTCTGGTTGGTTGATATTGTTGTTACCTATGAGATTGCCAACCCCTTCGGCTACCTCAATCCTTTCTCTAACTCCTCCATTGGGGTCCCTGTTCTCAGTGCAATGATTGGCTGCCAGCATCTGCCTCTGTATTTGTCAGGCTCTGGCAGAGCCTCTCAAGTGACAGCTGTATCAGGCTCCTGTCAGCATGCACCTCTTGGCATCCCCAATAGTGACTGGGTTTGGTGACTGCACGTAGAATGGATCATCAGGTGGGGCAGTCCCTGGATGGCTTTTCCTTCAGTCTCTGCTCCACACTTTGTCTGCGTAGTTCCTCCTGTGAGTATTTTGCTACCCCTCCTAAGGCCATGCTTATTTTAATGATGCTGAAGAGGTAAATGACTCTTATGGTGGAAATGGGCATTTTAATTCATTCTTTCTTTGAGATTTTCATATATGTGTATGCATATGTGTGTGTATATATATATATATATATATATATGCACATGCTCTCTTTAATAGGCTGCCACACACAGTATGCGCAGTGCATATGTGCAGAGCATGGACAATAGACATCCTAACAAGAAATGAGATTTGCGTGAAAGAGGAGGAAATGATTGGATAATCAACCACTGCCTTTAAATGCTCTTTGAGATGAAGCATATATACAGCTAATAAGGGATTGTAGAGGAAAAAGAAATGCAGAGTTCAGGATAAACTTGTCCCCTCTCTCCTGGGGACAGAAAGCTGTCTACCTCAAAGACTTAAAAAGAACAAACAGCATCTAATTCCTCATTTTAGGCATTCGGGTGAATTTCTGAGACTTTCAGAACATTTACATGGCAATGTAACCACCACTACCATCCACACAAAGAATAATTTTGGCTTCCCAAACTGAACCATCCTCCCTCCCCTTCTCCTCCGGCACTGCCTTACTTTGTGTCCTCACTGTGACTACTCTAGGTGTCTCTCAAACCTAGTTGTGGGATATTAATCATTCAATCTTAATCCTGGTCACTTTTCTTGATGTGCAGACCTCTTCTCTTCCCTCCCTCCGTGTCTTCCTCTTCCTCTCCTCTTCTCAAATCCATTTCATTCCTTAAGGCAGAAACCAACATGTACACTTCCTCCAGCCTCTGAGGATCTCTGCCTATCCTGACTTCAGTGTTTGGCTTCCCTCTGTGTTTGGTCCTGTGGACACTCAGGCAGAATTCAGTTATTTTCTTGAGTTAACCTCTGTTTAGTGAGATAGTCTCTCATCTTCCCAAGTAGACTGCACCTTCTTGAAGAGCACAGGCCATGTGGCTTAGTTTCCTCTTTCTCCTCCCAAGTCAGCTGCTATTCCATCAACACTTCTTTGCTCTCTTTAGAACAGGGGCACAAGCCAGCTTTATAACCTGTATACTCTCTCTTACTTCTGATCCTCTCTTGACCTGAAAATCTGAGCCCTCTCCTCTCCCTCCCTCCTTCCTTCCCTCCCTTTCTTGGAGAATGAATGTCCCCATTAAACCTCTGTCTATTCTTGAGGTCATTTAATGTGTCACCTCTGTTTCCGATTTTCTAGGCTAGGCCCAGATAATGAGGCAAAAGTGTTACATTTACACAAATCATTTTTCTGAAAATCTCTTCCCTCACATAAATAAAAATCATCAAATATTTTCCAAAGATTGTGGGAAATGTTATTGCTAAGTACCCCAGAGTCTCTGACAAGCCAGCTTTTATTTATTTATTTTACCAAGGAGTCTTAACTTGGTCTCTATATGCATACACACACACACACACACACACACACACACACACACACACACAGCAGAAAGAGAGAGAGAGACAGAGAGACAGAGACAGAGAGACAGGGAGAGACAGAGAGACAGAGACAGGGATGGGGGAGGGAGAAAAGGAGGGAGAGATGGAGAGAGAATAAGTACTCTATCCAAGGATTAGAATTTTATATATTCAAAATCTTAGACTTTAAATGAGCAATCTGTGGTTTAGCTTCTCTCCATCACTGATTAAGTGACTAGTTAAAGACTTTGCTGACTTTGTAGTGATGCTCTTGGGTGTTTAATCCTAGCAACATTAACTGAAGTCATCCTAGGGATAATGAAAATAGATATGTGACCCACATTTCCTTTCTTAATCTCGGATGACAGACATGGATTCAAAATACTTGGTAAAAGCAAGAAAATGCTATAGCTGAAACACTCAGGATGCTTCTCTGATACATTTGAAGACTTATTTGGGGGAACTGGTGTGGAGAGATGGATTTCACTTGGGGCTGGGAGTTAACTGTAATGGTGTATACTTGTATTTGCTGTCCAGCACTACAAGGGAAAAAATGGCTGACTTAAAGTACCTTGAAAGATCAAGAAAATGCATTTGGATTCGAGAAAAAATGTCGAAGATATTTGAATGAGGTGCTTCCTCTATTAATATTTGGATTGTTGAACTGGCTTCGTAAGAGGTTTCAGGAAACCCTCTTTTCTTGTTTTCTGCATAACCATAGAAATGACAGAGAGAAGCCAGGAGTGGCGGTGGTGCCTGTCTTTAATCCCAGCATTTGGGAAGCAGAGGCAGGAGGATCTTCAAGTGTTTGAGACCAATCAGGTCTAGAGAGTGAGTTCCAGAACAGCCAGGGCTCTGTAGAAAGATCCTGTCTTGAAGAAGAAGAAGAAGAAGAAGAAGAAGAAGAAGAAGAAGAAGAAGAAGAAGAAGAAGAAGAAGAAGAAGAAGAAGAAGAAGAAGAAGAAGAAGAAGAAGAAGGAGGAGGAGGAAAAGGAGAAGGAGGAGGAGGAGAAGGATGAGGAGGAGGAGGGGGAGGGGGCGGGGGCGGGGGCGGGGGCGGGGGAGGGGAGGGGGAGGGGGAGGGGGAGTAGAAAGAAATACAATTTTTAAAAAGGAAAGAAATAATAATGAATTTTATTGAGTATTATTGTCGAGTAGACAACAGTAGATATTTAGTAGATATTTTATTTTATTAGTGAATAACTATCTCACCAGCTTTCTTTTGGCTCAGTTGTGCTTCTGAAAGTCTGAGAAAATGAAGGGACAATAAATTGCTTCATGTTGCTTTATAAAACATGTGTGCCGGGGCCTAAAAATAAATAACATTTAACAAAAACATTGTATTCTTTATGCAAAACAACTGTGACTGAGTTTCCAGTGTCAAATCCATGAGGGGCTGGCGAGCATTTTCCAACAGCCCTGTCTCCCATCATCAAAGAGCACTGTGGGACTCGTGCCTTCTGGTAGGCAAGCATTTGTTTCTAGAGTTTTTGGCTGGCCACCAAGGACAGTTTGTGAGAGCTTAAGGGAAAAGGTGTCTTTTTGTGAAAAAAAAAAAGGGCATAGACAGAGTAGGAACGGAGGTTGTTGAAATTAAAAAAGAAAGACGTTTTCTTTGAGGAGAGTAGCGTATCGTTGTGATCTCCTGTTCTGGTGATGCTGTCCTTAGGGAAACCCAGGCAGCTCAGGTGCTTCCCTGACATCCTGTGCATTAATCACTTGTTTGCGTATCCTCCATTCCTTCCTTATCTGTCCAGAATCACTGATTAGGGCCTATTCGTTCCATGCATTGAGGCTGAGGTGGGGAATAAGGTGTTGCCTAGAGCAATGCCAGCTTGCTTGGGGGAGGCCAACAGACTTGGGGGAGTTGAGTAAGCAGGACCAATGCTATGCTGGACTTGCAGTAGCTAAGCCTGACCCACACAAGGAAAAGGAGCCCCTCACTCATCTGGGTGGCCCAGAAGATCACAAAAATGGGATTTGTAGATTTCCGTTGGGGTCCAGGAGACTCTTCACAAACTGCATGGACGCTGATCTCGGTCAGACAGGGATAGTTTATTGAACATTTGCCCCAAGACTTATTGATCAGGGCCACAGAACAGAATCAGGAGCTGAGTATGACCGTGTACCAGCATCCCACAGAGCTTCTAAGCCTAAATCCACAAAAGTCTGTGCCAAGTTATTCCACCAATCAAGATTTAGGGATGGGGACTTCCTTCGGAACATGTCTTTGTGGTACAGCTATCCAGATCCCATGAGTTAGGGAATTCATTTGTGGTGAGGTGACTTGCCTTACTTAACATGTCTTAACTTGCCAGCCAGGATTCAGCTACCCACATATGTAGGCATAGGGGTATTTATTTATTTATTTATTTATTTATTTATTTATTTATTTATTTATTTATTTATTTATTTGGAATCTACTTTTAGTAAAGGTTCAAGCTTGCCCTGCACAGGTAGGAGAAGAGTAAAGTTATTAGGATGTCGGGAAAGTAGACCTGTTCAGCAGTAGTTCCTTGAGGGCAAGCTTGATCTTCTTTCTCAGCAGTTCAGTCCCTTAGCAAACACCAAATACAGCTCAGCAGCTACGGTCCAGGCCTCTTAGACACCAGGCACGAACCACCAACTGTAGTTCTTCAATCCTGAAGAAACCAAGGCTCGCCAACGAGTCTGAGGTAAGGCTGCAGAGGTGGCAAGCTGCCTCAGGAACCTCATGAGCAGTTCTTAGGTGAGTTTCTCTCAACGGCAGCATTACCACAAGTTGAGTTCAACAATGCTATGTAAGGGGAACCAACACAGGCATGTCATTAGTGGGGAACGGTGAGGCAGAGCAAACCAATGCTCAGTGCTCCTCTCCCACTGCTTGTGGGGTCATATTTATACTCCTTCGTCCTGGGTCCTTTAACATGTTTGCTATATCAAAACATCCTTTCACCTGTGTCTGCTTCAGGAAAACATTCTTTCACCTGTGTGTCCCAGCAAAACATCATCTGACATAACTAACTTTCCAAAGAAACTAGAAGTTTCTATGTCACACATACATGACTCTTCTGCCAAGTAGGATGGCAATCCTCAGGGAGGCCTTGGGAACTTAAAACTTTGCTTGATCCCTACTCAAAATGGAAGCCTTATTATTATTTTTTTTTTTTTGGTTCTTTTTTTCGGAGCTGGGGACCGAACCCAGGGCCTTGCGCTTCCTAGGCAAGCGCTCTACCACTGAGCTAAATCCCCAACCCCGGAAGCCTTATTCCAAATGGCTTATGTTGGTACAGATGTCTCTTTTATGTTGAGGTCCATCCCAGGAGCAACTTACAAAGGCAATAACTATTAAAGCTTAGACACTGGTGCAGAAAGTGCTGCCAGGTGGTTAATTCAGGTCCACACCTAGTTCTAACTGACCTCTTGTGATTGGTTTGCAGGAACACCAAAGCATAGAACATAACAGAATATGCAATCAACCTGGGCTGAGAAAGTTTCCTAGTAACAGCACTTGAGAAAGTTTCCTTGTGTCTTTTTTTTTTAATTTATTTAATACTTAATAATAATTCTTTGGTTTCCGGGCAAACATCCCCCTCCCCCCTCCCCTTCCTTATGGGTGTTCCCCTCCCAACCCTCCCCTCATTGACGCCCTCCCCCCAACAGTCTAGTTCACTGGGGGTTCAGTCTTAGCAGGACCCAGGGCTTCCCCTTCCACTGGTGCTCTTACTAGGATATTCATTGCTACCTATGAGGTCAGAGTCCAGGGTCAGTCCATGTATAGTCTTTAGGTAGTGGCTTAGTCCCTGGAAGCTCTGGTTGCTTGGCATTGTTGTACATATGGGTCTCGAGCCCCTTCAAGCTCTTCCAGTTCTTTCTCTGATTCCTTCAACGGGGGTCCTACTCTCAGTTCAGTGGTTTGCTGCTGGCATTCGCCTCTGTATTTGCTGTATTCTGGCTGTGTCTCTCTGGAGCGATCTACATCCGGCTCCTGTCGGTCTGCACTTCTTTGCTTCATCCATCTTGTCTAATTGGGTGGCTGTATATGTATGGGCCACATGTGGGGCAGGCTCTGAATGGGTGTTCCTTCAGTCTCTGTTTTAATCTTTGCCTCTCTCTTCCCTGCCAAGGGTATTCTTGTTCCCCTTTTAGAGAAGGAGTGAAGCATTCACATTTTGATCATCCGTCTTGAGTTTCGTTTGTTCTAGGCATCTAGGGTAATTCAAGCATTTGGGCTAATAGCCACTTATCAGTGAGTGCATACCATGTATGTCTTTCTGTGATTGGGTTAGCTCACTCAGGATGATATTTTCCAGTTCCAACCATTTGCCTACGAATTTCATAAAGCCGTTGTTTTTGATAGCTGAGTAATATTCCATTGTGTAGATGTACCACATTTTCTGTATCCATTCCTCTGTTGAAGGGCATCTGGGTTCTTTCCATTTTCTGGCTATTATAAATAAGGCTGCGATGAACATAGTGGAGCACGTGTCTCTTTTATATGTTGAGGCATCTTTTGGGTATATGCCCAAGAGAGGTATAGCTGGATCCTCAGGCAGTTCAATGTCCAATTTTCTGAGGAACCTCCAGACTGATTTCCAGAATGGTTTTACCAGTCTGCAATCCCACCAACAATGGAGGAGTGTTCCTCTTTCTCCACATCCTCGCCAGCATCTGCTGTCACCTGAGTTTTTGATCTTAGCCATTCTGACTGGTGTGAGGTGAAATCTCAGGGTTGTTTTGATTTGCATTTCCCTTATGACTAAAGATGTTGAACATTTCTTTAGGTGTTTCTCAGCCATTCGGCATTCCTCAGCTGTGAATTCTTTGTTTAGCTCTGAACCCCATTTTTTAATAGGGTTATTTGTTTCCCTGCGGTCTAACTTCTTGAGTTCTTTGTATATTTTGGATATAAGGCCTCTATCTGTTGTAGGATTGGTAAAGATCTTTTCCCAATCTGTTGGTTGCCGTTTTGTCCTAACCACCGTGTCCTTTGCCTTACAGAAGCTTTGCAGTTTTATGAGATCCCATTTGTCGATTCTTGATCTTAGAGCATAAGCCATTGGTGTTTTGTTCAGGAAATTTTTTCCAGTGCCCATGTGTTCCAGATGCTTCCCTAGTTTTTCTTCTATTAGTTTGAGTGTGTCTGGTTTGATGTGGAGGTCCTTGATCCACTTGGACTTAAGCTTTGTACAGGGTGATAAGCATGGATCGATCTGCATTCTTCTACATGTTGCCCTCCAGTTGAACCAGCACCACTTGCTGAAAATGCTATCTTTTTTCCATTGGATGGTTTTGGCTCCTTTGTCAAAAATCAAGTGACCATAGGTGTGTGGGTTCATTTCTGGGTCTTCAATTCTATTCCATTGATCTATCTGTCTGTCTCTGTACCAATACCATGCAGTTTTTATCACTATTGCTCTGTAATACTGCTTGAGTTCAGGGATAGTGATTCCCCCTGAAGTCCTTTTATTGTTGAGGATAGCTTTAGCTATCCTGGGTTTTTTGTTATTCCAGATGAATTTGCAAATTGTTCTGTCTAACTCTTTGAAGAATTGGATTGGTATTTTGATGGGGATTGCATTGAATCTGTAGATTGCTTTTGGTAAAATGGCCATTTTTACTATATTAATCCTGCCAATCCATGAGCATGGGAGATCTTTCCATCTTCTGAGGTCTTCTTCAATTTCTTTCCTCAGTGTCTTGAAGTTCTTATTGTACAGATCTTTTACTTGCTTGGTTAAAGTCACACCGAGGTACTTTATATTATTTGGGTCTATTATGAAGGGTGTCGTTTCCCTAATTTCTTTCTCGGTTTGTTTCTCTTTTGTATAGAGGAAGGCAACTGATTTATTTGAGTTAATTTTATACCCAGCCACTTTGCTGAAGTTGTTTATCAGCTTTAGTAGTTCTCTGGTGGAACTTTTGGGATCACTTAAATATACTATCATGTCATCTGCAAATAGTGATATTTTGACCTCTTCTTTTCCAATCTGTATCCCCTTGACCTCCATTTGTTGTCTGATTGCTCTGGCTAGAACTTCAAGAACTATATTGAATAAGTAGGGAGAGAGTGGGCAGCCTTGTCTAGTCCCTGATTTTAGTGGGATTGCTTCAAGTTTCTCTCCATTTAGTTTAATGTTAGCAACTGGTTTGCTGTATATGGCTTTTACTATGTTTAGGTATGGGCCTTGGATTCCTATTTTTTCCAGGACTTTTATCATGAAGGGGTGTTGAATTTTGTCAAATGCTTTCTCAGCATCTAATGAAATGATCATGTGGTTTTGTTCTTTCAGTTTGTTTATATGATGGATCACGTTGATGGTTTTCCGTATATTAAACCATCCCTGCATGCCTGGGATGAAGCCTACTTGATCATGGTGGATGATTGTTTTGATGTGCTCTTGAATTCGGTTTGCCAGAATTTTATTGAGTATTTTTGCGTCGGTATTCATAAGGGAAATTGGCCTGAAGTTCTCTTTCTTTGTTGTGTCTTTGTGTGGTTTAGGTATAAGAGTAATTGTGGCTTCGTAGAAGGAATTCGGTAGTGATCCATCTGTTTCAATTTTGTGGAATAGTTTGGATAATATTGGTATGAGGTCTTCTATGAAGGTTTGATAGAATTCTGCACTAAACCCGTCTGGACCTGGGCTCTTTTTGGTTGGGAGACCTTTAATGACTGCTTCTATTTCCTTAGGAGTTATGGGGTTGTTTAACTGGTTTATCTGTTCCTGATTTAACTTCGATACCTGGTATCTGTCTAGGAAATTGTCCATTTCCTGAAGATTTTCAAATTTTGTTGAATATAGGTTTTTATAGTAAGATCTGATGATTTTTTGAATTTCCTCTGAATCTGTAGTTATGTCTCCCTTTTCATTTCTAATTTTGTTAATTTGGACGCACTCTCTGTGTCCTCTCGTTAGTCTTGCTAAGGGTTTATCTATCTTGTTGATTTTCTCAAAGAACCAACTTTTGGTTCTGTTGATACTTTCTATGGTCCTTTTTGTTTCTACTTGGTTGATTTCAGCTCTGAGTTTGATTATTTCCTGCCTTCTACTCCTCCTGGGTGTATTTGCTTCTTTTTGCTCTAGAGCTTTTAGGTGTGCTGTCAAGCTGCTGACATGTGCTCTTTCCTGTTTCTTTCTGCAGGCACTCAGCGCTATGAGTTTTCCTCTTAGCACAGCTTTCATTGTGTCCCATAAGTTTGGGTATGTTGTACCTTCATTTTCATTAAATTCTAAAAAGTTTTTAATTTCTTTCTTTATTTCTTCCTTGACCAGGTTATCATTGAGTAGAGCATTGTTCAATTTCCACGTATATGTGGGCACTCTTCCCTTATTGTTATTGAAGACCAGTTTTAGGCCGTGGTGGTCTGATAGCACGCATGGGATTATTTCTATCTTTCTGTACCTGTTGAGGCCCGTTTTTGACCAACTATATGGTCAATTTTGGAGAAAGTACCATGAGGAGCTGAGAAGAAGGTATATCCTTTTGCTTTAGGATAGAATGTTCTATAAATATCTGTTAAGTCCATTTGGCTCCTGACTTCTCTTAGTCTGTCTACGTCTCTGTTTAATTTCTGTTTCCATGATCTGTCCATTGATGAGAGTGGGGTGTTGAAATCTCCCACTATTATTGTGTGAGGTGCAATGTGTGTTTTGAGCTTTAGTAAGGTTTCTTTTACGTATGTAGGTGCCCTTGTATTTGGGGCATAGATATTTAGGATTGAGAGTTCATCTTGGTGGATTTTTCTTTTGATGAATATGAAGTGTCCTTCCTTATCTTTTTTGATGACTTTTAATTGAAATTTGATTTTATTTGATATTAGAATGGCTACTCCAGCTTGCTTCTTCTGACCATTTGCTTGGAAAGTTGTTTTCCAGCCTTTCACTTTGAGGTAGTGTCTGTCTTTGTCTCTGAGGTGTGTTTCCTGTAGGCAGCAGAATGCAGGGTCCTCGTTGCGTATCCAGTTTGTTAATGTATGTCTTTTTATTGGGGAGTTGAGGCCATTGATGTTGAGTGATATTAAGGAATAGTGATTATTGCTTCCTGTTATATTCATATTTGGATGTGAGGTTATGTTTGTGTGCTTTTCTTCTCTTTGTTTTGTTGCCAAGACGATTAGTTTCTTGCTTCTTCTAGGGTATAGCTTGCCTCCTTATGTTGGGGTTTACCATTTATTATCCTTTGTAGTGCTGGATTTGTAGAAAGATATTGTGTAAATTTGGTTTTGTCATGGAATATCTTGGTTTCTCCATCTATGTTAATTGAGAGTTTTGCAGGATACAGTAACCTGGGCTGGCATTTGTGTTCTCTTAGGGTCTGTATGACATCTGTCCAGGATCTTCTGGCTTTCATAGTTTCTGGCGAAAAGTCTGGTGTGATTCTGATAGGTCTGCCTTTATATGTTACTTGACCTTTTTCCCTTACTGCTTTTAATATTCTCTCTTTATTTTGTGCGTTTGGTGTTTTGACTATTATGTGACGGGAGGTGTTTCTTTTCTGGTCCAATCTATTTGGAGTTCTGTAGGCTTCTTGTATGTCTATGGGTATCTCTTTTTTTAGGTTAGGGAAGTTTTCTTCTATGATTTTGTTGAAGATATTTACTGGTCCTTTGAGCTGGGAGTCTTCACTCTCTTCTATACCTATTATCCTTAGGTTAGATCTTCTCATTGAGTCCTGGATTTCCTGTATGTTTTGGACCAGTAGCTTTTTCTGCTTTACATTATCTTTGACAGTTGAGTCAATGATTTCTATGGAATCTTCTGCTCCCGAGATTCTCTCTTCCATCTCTTGTATTCTGTTGGTGAAGCTTGTATCTACAGCTCCTTGTCTCTTCTTTTGTTTTTCTATATCCAGGGTTGTTTCCATGTGTTCTTTCTTGATTGCTTCTATTTCCATTTTTAATTCCTTCAACTGTTTGATTGTGTTTTCCTGGAATTCTTTCAGGGATTTTTTTGATTCCTCTCTGTAGGCTTCTACTTGTTTATTAATGTTTTCCTGTGTTTCTCTAAGGGAGTTCTTCACGTCTTTCTTGAAGTCCTCCAGCATCATGATCAAATATGATTTTGAAACTAGATCTTGCTTTTCTGGTGTGTTTGGATATTCCATGTTTATTTTGGTGGGAGAATTGGGCTTCGATGATGCCATGTAGTCTTGGTTTCTGTTGCTTGGGTTCCTGTGCTTGCCTCTCGCCATCAGATTATCTCTAGTGTTACTTTGTTCTGCTATTTCTGACAGTGGCTAGACTGTCCTATAAGCCTGTGTGTCAGGAGTGCTGTAGACCTGTTTTCCTGTTTTCTTTCAGCCAGTTATGGGGACAGAGTGTTCTGCTTTCGGGCGTGTAGTTTTTCCTCTCTACAGGTCTTCAGCTGTTCCTGTGGGCCTGTGTCTTGAGTTCACCAGGCAGGTTTCTTGCAGCAGAAAAGTTGGTCTTACCTGTGGTTCCGAGGCTCAAGTTTGCTCGTGGGGTACTGCCTAAGTCCTCTCCTCGTGGGGTACTGCCTAAGTCCTCTCCGAGGCGGCAGCAACTGGGAAGATCTGTGCCGCTCTTTCCGGGAGCCTCCGTGCACCAGGGTTCCAGATGGCGTTTGGTGTTTTCCTCTGGCCTCTGGATGTGTGCATAGTGCAGGCTCTTCTGGTCTCCCAGGCGTGTCTGCCTCTCTGTAGGTTTAGCTCTCCCTCCCACGGGATTTGGGTGCAGAGAACTGTTTATCCAGTCTGTTTCCTTCAGGTTCCGGCGGTGTCTCAGGCGCAGGGGTCCTTCCCCTCCTGGGCCCTCCCCTACAGGAACCCAGAGGCCTTATACAGTTTCCTCTTGGGCCAGGGATGTGGGCAGGGGTGGGCAGTGTTGGTGGTCTCCTCCGATCTGCAGCCTCAGGAGTGCCCACCTGACCAGGCGGTGAGGTCTCTCTCCCACGGGGTTTGGGAGCAGAGAGCTGCTGCCTCCTTGTGTCTTAGTTAGGGTTTTATTGCTGTGAACGGACACCATGACCAAGGCAACTCTTATAAGGACAACATATAATTGGGGCCGGCTCACAGGTTCTGAAGTTCAGTCCATTATCATCAAGGTAGGAGCATGGCAGCATCCATGCAGGCATAGTGTAGGCAGAGCTGAGAGTTCTACATCTTCATCGGAAGGCTGCTAGCAGAATGCTGACTTCCAGACAGCTAGGACAACCCACATCCACAGTGACACATCTACTCCAACAGTGCCACTCCTTGGACCAAGCATATACAAACCATTACAGCTTGTAACAGTAATAACAGCACAAAATGGCTGGTCAGACAGGCATCAGTTACCCAAGTCTTAACAATTTCAAAAAAATACTAAATATTTGTCAAGTTACTGAGAGAAACTTTTACTCAGGATCAGGTCTCTGCTGAAGTGTTGAAATGTTGAGGTCAGACTGGGCATGAGGCAGAGTCCTGAGTATAAAATGAAGGATGATGGGAAGGATTAACATGGTCTACAGTCCACTAGCTCAATGTCCACCAGTGTACCCAGAAGGCCTAGCACTACCTCTGTGCTCACCAGTGTACCCATAAGGTCCAACTTTACAGACAGAAGTACATGAGTAACTGTGGGTTGCTGCCCCTTCTACCACTGTTTCCTCCTTCTATACAAGCCACACAGCTCCTACCCGTACCACATTACCAGAAACATGTCCAGCACCCTACCACACCCACAGCAACCTACCCTCCCTGAAACATCAGGGTTGACTCTCTGGCGTATCTCTCAAGCAGAGTATAGCATTTTGGATGCTGTGTGTTACCTGGATGTTCTATCTCCTCTCTGTTGCTGTGATAAAACACTCTGACTGAAAGCAACCTGGAGAAGAAAGGGTTTCTTAGGTTTACACTTACCATGATCTATCAGTGAGGGAAGCCATGGCAGGAACCTGGAGGTGGGAACCAAGGAGGAACACTGCTTGCTGGATCCCTGTTTGTCTCACCCAGGCTATGTTCAGATAGCTTCCTTATATAGACCAGGACCACAGATACAGAGAATGGTACTTCCCATGGTGGGCTAGGCCCTACATCAATCATCATTCAAAATGCTCCCTCACAGACAAGCCTACAGACAAACTAATAAGGGACCACTCTGTGTAAGCTCCTTGTTAAGGTAATTCTATTCTGTGTCAAGTTATCAGCTCATGTTAACAGGGACAGTTGAGAGAGTGGATAATTTAATACTGCATTTAGTATGAAAATAGCATCCATGCGGCATGTGTGGCTGTGACTTCACTGACTTGGTCCTTGGTTGGTCTTCTGTGTTTATCATAGTGGGTAAGGGGTTTAAAGAAGGAGATGTTATGGACAATGGACTCATGTAAAAGTCTTACAGAACAAGCGAGTGGTCTCGGTGGGGTTGAAAGTCAGACTTTACAGTCTTCTCCAGTAGAACCTACCACGATGAGGGGAGTGTTCCAAGTCACAATAACAGGCAAGCCAAGGGCTCTCAAGTACTTAGTATGCTACTAAGACTGAGCAACTGAATTTTACCATTAATTTAAACTTAAGTAACTGCCCATGACTGTTAGCTACTTTACTGTACAGCTGTAGGTGGATGCCGTTATGCAGGTGAAGGCAGACAAGATAAAATGAGGCCTGCCATTGGACGAGAAGGAAGGGAGGTGGGAAGAGATGTTTTAGAAGGGAGGGAGAAGAGGGAGGGAGGGAACGAGAAGGAAGGAGCTGGGAGAACACGGTGGCAGATGTTAAGATTCCTCTCTGCACATATGACAGGTTGTTGTGACTATTTTTAAGGGGTGGGTGTGTACAGGATTTTGTGCTGTCTAGATGGGCAGATTATATCTTATCAGTTGGGTCAGAGGTCATTGTGTGGTGTGTTCTTTCATGTGGTGACTTACTGAGTACACAGTAAGAGAGCCGAGAGATAGGTGGTCTCTGTATGAAACGCGTGGCAGCAACCCGCTAAGGGAGCTGTGAGTGAGGACAGATAGTGGGTCAGAAAGTACTTGGGGGCAGCATGGAACTGCTGAGATAAAACAGTGTTAGTTCCAGTGGCCCGATGGAGCCTGAACTAGCGAGAGAGCGGCTGCCAGGGTTCGCGGAACCGTTGTTTTTTTTCTTTTTTACCACAACATACAGGAGTTAAAGAGCTATCTGTGGTCAACTCAAAAGAACTTGTGATAAATTGGATTCCCCCCCTTCGGTTCAATCAATATTGTTTTGTTCTGCTGTGGAAAATTATGGCTACTTTGTGTTAATAATGTATGCTCTAAGAAGGTAGCTTGGGAAAGTAAGGTTATGTGGTAAGAGAGAGTCACACAGTGGCATTTAACATGGACACTGTAGACGGCACCTTGCCTCATGAGGGAGTAAAATGGTTTATTTTCCTTATGTATTTTGTGAATCAGGGGAGCAAGATGATAGGGGATAAAGTGTGGGTCAAGGAGAGAAAGGTGGAAGGACACTAAGGGTTAAGAAATGTTCGACAGGGCAGTCAATAAGGCCAGAGAAACAGACAGCTTCATGAAAAAAGTTGAAAAGTAAGAGGCCAGCCCCAGCAGCCACTACAGTTCTCTGCATGGAAGGGGGCCCTAAGCCACAGCTGTAGGAATGCAATTTCCATGGGGTCATCATCAGAAAAAGAAAAAAGAAAGAGAAAGTTTCTTCTTGGGTTGGGGATCTGCATTTCTGAAGGCACCCATAGTTTTCGGAGTGCTTAAGTAAATTCACCCTTTAAATAAAAACTAGAATTAGCATACATTTTCCAAGCATAATCCTAAATGTAAATATTTTTCTAAGTCAAAGCCAAATGAGAAATGTAACAAAGATATACAAATTCTAGGGGAGGGGAAAACAGAAATATTGGAAACTTAAGCTCAATAAATTGGAGAAAATGTTAATAGAAAATGTCACCAACAGACTAGCCCAGACAAAGATTAAACAGCGGCAGCAGCAGCAGCAGCAGCAGCAGCAGCAGCAGCAGCAGCACCACCACCACCACCACCACCACCACCACCACCACCACCACCACCACCACCACAGTATTCAGGGCAGAGAGATGGCGCCATCTGGCTGCTCTTTAGAGGACCCCGGTTAGATTCACATCATCCAAAAGACAGCTCGCAACTCCATGTAACTCTAGCTGTAGAGGATCTGGCACCCTCTTCTGGCCTCTGAGGGAACCAGACACTCAGTGGTGCACGGACACACAGCAGACAAAACACCGGCTCACGCCTAGGTGGAGCGCCATGTTCGTGAGAGCCTGTTGTGAGGAGGTTGACACTTTGTCCTTGTGAACTTTTCCTATGGACACTGAAGCAACGGGCAGCTCTTTCTTCAGACAGCCGTCGCCAATCTTTCTATAACATTCCGTATTCCTCCAGGGTGCTGTAATGTCCCCATTTTCCTTCATCGTTTGAATTCTGTTCCCTTTGTTGTTACAGGCCTCCGACACATCTCAAAGGACAATTATGCTTTTCATTTCGAATTGAGTGACTTCAGGTTTTATGTTCTCTTGCCTCTCAATCAGAAAAACGTAATTTTTCTCTCAGTGACTGTTTGCCAGAAGACTGTTCTTTGAACGACTCCGTCCACTGATGAGACCTTTCGGCGACTGCGGCTAGGGTGAGTGGAAAGATGGGTTTGGCCTGTCACGTACTCAGCAGGAGCTGCTGTGGATTCTATGAGTTTGTGTTCACACTTTTTTGGGGGAGGATATGAAAGAATATAGTGTAACTTAAAATGATTACTTAATAATAATGAATGATCTAAGTGCTTATATCTAGAAAAACAAGGAGCCAGCTTACCTGTTGCAGGGCCAAACTTTCCCACGGTTCATCTCTGTCTCAGGGAAGGTTACCTACTGTGCGCCCCGCACTCCAATACTCTGCCACACTCTAGTTTTCACCTGCTATTCAATCAAAAATTCCACGGTGTGTGCTATGAAATTAAGTAATAACGGTGATGGTGTCCCAAGTATTTTATTGTAATAGATTTCTTTTCAATTGTTGATAATATGTGTATTTAATAAAAATGCACCGAGCATGTCTACTTCTTAATCATATCTTCAGAACCTGACACTGGTCTTGACATTTTCTGGTGAAATGCTACAATAAGCACATCATAAGTTGCATATCAGTAATAAGAATTTATTTAAGGGGCTGGGGATTTAGCTCAGTGGCAGAGCGCTTACCTAGGAAGCGCAAGGCCCTGGGTTCGGTCCCCAGCTCCGAAAAAAAAAAAAAAGAACAAAAAAAAAAAAAAACCAAAAAAAAAAAAAGAATTTATTTAAACTGGAATTCACTCTGTATTCTACATGCGAAATTGTGCTTGTGTCAACTGGAGGAAGGGGACAGATGATCCAAGATTCTCTCTTATTTTAATTATTAATATGTTACTTATCAAATCACATACATTAAAATTCATAGGTTTCACTGTGACATTTCAAAAGTGCCAAGATTATTGGGGTGGAACTCCCTATGTAGGGCAGGCTAGCCTCAAACTTGCCGTTCTCATGCCATTCACAGGCTAGAATTACAGGTTTGTACCATTGTGTCTGGCTGTCCAATATGATCTTGTGTGAAAAAAATCACAGGAACTTTTCTGCTAGTGTAGGTGATGACCCAGGCTCTACTGGGCCCTCTTGTCTGTCTGGGTCTTAAACTTCTTGGTAAATATTTTGAATTACGTAACAACATTTTAGTCTGCTGGAGCCTTTACCACAAAGTGAAGGGAAAAATACTGAGTGTAAAATCAATGAGTATAAAATTTAGACATGTTAGTCAGCCCGGGCTGGGCTAACAGTTCATTTTCATACACAATAAAGAGATACATGAGATCTGCCCCTGATGGGAGAATAAACAGAACACCAAATATGATGACTGCCCCATTTCCAAGATATAAGAAAGAAATAGATATACATATAGATGATATATAGATATCACCATGAAATTGAAAGTCAGATGACTTTGGAGAGAGTATACTCCTAAATTAGAGAAGCTATTCCCTACGTTATACTTTGGAAATATTAATCATGGAGGAAAATAATGCCAGTAAGAAACTGAAGAGGGGATAGCATTTGGGCTCATAGATATAGGGCTGTATTAAACACCGTTTAGAATTTCTCTAAGGTTATTCTCTAAAGAACCTCATGAGGATGAGTTAGTGCCTTTCATTGTAAACACAAACACAAAACATTTAAGTTCAGAATTCCTGTAAAGCAGTCATTAAAAAGTGAGTCCCAAGGTTTATTTTTCCCATGGGACCCTTTCTAAGGGCGAGGGAGGAAGGAACAGAAAAGCTTCATTGATGTTTGATGGGGAATCAGTTTAGTATAGGATAATAGGATAAGTAATATTTACTCTAGTTCGTCTAGAGTATTCTTTGCATAATACATGCTTTATAGGGCTCTCTCTGTGTGTGTGTGTGTGTGTGTGTGTGTGTGTGTGTGTGTGTCTGTCTGTCTGTCTGTCTGTCTGTTTGTATTTTAATGAAATAGCACTTTGCCTTTCCACAGCCAGCAAGCATTACGTACAGAGCAAGTTTTCAGGGTGGTTCACACTGCAATTTTTAGGCCAGGAATGATGGTAGGAAGGGTACCCGTCCTTCTCAGCCTTTCAAGGATAACAGAGCTGGAAGACAGTCTCCAGGAGCGACGACACACCTGAAATCAGAAAGCCTGTTTAAGAAAGGCTGAAAGAAAACAGGAAAACAATTTTACAGGAGTGCTGACACAGAAGCCTACAACAGGGTCAAGTCACTCCCAGAAACAGAAAGACAAGCAAACACCAGAGAAAACACAATGGCTAGAGGCAAGCACAGGAACAACACACTGGGCATTTGAGTCCACCACAGAGAATTTTTGCTGAACTGAAAAGAGAAACTTTAGTTCTGTTTCTAGAAGACTATTAAAAGCAGAAAGGAGGGTCAAGATGTTTATGCTACCTTCTAATGAGTTAGCATTTCCACAGGGTTTTCCTCAGAGATTTGATGGCTATTTCTTTCCACCGGAAGCTTTTTTGGTATCACAGAAAGCGTCTAGCATGAGAATGAAATTACTAAGAGGATCTGCCACTTCTATACCTTCACCTAATTATATTGTCTTGTGAACAGAATGATTAAAATGGTGCCTGGTTTTCAGACCAAATTAATTATACACAATTTGATGCAAGCCTTTGAAGTGAAAACTTTTGGGTTCTTTAGAAAGTCAGTTGTGTCAGATAGTGTTTTTTTAGGACAGACGTGTGAAGGAACATTTCACTAACGCAGGTGAAAGACTACAGCAGACTCATGAAGGAATGTTTTGTTGAAACAGATACAGGTGAAAGGATGTTCTGTTAAAACGAACACCTGAAAAGACACGTGATGAAGGATTCCTCAGCAACGACATGCATGTATTGGTCCGGCTTATATTGTGTAGTTGAGCTCCATTTGCCGAGACTCCATAGAGAGAAATACAGCAAAAACCTTCTAAGGTGTGCTGTGGTTTCTTGCCACTTCTCCAGACTCAGACTGACAGACTCTGATGTCAGCTGAGACAGATGTGTGTACTGAGACAAGAAAAGTGGTGAGGCAAGACCCACGGGGGACACATGATGTTTAGAGGGAGTAGAAGAAAGACTCCACGGACGGTGATGGGAGCTGGGCTAGGCTTGCTGGTAGAGCCAGCTTGTGTAATCCTTGTCGGTCTCCCATCTTCACTGATTTTCGCTTTGCTGAGAGAGGCACAGCCTCGAGCTTCTCCTGGTCCCTCCTGTTGACTCGCGTCAAGGCTGAGGCCTGGCTGTCCCTCCTGGGTAGTGCCACTGCTATTGATTGGTGTTTGCTGTCCTGACTAAACTGAACTGGACTGCTGCTATATCCATAAAGCCTTCGTGAGTGGATCCAGCTGCCGCTGATGACCTGTGAACTGACCTGTTTGATTTCCTGATAACGCAGATGAGATTGTTCTAAAGAACCATTTCTAAGCAGGTCCACTTTCCCTGTATGCTTTCTTTTCCACTTCTGGTGGCTGGTGGGCTACAGGGAGGTTAAAGCATTTAAGAACCATCATTAAGCATAGACTTTGAAAAGAATTAAAGTTACAATCTTTGACAAATTTAATAGAGCTCTATGGACACTGCAAAATGACATCCTCTCAAGTAGGAAAGGCATGAGCACTCATTTCTGTCTCTTTCTTAGATCTTTCTTTAAATGTGGTGTCTCTTCAAGCCTATTTTACCCTTCAAACAGTAGAAAGTACACATAAGAATCATCTCCCTTCATTTTACCTTTCACAGAGTAGAAGTATGCAGAACCTTCTCTGAGGGATGAAGTTGAGAACTGGAGGACGAGAAAACCACAGAGCTTAAAACCAACCAGCCAAACAAACAAACAAAAACCAAAAAACACTAAATAAAACCCAAACAAGAACTGGGATCACCACTAATGAAGCACAGCACAAAGACACTTGGTACAAAGAGGACACCTTCACCTGCAAGTCAAGGTTATCATTTTCTTGCTTGCAGACAGGACAGTAAATCTGAGCAAGGCAAAGGGACTCTCTTAAAGCCACAGGGTTAGTTACAACATCACTGGCAAAAAACTTTATTTCCTGGTCTCTGACTCAACTCATGACTGGATAAGTCTGTCTTAACATGTTGACTGCCGTTCTCCTTATTAGTTTACAGATAAAAATGCAACACAGATAAGGTATAAAAATGGTAGCTCGTAACTACCATTGTTCTAATTTGTTTCCATTATTATATTTGTTTTAATATTTTTGTAGAATGCACCTCAAGTAATTAAGTGTGCTACTATTTTAGCAATACAAATGCTCAATATGAAATTTAGTACTTTAATAATATAAGATCATAAGAGAAGCAATGAGCATTCAATTAATTTATTGCTGATTATTGTTATTATTATTATTATTATTATAGACACTATTTGACAAATCTTACCTTGGGCCTATATAATCAACATCTGCTAATATATGTCATTTGCCTACAGGCAGCTACTAGACTTCCAGCTGCTGTTAGGGAAGAAATAACCAGTCCCTGCCCTGCTTGCCTGGGAAACCCTTCTCAGTAAGCTGTGGTGTGTGTGTGTGTGTGTGTGTGTGTGTGTGTGTGTGTGTGTGTGTGTATTAGGCTAAGGATGCTCTGAAGAGAGGAAAGTGAGGTTACAGTTTCCCCAGTGGATGCAGCTGTCCTCAGGCTCTGGTGATCGCTGCTATCAAAGGGTCTGAGATGAAGCCTTCACCAGATTGTGGGAACGGAACTGATGAAATGCACGCAATACATGCACATAATACACATGCACACAATACACATGCACACAATACACATGCACACAATACACATGCACACAATACACATGCACACAATACACATGCACACAATACACATGCACACAGTACACATGCACACAATACACATGCACACAGTACACGTGCACACAATACACATGCACTCAATACACATGCACACAATACAGGGAACAATTATCTGTATCCAATTACCCGTTGAGAGGGAAACTCTCCTTTGCATTTGGCTATTGTATACAGTATTCTCTCCCCTCTTGTGTCTGCCCTTTGAGCATGTGTTTTTGTGAGTCTGCAGTGGGTCACAGCTCATAAGAGTGGCCATCATGTCAGTATCCACTGCAGACTCTCTCTCCTTGACATCTCTTTGTCTTTTGACTTTTCTGACCATGCTTTGGGGGCTCAACTCAAGCTCTCGCTGACGTTGTGATGCAAGCACATTTGGTGAGTGTGGAGCCACTTATGCTAATTAAGAGTTTGATAAGGCTACTGTACAATCAGCAGAATAACCCTGAAAATGAGGCCATACCCAGTGCAGATTGCATATGAAACAATTAGTAGAGTGCCATGTCTAAGCCTCATCTCCCATTATCTCACTATTGCAAACCCACCGGGCCAAGGCCAGCATCTCCTTTCCAGTCTGGAGCACCGTTATCTCTTACTATTTCTGAAGAGCAGAAAGACATGGCAAGGTCTCATTTCTGCCCTTCAAAGCCCTCCAGCAACCTCCAGTGCAACTTATGGTGACCACTGTGCTGTCCGTGTAGCCACAGTGACAATGGATCTAAGTTCACCGGAACCGCCTGTCTTCACCCCACCCTTCATTCTGTCCTTGCTTACTGTGTGAGCATGGACAGATTTGTTAACTTGAGACCCTCCCCTTACTCAGCTGTGAGGCTGGAATAATGCCAACCTCATAGAGGCCTAAGAATGAGAAGAAAGAAAAACCTTATCATATTTGAAAAGTCTCTAAAATGATGTGGCCACGCCAGATGAGTATAGCTATTCACAACCTATATATGCTCACATGGTTTGTATAATTATTATCATCACTGAATTGTATTCCCATCTCTGTGTTCTTCTATCTATTGATACATTTATTTTTCAATAAACTCTTATTATGCAAACAGCATGAGCAGTTGTTATATTGGTGGAGGATTGCAAACAGCCCAGATTTTATATCAGACAAGGCCCTCTTGAAAACACAAAGGGTGTATTTATTTCTAGAAAGGTGTATCAAAAGGAATCAGAGAAAATTGCAAAATTTTCAGTGTGTCAGAACCCCATGAGAGCCCAGAAGAGTGAGGTAACTGTCCGAAGGTCAGCAAGCTCCAAACTCATCCAAGTTGAGTTTGAGATGGGAAGAAGCCAGTGCCCTGGTCTAAAGGCGGTGCGAGCAGGAGAATTCTCCTGCTTGGAGGAGACAGCCTTTTTATTCCAATCAAGTTGGCAAAGCGGAGTATCACACTGCACTCGATGCTTCCATCCACTTAGGAGAGAAGTGCACAGCAATACCACGGTTCACGCTTAACCACAAAGCTCTGAGTCTAATCAGCAGACTGCTCGATAGGGGAAGGGAAGATAATGTTACAGCCGTGAAACTGTGAGGTTCATAGACTTGAAGCCAGGAATCTCTGGGCAGTAGGAAGTACTCAGACCTCAAAATCCTGAGCATCCGACTGGACTGTGTGACTGGAACACAGAAAGGAGACGAATTGTGCTATCACACGTGAACAGGTGCAGTGGAGCCTTGGGAAGCCTACTGGGCTCTGTCGAGGAGGAGGCTCAGAAGTTTAGAGCTAGTACAGAAGGAAAAAAAGGGTCTTGCAGGCTAAGGGAATGCCTTGTTAAAGGAATGTAGACTAAACTGGGACACAATAAATTCATTAAGAATTTTTTTTTTAAAGATTTCTTTATTTAAGTACACTGTAGCTGTCTTCAGATACACCAGAAGAGGGCATCAGATACCATTACAGATGGTTGTGAGCCACCATGTGGTTGCTGGGATTTGAACTCAGGAGCTCTGGAAGAGCAGTTGGTGCTCTTAACCACTGAGCCATCTCTCCAGCTCCTCATTAAGAATTTGATCTCTGCCCAAATCCCGTAGGGAGGAGAGCAGTCCACCCAGGAGTGCAGACATCCCAAGGCCGCAGGACAGACTGCCACCTCTGCATACCCTGGCCCACATCCCTGGTCCAAGGGGAAACAGCACAGTGCCTCTGGACATAGGGATATAGGAACAGACAACCGTTGGTTCCCACAGTTCTGTCTGCACCCAGGGCAGAACTGATCTGGCCAAACAGCTCCCTGCACCCAAATCCCATGGAGGGAGAGAGCTGGAACCTCAGAAGAGTGGATACTCCTGAGAAGTCAGAGGAGAATACCCTCTGCCCACAGTCCAGACCCAAGAGGGAATCACAGAGTGCCAACTGTGCCCACTGGTGCAAGAACTTACA
Source organism: Rattus norvegicus (assembly GCF_021556685.1). Classification (NCBI taxonomy): domain Eukaryota; kingdom Metazoa; phylum Chordata; class Mammalia; order Rodentia; family Muridae; genus Rattus; species Rattus norvegicus. The sequence continues at coordinate 67,019,661 of NC_141546.1, read as the reverse complement.
CGAGCAATCAGGGGCAGGACCCTTTGATTCCTGACCGCGCCTAGAGCTGGAAGACAGTCTCCAGGAGCGACGACACACCTGAAATCAGAAAGCCTGTTCAGGAAAGTCTGAAAGAAAACAGGAAAACAATTTCAGGAGTGCTGACACAGAAGCCTACAACAGGGTCAAGTCACTCCCAGAAACAGCAAGACAAGCAAACACCAGAGAAAACACAATGGCTAGAGGCAAGCACAGGAATTTAAGCAACAGAAACCAAGACTACTTGGTATCCTCAGAGCCCAGTTCTCCCACCAAAGAAAATACTGGGTATCCAAACACACCAGAAAAGCAAGATTTAGATGTGAAATCACATTTTTTTTGATAATGATGGTGAACTTTAAGAAAGACATAAAGAACTCCCTTAGAGAAATGCAGGAAAGCACAAATAAACAAGTAGAAGCCCTTAGAGAGGAAACACAAAAGTCCCTGAAAGAATTACAGGAAAATACAACCAAACAGGTGAATGAATTGAAAATGGAAATAGAAACAATAAAGAAAGCACAAAGGGAGACAACCCTGGGTATAGAGAATCAAAGAAAAAGACAGGGAGCTGTAGATACAAGGATCACCAACAGAATACAAGAGATAGAAGAGAGAATCTCAGGGGCAGAAGATACCATAGAAAACATTGACACAACAGTCAAAGATAATGTAAAACACAAAAAGCTCCTAGTCCAAAACATACAGGAAATCTAGGACACAATGAGAAGGTCAAACCTAAGGATAATAAGTATAGAAGGAAGTGAAGACTCCCAACTTAAAGGGCCAGTAAATATATTCAACAAAATTATAGAAGAAAACTTCCCTAACCTAAAGAAAGAGATGCCCATAAACATACAAGAAGCCTACAGAACTCCAAATAGATTGGACCAGAAAAGAAATTTCTCCCGTCACATAATAGTTATAACACCAAATTCACAAAACAAAGAAAGAATATTAAATGCAGTAAGGGAAAAAGGTCAAGTGACATATAAAAGCAGACCTATCAGAATCACACCAGACTTCTCGCCAGAGACTATGAAAGCCAGAAGATCCTGGACAGATGTCATACAGACCCTAAGACAACACAAATGCCAGCCCAGGTTACTGTATCCTGCAAAACTCTCAATTAACATAGATGGAGAAACCAAGATATTCCATGACAAAACCAAATTGATTCAATATCTTTCTACAAATCCAGCCCTACAAAGGATAATAGATGGAAAAGCTCAACACAAGGAGAGAAACTACACCGTACAGAAAGCAAGAATATAATTTCCTTGCAATGAAACCAAAAGAGAGACAAACATAATTCCACCTCTAACAACGAAAATAACAGAAAGTGACAATCACTATTCCTTAATATCTCTCAACATCAACGACTCAATTCCCCAATAAAAAGACATAGACTAACAGACTGGATATGTAAAGAGGACCCAGCATTTTGCTGCATGCAGGAAACACACCTCACTGACAAAGACAGACACTACCTCAGAGTAAATGGCTGGAAAACAATTTTCCAAGTAAATGGCCTGAAGAAACAAGCTGGAGTTGCCATTCTAATATCAAATAAAATCGACTTTCAACCAAAAGTCATTAAAAAAAGATAAGGAAGGACACTTCATATTCATCAAAGGAAAAAGCCACCAAGATGAACTCTCAATCCTAAATATCTATGCTTCAAATGCAAGGGCACCTACATTCATAAAAGAAACCTTACTAAAGCTCAAAGCACACATTGTATCTCACACGATAATAGTAGGAGATTTCAACACCCCACTCTCATCACTGGACAGATCATGGAAACAGAAATTAAACAGAGACATAGAGAAACTAACAGAAGTTATGAACCAAATGGATTTAACAGATATTTATAGAACATTCCATCCTATAAACAAAAGGATATACTTCTTCTCAGCACCTCATAGAACCTTCTCCAAAACTGACCATATAATCAGTCACAAAACAGGCCTCAAAAGATACAGGAAGATAGAAATAATCCCATGCATCCTATCAGATCACCATGCACTAAGACTGGTCTTCAATAACAACAATAATGACAAAAAACCCACACATACACAGAAGTTGAACAATGCTCTACTCAATACTTGGTCAAGGAAGAAATAAAGAAAGAAATTAAAGACTTCTTAGAATTTCATGAAAATGAAGATACAACAATCCCAAACTTATGGGACACAATGAAAGCGGTACTAAGAAGAGAACTCATAGCTCTGAGTGCCTGCAAAAAGAAACAGGAGAAAGCATATGTCAGCAGCTTGACAGTGCACCTAGAACTAAAAGAAATAAATAAACCAAAGAGGAGTAGAAGGCAGGAAATAATCAAACCCAGAGCTGAAATCAACCAAGTAGAAACGAAAAGGACTACACAAAAAATCAACAAAACCAGGAGATGGTTCTTTGAGAAAATCAACAAGAGAAATAAACCCTTAGCCAGACTAAACAGATGGCACAGAGAGTGTGTCCAACTTAAAAAAAAATCAGAAATGAAAAGGGAGACATAACAACAGAATCTGACAAAATTTTTAAAATTCATGGGATCCTACTACAAAAGTCTATATTCAACAAAACTGGAAAATATGGAGGAAATGGACAATTTTCTAGACAGATACCAGGTACCAAAGTTAAATCAGGAACTAGTAAACCATCTAAACAACCCCAGAACTCCTAAAGAAATAGAAGCAGTTATTAAAAGTCTCCCAACCAAAAAGAGCCCAGATGGGTTCAGTGCAGAATTCTGTCAGACCTTCATAGAAGACCTCATATCAATACTGTCCAAACTACTCCACAAAATAGAAACAGACAGAGCACTACCAAATTCCTTCTATGAAGCCACAATTACTCTTATACCAAAACCACACAATGATCCAACAAAGAAAGAGAATTTCAGACCAATTTCCCTTATGAATATCGACGCAAAAATATTCTTGCAAACCGAATTCAAGAACACATCAAAATGATCATCCATCCTGATCAAGTAGGCTTCATCCCAGTGATGCAGGCATGGTTTAATATATGAAAACCCATCAATGTTATTCACTATATAAACAAACTCAAAGATAAGAACCACATGGTCATTTCATTAGATGCTGAGAAAGCATTTGACAAAATTCAACACCCCTTCATGATAAAAGTCCTGGAAAGATCAGGAATTCAAGGCCCATACCTGAACATAGTAAAAGACATATATAGCAAACCAGTAGCTAACATTAAACTAAATGGAGAGAAACTTGAAGCAATCCCACTAAAATCAGGGACTAGACAAGGCTGCCCACTCTCTCCCTACTTATTCAATACAGTTCTTGAAGTTCTAGCCAGAGCAATCAGACAACAAAAGGAGATCAAAGGGATACAGATTGGAAAGGAAGAAGTCAAAATATCAGATGATATGATAGTGTACTTAAGCGACTCCAAAAGTTCCACCAGAAAGCTACTTAACCTGATAAACAACTTCAGCAAAGTGTCGGAGTATAAAATTAACTCAAATGAATCATTAGCCTTCCTCTACTCAAAGGATAAACAGGCTGAGAAAGAAATTAGGAAAATGACACCCTTCACAATAGTACCAAATAACATAAAATATCTTGGTGTGATTTTAACCAAGGAAGTGAAAGATCTGTAAGACAAGAACTTCAAATCTTTGAAGAAAGAAATTGAGGAAGATCTCAGAAGATGGAAAGATCTTCCATGCTCATGGATTGGCAGGATTAATATAGTAAAGATGGCCATTTATCCAAAAGCAATCTACAGATTCAATGCAATACCCATCAAAATTCCTACTCAATTCTTTATAGAAAGAGCAATTTGCAAATTCATTTGGAATAACAAAAGACCCAGGATAGCAAAAACTATACTCAACAATAAAAGAACTTCTGGGGAATCACCATCCCTGACTTCAAGCAGTAGTACAGAGCAATAGTCATAAAACCTGTGTGGTATTGGTACAGAAACAGGCAGATAGATCAGTGGAACAGAATTGAAGACCCAGAAATGAGCCCCTACACCTATAGCCACTTGATCTTTGACAAAGGAGCTAAAACCATCCAATGTAAGAAAGATAGCATTTTCAACAAATGGTGCTGGTTCAACCAGAGGTCAGCATGTAAAAGAATGCAAATTGATCCATTCTTATCACCCTGTACAAAGCTTAAGTCCAAGTAGATCAAGGACTTCCACATCAAACCAGATACACTCAAACTAATAGAAGAAAGAATGGGGAAGAATCTTGAACACATGGGCACTGGGGAAATTTTCCTGAACAAAACACCAATGGCTTATGTGTTAAGATCAAGAATCAAGAAATAGGACCTCAAAAAACTGCAAAGCTTTTGTAAAGCAAAAGACACTGTCATTAGGACAAAACAGCAACCAACAGATTGGGAAAAGATCTTTCTGGATCCTACATCTGATAGAGGGCTAATATCCAAAATAAACAAAGAACTCAAGAAATTAGACTCCAGAGAGCCCAATAACCCTATTAAAATGGGGTACAGAGCTAAACAAAACATTCTCAGCTGAGGATTATCAAATGGCCAAAAAGCACCTTAAGAAATGTTCAACATCCTTAGTCATCAGGGAAATGCAAGTCAAAACCCCCCTGAGATTCCACCTCACACCAATCAAAATGGCTAAGATAAAAAACTCAGGTGATAGCAGATGTTGGCGAGGATGTGGAGAAAGAGAAACACACCTCCATTGTTGGTGGGATTGCAAACTGGTACAACCATTCTGGAAATCAGTCTGGAAGTTCCTCAGAATATTGGACATTCTACTACCTGATGACCCAGCTATACCTCTCTTGGGCATATACCCAAAAGATGCTCCAACATACAACAAAGACACATGCTCCACTATGTTCATAGCAGCCTTATTTATAATAGCCAGAAGCTGGAAAGAACCCAGATGCCCTTCAACAGAGGAATGGATTAAAAAAAATGTGGTACATCTACACAATGGAATACTACTCAGCTATCAAAAACAATGACTTCATGAAATTCTTAGGCAAATGGAATGAACTAGAAAATATCATCCTGAGTGAGGTTACTCAATCACAGAAAAACACACTTGGTATGCACTGATTGATAATTGGATATTAGCCAAAAAGCTCAAATTACCCAAGATGCAATCCACAGACCACAGGAAGCTCAAGAAGAAGGATGACCAAAATGCGGATGCTCCCACTCCTTCTTAAAAGGGGGAAAATATCCATCGGAGGGGATATGGAAGCAAAGTTTAGAGCAGCGACTCAAGGAATGGCCATTCACAGCCCGACACACATGTGGCCCATATATATACAGCCACCCAAACTAGATAAGATTGATGTAGCTAAAAAATGCATGCTGAAAGGAACTGGATATAGATCTCTCCAGAGAGACACATCCAGAGCATGTCCAATACAGAGGTCAATGCTAGCAGCAAATCACCAAACTGAGAACAGGAGCCCCTTGGGGGGAATTAGAGGAAGTATTGAAAGAGTTGAAGGAGCTTGCAACCCCATAAGAACAACAATGTCAACCAACCAGAGCTTCCAGGGACTAAACCACTACCGAAAGACTATACATGGACTGACCCAGGGCTCCAACTGCATATGTAGCAGAGAATAGCCTTGTTGGGGCACCAGTGGAAGGGAAAGCCCTTTGTCTTGCCAAGGTTAGACCCCCAGTGCAGGGAAATATGGGGGGCAATAAGGGGACTGTATAGGGGGAATATCCATATAGGGTAGGAGGAAGGGAGGGAATGGGGGCTTATGGACAGGAAACTGGGAAGGGAAATGTAAGTAAAGCAATATATCTAATAAAAAATTTAAAAAAATAATTTGATCTTTCAGATTGTGAGGGGTCTCACACTATTTTGTTCGGTACTTGAATATACATAGACCTTGACTTTGATTTCTGTGATTCTATAAAGCTCTATATAAGCATTTCCCAATTGCATCTGATAAACGTGCTCTTTTTAGCAACTGTAGTATTCCATCATGGCTTCCATCATGGTATCTCTGGTTTCAGTGTACCCTTCTGTTCTTCTTACTTCTTTGTCTTTTTACTTAAAGGGGGTGTTGTGGAGAACATTTTTGAGCTCATTTTGTTTTCTTGTGAGCTCCTTTCTGAGGTTATATTCCCCTCACGTGTCCCTTCTCTGCAGTCACGGACTTCTCTGGTTCCAATCTATTGTATCATGCTCCATTTGTTTTGCCTGGCCTGAAGAATTCCCAGGCTTCTAGGCATTTCCAGGGCATTGGGTAAAGAAATGCTGTGGCAAGGGAAGGACTGAGCTCTTGAGGATAGAGCTACTGGCCAGCACCTTTCATCCTTGGAATGTGGCCTCTGTCACAGATTAGCTCTATGCCTGGCATCTCTATGTCCGTTAGCTAAACAGACAGCTAGACAGACAGCTTTCATTTTAAGTCTCCTCTAAGAGCCAGTTAGAATTCTGGTAAGCATTGCCCCTAGTATAAAGTACGTGATAGGTCGCAGCATTGGAGAGAACAGTCCCTAAAAGCTCCATGATAGTAATTAACCAAAGATACCATGACCTGCTGCAAATCATCCCCCCATTGCCAATCTGGTTTACTTCTTTACTTAATATATTCATTCTACAAATTCTGATGTTGTTGAGAAACTGGCCAAGGACAGTTTCTTCAGGCTAAGCAGAGTCAGGGAAATTCACCCAGTTCTCTTTTTCCAGGCCTGGTTGAAGTTTTCCCACTCAGTTAAGCCTATACCGCTGAGGCTTCAAGAAGTTGATGAAACAAAACCAGTAACTAGGCTGCTCGTTCTTGGATGAACATGGAGTTGATCTTTGGTTCTTTGGAGAAGAATTGCGTTCCTGGTGTCAAACACAGCTCCGTACAGCCACACTGCAGGTGATGGCTCTTGATAAATAGAGAATAAATTCCAAAGGATTTCCTCAATGCACCCAGAAAAAACTATAAGAAAAGAACATCATAACCTTGTGTCCCGGAGAAGAGGTAGACTCTTGTCAGACTCATATAGAATCTTAGCCATTTGGGCCAGAATGACCCTCCGTGACCTTTAGCAGCATCTGTATGTAATAGCAACAGCAAACATATACCATGCATATAACACTGGGGTGTTAACTATGTCTCAGGAACAGTGCTTCATGGTTTATGCATGCCACAGTCCCGTGAGACGCATTACTGCAGGCTTGCAAAACTAGAAAAGCTAAAGACTTGAGATTGGAAGCGTGGGCCGAAAGCCAGAGCTCCTGATACCATCTACAAGGTGACTGCCTAGAGGCTGGAGGCAGGGTGGGATGGCAGGACAAGGCCAGGGCCAGGAGGCAGAGTATAGAGAACCATGCATCTTGTTAGTCCAGAATCTGCTAGGTTGAGCTAGATGAGTCTCGTAAATTCTTTAAGACAGAAAATGGAGGCATGCCGATAACAGGCCTGGAAGTTCCTTGACAGCTAACCATAGTGTCCTATAAAAGACTTGTCATTTTGTACTGTGTTTACTACGATGATTGAGGACACCTTCTCACACTTAAAGTAGGAGACATGCAATATCTGGGGTGGAGTGTGGTTACCTGGGGGCATTAAATTCAAATGCCTTGTGTAATGAGCCCGAGCTTCCAAAGGAATCAGAGGCTGAACTGATACTCAAGGAAATAATCAGTCTGCTCTTGGCAGAAGGCAGCAGGACTGGTGTACGCTGTGTGTTGCTTTGATTGATGGAATGGCAGATGTATTTTGCAGTCTCCCCTAAGGCCCAGTTAGACTTCTGGTAAGTGTTGAATCTAATATAAAGAACGTGTTAGGCACTGGGCTTTCTGAACACTGGTATCTGGGACAGGTCCCCCAGAGATGGCAGGCTCGGGGTTGGTCATAAAAGAGCATGGGGTGGGTGTCCAAAACAAGGTTGGAGTGCAGCAGGAGTCAGGTGATCTTCAGGCCACCTGATATTGTTGACATTAGCCCCATTAGCTCTGTTGTGCCTGGACCAGTCAGCCCTTGGTGTTCTAGATGGTGGAGTAGATTTCTAGTTGGCTCACACAGAGGGATGTGGAGGCAAAGGCAGAGATTTCACATGCTCTTCAATAAACACAGCATAACAGTAGTTCCAAATTCCAAGGAGAATAAAATCACTTAGATGTATCAACCGAGTGCCGCTTCCCGGACTCTATTCCAAGAGAGGATTATTAATTCCATTAGTCTAGGTCAGGGAATGAGAACCTATGCTCAAAAAATTCTTCAAGTGATTTTATGCAGAGAATGTACAATTTCCATCTTCAGACACAGAACTGTGGAAGAGGGAAGGCCTCAGTTGACAGCTGCCATGATACAAATCTAGGAGTGACATTTGTTAAGCACTGACAAGAAAGCAGGCATGGTACCTGAATTTACTCAGCTTTAATCAGCCTCGTGCTAATATTTTCTCTATTTTACAAATAGAGTGTGTTATGGTTTGGATTTGGATTGTTCCCCAGAGTCTCCTGTGTTGAAGTTTTGGTCTCCAGCTGGCGGCATGCTTGTGAGAAGTGTGTCATTAGGAGCACATGTTTTAGAAATACTTTGTGACCCGCTTCCCTGGTTTCTAACCCTTCTTCTTTCTTCCCCATTTTCTCAGCAGTGATTCAATGTGATTCTGCTGTAAAACACCATGGACCCAAAGCAATAGGGCTCCAGTGATCATGGACTGACTTTACTGATACTCAGCCAAACTAGAAGTTGACATTCTCAGTTCCCTTGTCACAGCGATGGAAAGCTAACACAGGTGACAGAGAAACATATTAGGTAAGCATACGGAGGGACCTGTGATAAAACAGGAAATCCTGCATATCTTAGAACCTGTTGCAAAGAGATAGAATGTTCAGATTCAATTCCGAGGGATAGCCACCTCTTCCCGTACTGTAGCAATGGAATCCGAGTCTTATATTATAAACCTCGGGATAGCTTTGTAGCCATGAGAGCCTTATAAAGATGAAGGCTGGGCACCACTGTTCACTCTAGAATATGTTTCCTGGTGTGCAAAACTGACTACCAGAAAACACGAAGCAGCTGAAATTTTTTGTCCTTTGGTGCCGAAGCTTCCTCTCTCCCTGCTCTTTCTCTGGCTGAGGTGCATTGCAATGCGACGGACCTCACTCACACTTGCTCATTAGACACGCAGAATGGAGTGTTTTAAAATGTCTGGCAATCAGGGCGCGCTCTCCAAATGTGTGACACAACTCTAACTTACCTGGGGTAATAAGGGAGAAAAAAAATCCCCTTTAATTTGCATCTGAATTTCTCATTGCATTATTAGAAATTCACTCACTCCAGCACTTTGCACAAAGTCTTACCTTCATGAATATTCCTTTTTATAGAAGAGAGTTGGGTCTTAGTTTCTGAACTTGCTCCATGCAAGTGGGATATTAATGACTTGGGGGTGCCTGTTTAATATTCTTTATATCCCTTTACTTACAGGCAGATGATTCACTCTTGTTTTCTGACTATAATAATAAATTACTTAAAATTGTGAAATAAGTATAACGTTTACCATCTATCACCAGGGAGGAATGTGTCAGAAACCTGGGATGGGGAGGCTCCAAGGAATCTATGAGAGTGACTCTGAGACTCCTAGCAGTTGGAGACATAGAGCCTGAAGTGGCCACCTCTTATAGCCAGGCAGGACTCCCAGTAGAGGACTAAGGACACGAACACACCCATAAAACCTTCAACTTAAAATTTGTCCTGTCTGCAAGAAGTGCAGGGACAAAGGTGGAATATAGACTGAAGGAATGGCCAACCAATGGCTGGCCCAACTTGAAACCTCTCCCATGGGCAAGAACCAATCTTAGACACTATTAATGATGCTCTGCTATGCTTGTAGACAGGAGCCTAGGATAACTGCCCTCTGAGAGGCTCTACCCAGCAGCTGACTGAAACAGATACAGAGACCCACAGCCGAACATTAGAGCTCAGAGTCTTGTTAAACAGTTGGGGGAAAGACTGAGAGACCTGGAGGGAACAGGGACTCCACAGGAAAACCAACAGAGCCAACTAACCTAAACCCTCGGGGACTTCTGGAGACTGAACAACTAACCAAAGAGCATAGTGGGCTGGACCTAGGCCCCTGGCACATACGTTGCAGTTGTGCAGCTTGGTCTTCATGAGAGTCTCTCAACGACTGGAGTGGGGTCCGTTCCTGACTCTGTTGCCTGTCTGTGGATCCCATTCCCTAACTGCTCTGCCTTGTTTGACCTCAGTGGGAGAGGATGTGCCTAGTTCGGCAGTGACTTGATGTGCCAGGGTGGGTTGGCACCCAGGGAGGGCTTCCCCCTTCTCAAAGGAGAAGGAGATTGAGGGAGGGGTTGTGTGAGGGGGCACTTGGAGGAGTGGGAGGCTGCCATCAGGATGTAAAGTGAATGAATGAATGGATGAGTAAATAAATAAATAAATAAATAAATAAATAAATAAATAAATAAATGGAAAAAATGTTCTCCAGGTCTGAATTATCTGTAATGATGTATATGGTTCATGTTAAAATCTAGAAGATGGAAAGAGAGAGAGTGAGAGAGACAGAGACAGAGAGAGAGACAGAGACAGAGACAGAGAGACAGAGAGACGGAGAGAGAGACAGAGAGAGAGACAGAGAGAGACAGAGAGAAAGGAAAAAATTGTATCTGAAGGTGGAAAAACAGACAGACATGAATCAGGGAAAGGGGGTTAGCAGGACAATTTTCACAAGAGTGACCAGTGAAGTTCTTTGCTGAGATGGTGAGCTTTGAGAAAGTGCCTGAGTAGGTGAGGTAGGAAGGATATGTGCATTTGGAGAAACAGGCGGTACAAATGTCCTGAGGTAGGACATAAAGTGGTGGGTTTGGGAAATGCCAATGACGGGGATGTGGCTGGAGCAGAAGGAGGGAGAGAGAAGGTCCTAGAGACAAGTCAGGCTGTGGGGACCAAGTACAGGGCCCTGTAAGAACTTCATTAAGTGAGATGCTCTGGACAGACTGAGTTGTCTAGCAACAACCTCTCAAAACCAATGCCTCTTCTCCAGTCCCTATCTCTCCCTTCTCTTCTTATCTCTCTATTCTCATCTAAGGAATCTTCCAGACCTCAGTCAAAAGGCATCACCACCCAAGGAACACTAGCTGTGTTTCAAGGGAGAGTTACTGAGCTTACAGATCTCTGCTCTAGAGCTGAGGCCCTTACTACGAAGTCTTCATGATACTTGAATATCAGTAATATATTGTACCTCCCCACGACTTCCAAAGAAAACCTGAAGAAACAGCGCACGATGGAAACTGACTTGGCAACTGTGTTTCCACGGCTACGTCAGCCAGCGAGTCTGCGTCAAGGCTCCCGCCTCCCACTTTACCCAGCTGAAAACGTGATAGCTCCACGCTCTGTCAGCTCTTACTCTGCCTCTGCAGCACACAGGGTCAGCCACGGCACGTCCTTAAAAAGACAAAGCATTTCACTGAGGCTTCATGCTTCACCTATCGCGACTATGCATCCTAATGATGGATAGGACATATCTACATTTACAGTAATTCCACAGCCCCACAGCAGTCCTCCATGCTCATTTGCAGCCACCTTCAACCCAGGCAACCCAACTCAGTTCTGAGTACCTCCGTGAATTAACATGAACAGAAGCAACCTTGTATCACCTCATGCGTGGCGTCTTCCACATATGTTAACATTCGTTTTTACTGTAGTGCGTACAGTAGTTCCTCCTTTCATTCTTCAACGCCTACTCGACGCATAGATAAGCCAGACTTTGGCCTGAAGGGATTACAGGTCATCCAGTAGTTAATGATACTGTGTAAGTCCTCTGTGGTCACATGTTTGTGTTCCTCCTATGTAGCTCTCCAGGTATGGAAGTGTTGCATTTCTAAATTATGTTCAACACCATAGGAAGCTCCATACTGTTTCTCTGGAGACTTATATCCTTGTCCATGTGCACTCTTTTGAACATCCTTCATCGCCATGTATCTTTATCAATATTGATTATTGTCTCTTTTTACAATATATTCCTTTTAGGAAGAGGATATTAGTATGTCACTTTGGCTCTGGACTGCATCTCACTCATGACTGACTAAGGATGTGGGCATCTTTCCATGTGTTTACATTGTATCTCCCCAGTAGCTCCCCTGTGCTTCCTTAGTGAATTGTTTATTAGCTCTTTCAGTAACTTTTGTATTTCTGTTTTATTTAAAATAGAAACGTCTGCACTTCTTGTTTATTTAAAAAGGACCTAGTGACCAGTGTGACCTTGAACTTCTTTTTTTAGATTTATTTATTTATGTATATTTATTTATTTATATATAAGTACACTGTAGCTGTCCTCAGACAAACCAGAAGAGGGCATCAGATCCCATTACAGATGGTTGTGATCCACCATGTGGCTGCTGGGATTTGAACTCAGGACCTCTGGAAGAGCAGTCAGTGCCCTTAACCACTGAGCCATCTCTCCAGCCCCAACCTTGAACTTCTTATCCTTCTATCTATGTTTCTCATCTGCTAACATGGCTGATGTATGCCATCAAAGCAATTTTATGTGTCACGGTGGGGAAGCTTTTATTATTTTATTTATTTCTACATCTACTGAGATATCTATGTCCTTTAGTCTATTAAAACAGTGTGGATTAATATTAATTGGTAACATGACAGGATCTTAAGTCACCCAAGAGACAGACTCCGGGTATGCCTGTGAGGCAGAGTCTAGAGTTGGGATCTGGAACTGAGCAGAAAGGAAATTGAGTGTTAGACTAGTGCTTACCTCCTAACACTGAAAGTACAGAGGAGCCCCCACACCTGCCTGGATTTTGGGTGGGTGCTAGTGATCCGAATTCTGGGCTGCATGCCCGTGTACCTAGTGTTTTATCAACTGAGCCACCTTCCACTTGGCCACTTCTAAGTTTATTTTCTTGAGTTATTCGGTTGTCTACCTATTCTGGATGCCTGTCTGTTGCAGAAATGTGTTTTACAAGCCTTTTCTTCGCATCTGTGCCTTGCTTTCCTAATGATACCTTCTGAAAAATCAAAACTTTTTAATTTCAGTAATGTCTAATTAGTCATGTTTTATGAGTTATGGTTTGAGTTCATACTCAAGGACTCTTCCCTAAATCCACCATCACTATATCTTCCATATTTTCTCCTAAAACCTCCAAATTTTATTCTACTCTTTGTCTGTGATCCAGTTTGCATCAGTGTCTGTGCCTGCTATGAAGTTAGTGTCTCCATCTTTAGAGCTGTGACTAAACTTATGAGCATTCACTTGTCCCAGTGTCATTTTTGAAAGACTGCATCACCCTCCGTTCAATTGCCTTATCATATTTGTCAAAAATCAAATTATGATAACCGTAATGCTGTGTTTCTGAGTGCTTCAGTCTGCACTATTGATCTAGGTGCCTATCCTATGCCAATCAATGATTTGACTACTGCAGCTTTACAGTAAGTTCAAAATGGGCAGTGTAAGTCCTCCAATATCCTTCTACTTCCCGATTGTGTCAGCTATTCTAGGTTCTTTCCATTTCACATATAATTTTATTTTTTCAGTATTTTCATCTATTTATTTAGTTTATGGGTGTTTTGCATGCTTGTATGTCTATGCACCATAGGCATGTCTTGTACACATAGAGGCTAGAAGATCCCTGGGATTAGAATTACAGATAGTTGTGAGCTACTATGTTGATACTAAGAATAAAACCTTGGTAGAGCATCTTAAGAAATGCTGAGCCATTTCTTCATCCCCGACAAGTATTTTAGAATGTGTTTATCAATTTCTACAGAAATAATTTCCCAAGTGAACGTTATAGGGATAATGTTGAGTAAATAAACCATTCTATACTTAATTCTTGATACTAGATAGTCAGCAGGTCATGCATATATTTTCATTTTTCTTAGCAGTATTTTGTGGAATTTGTTAACTCTGTCTAGTTTGTTAAATATTTTTCAGATTGATCCGTACTTCATTCTTGACACTACTGTGAATGGAGTTCTTTTATTATAGTTTCTATTCATATTGTAGAAGTCAATACTTTCATATATTGATCTTATTCTATCATGCCAAATGTGTTTGTTTTCAATAATAGAACTTTAGGTCTAGAAATTCTTCAGATTATCCACATATAAGATTATGATATTTACAGATAAAGGTGGTTTTACTTCTTCCATTTTAATGGACATGGTTTTGAATTTTGGTACAACGTTGAACAAAAGTAGTACCAGGAAATATGTTCAAAAGCTTGTCACGATGTTTGGTGTTAGTCGTAGTTGTTTATGGATCATGTTGAAGAAATTCATTTATCATGTTGAAGAAACGCCCTCGTTTTCTTAGTCTGGTAATATATCTTATTATAAATGTAAGGTGGGTTTTGTTAGTTTTTCTCTGTGTCTATCGAGATGACTATGTGCTTTTTGTCTTTTGTTGTACTAATATTGTTTAATGGTTAATATTGATTATCAATTTAACTGGATCTAAAAGTAACAAGAGACAAACTTCTGGGCATATCTATAAGAAAGTTTGTGGATTGGGTTAATTGATATGAGAAGATCCACCCTAAATGTGGGTGACGTTATTGCATGTAGTGGGGTAAACGAGAAATGAAGCTTAGCTCCATCATCCATCTCTCTCTGCTTCCTGACTTTATAGTCAATGTGGCTATGTCGTGGTTTGAATGGGAAAGGCCCCATAGACTCATTTGTTTGAATAAGTTTTCCCTGTTTGGTGGAATTGTTTGGGAAGGATTGGGAGGTGTGGCCTTGTTGGAGGAAGAGGTGTATCAATGCAATGCAGGCAGCCTTTGAGGTTTCAAAAGCCCACACCACTCTTAGTTAGCGCTTGCTGATTGTAGATGGAGATAAGCTCTTAGCTCCTGTTCCATGCCTGCCTTCCTGCTGGTGCGTGACCATGGATTCACCCTTTAAAACTGTAAGCCCCAAATAAACTATTCCATAAGGTACTTTGACTGTGATGTCTCTTCAGAGCAATAGAAATGTAACTAAAACAGAATTTGGGTTTGAGCTATTGCCATGACAGGCCTGACCATGCTGTTTTTAAGAGGACTGGGGAAGAGTTTGGGAACTTAGACTAGGAAAGCAGTTGAGTGTAATAAAGGGTGCCTAACAGGCCCTCATAGTAGGAACTTTGAATAGTGTTTAGAGCAATTTTGGATTATTGAGGCCCGCTGAGATCAAGAGGTTTCAGAGGAAAACAATATTAGCAACTGGCGTAGACTATCTTGTAATATTTTAGCAAAGAATGTGATTGCCTTTTGACCTTGTCCTAAGAGTCTGCCTGAGGCTTAACTGAAAAGTTGGACTAACTTCATTGGCAGAGATTTCAAGACAGCCTAATATTAACTCTGGGGTGGCATGTTAGTAATCACTCTTATGTGGGTCTACAGTGAGAAAGAGCAAGCAGAACAAAAAGGAACACAACAGGTACAATTTGAGGACTAAGAAATGTAATGTTGGAGTCAAGGCTTGTGCTGAAAGCCAACACCCCGCTCACTCAGATAATCCCTCAAATCTTGAAAGGAAAAGGAATTTTCTGCTACTAAAAAGCAGTGGCAAATAAAAGCTTATGCAAATGTAATTCAAGGAAGAGGCCAGGTTCCATCACAAGAAGGCAGCTGAACTTGGCAGCAATAACCATTTGGTTCTGGTTTTAGCAGTGGCTCTCAACCTTCCTAATGCCATGACCTTTTAATATAGTTCCGCATGTTGTGGTGACCCTCAACCACAAAACTACTTTTGTTGTCATTTCATACCTATAATTTTTGCTACTGTTAATGATCATAATGTGAACATTTTTGGATACAGAGGTTTACCAATGAGGTCATGACCCACGGGATGAGAACGGCTACTTTAGAGACATGAAGAATACAGGAGTGAAGGGGTTGTGGAATCTTTTTCTGCAGTTAAGGAGAGACATGGAGGCCAGGTGTGTTCACAGAGCAGTCCTTGGGTGGAGGCCCTGAAAGACTACTATGTAAAGCTGTGAAGCTAAACCCCGGATTGTGTTGGAGACCCCAGGATACTGCTGTGGAATGTCTGCAAGGGAGAGTTGAATACAGGGACTAGAAGATTCCAAAGAAGAGAAGGATGTTACAGTCAACAGAGCTAGAAGAGCAGATTCATCTAAGCTCTTTAACGTCAGACATGAAATTACAGGATTTGAAGTTCGTTCTGTTGTGCTTCAGTCTTGCTTTGGTCCAGAATTTCATCACTAAGCCCCATTTCTCTCTTTCAAATGGTAATGTATATTCTGCGCCATTGTTGGAAGTGCATGCGCGCTTACACACACACACACACACACACACACACACACACACACAATTTTACCAAGAGTTACATTAAGAGAACAGCGATCGCCTTGAGTCCCAGAAGACACTTTGGACCTTCAAACTGTTAAGAGTGCAGAGACTATGGGGACATTTGAAGTGTGGCAAAGTGCATTTCGTACTGTGCTATGACCTCAAGCCTGTGGCCAATAAACATTTCTTCTATAAGTCAACTTGATCATGGTATCTTATCACAATTGAAATGTAACCAAGACATGTCATGCTCTACACAGGGACAATGGGAAAAACATCCTGAGAGCAAGACCTCCTCATTGAGGGCTCAAAATTATAGAAATGCAAATTCACTCGCAAGGAGAAGGCCTGAATAAGAATGTCTCTTGGGGGAGGGGAGATCCTGAGCAAAACCAGCTCCTTAGGTACCCAGAGGCTGCTAATACTGTGGTTCAGGAATAAGGCTAGGCTACTTCTCAAGCTTTTAGCAGACAAGGCAGCTGTACCCTCAGGCTCTGAGTCAAAACAAACCCTTCCTTCCTTCCTTGAGTTGATTTTCATAGTTATTTTCCCACAGCAGTAAGAAGAGTAACGAATGCCTGTGGCATATTGTATATTTGAACATAAGTACTTGTATTCATTTGTTTAATTCTACCTGATGATAGCATACGATCTTTTTATATTTCTAGTTTCACCTTATTAAGTTTGCCAGGACGTTTAAAATCCCTGTTTATAAAAGATAGCAAGCTGATTTTCCTGAGATGCCTGTAGGACATTTTTTTTAATCACCATAATAACTGGGTTCATAGAATATGTGTACAAGTGTTTCTCCTCTCTTCTGAGAGTGTAGAGAATTTGAAGTATTTTTTTTCTTTTTCTGAATATTTGTTAAAATTCACTATCAAAGTCATTTAAGACTGACATTTTCTTTGTAGAAAAACCGGAATTGCTAATTTGATTTCTTGAATTTAGGTTTATTTAGATTTTCTAATCTTTGAGTCAGTTTAGGTCACTTATGTATTTATTATAATTGTTTGCTATGCCAAAGGCATTTAATTGGTTGGCACACATTCTCCATGCTCTTCATTCATAATTGGAGGTTGTTAGGGATTTTCCTGCTATCACCCTGATTTTGGTGACTTATGTCCTCTTGTCAAGCTAGAGATTTGTCAGTTTCATTGAGATTTTCATGGAATGAACATTTGGTTTCATGAATTTTCTGTTATCTTTTGTGTTTCTTTGTTTTCTACTATAACCTTTGTTGTTTCCTATTTTTCTACTTGCTTTGGATTAGACAACGCCTCTTTTCCTAGTTTCTTAGGGCAAATGTGTCGATTGGGTTCTTTTCTTTCCTTTTTCTGAGATGGAATTTGATAAGTAGCCCAGGCTAGCCTATATAGCTCAGAGTCCTTCTGCCTCCCCAAGGACTGGCCGAGATTATAGAAATATGTTACTATGTACAGCAAGTTTTATTTTGAATTGTATTTATGATTGTGATTATTATTAATTAGTGTGTGATGCGTATGGGAAAGAATTCAGTCATGTGCATATTACAGTATACAAGCAAATGTCACAGGACAAGTTTCAGGAGTAAGTTCTCTCCCTCTACTGTAGGATACAAGGATGGATCTCAGGTTATCAGGCTGTGCGACAAGAACTGTCAATCACTTATCCATCTTGCTGGCCCCGAGAGCTTTTGCTCTTGTTCAGCTGAAAAGGTGTAAGATATGCATATTGTGTGTGTGTGTGTGTGTGTGTGTGTATATATATATATATATATATATATATATGTATGTATGTATACCGCCTTGTTCAGTTTCCAAATACTTGGTGATTTCTCAAACTCCCTTCTACTGTTAATATTTTAGTGATTGTGTTTGGATTTTTTTATGACGCAAAGCTTTCAAATTTATTGAAACTCATCTTGTGGCCTAGCAATGGTTGACTCTGGAGACTATTCTATGCATGTATAAAAGGAAGCTTCTTCTCTTATTGCAAGGAAAGTTTATAAGTATTACTGAGTTGTTTAAGTAATATTAAAACCCTGGTTTTCTACCCAGCTATTCAATCGGTTGTTGAGAATGTGATGCCAACAGCTCTAATTGTCACTATGGAGATGGTCAAGCCTTCCTTAGTAAGGACAGTTCCTCTCCAGTCTTGTTCCTCTCTGCTTTGTTTTTCTTAATAGAAGTCTCTTGTCTGACTTTATTTTATGCACACTGTCATATAAAGGTCCTCTGAGTAGGGACTTTCCATGCTGGTGTTTGGTGAACACTCAGAACAGTGACATGTATCAGTCACAAAGGTATGTGAGATAAACGAATACCTCATCACACGCTGTGGGCAAGTCTAAGGTCCCTCATCCACAGCATCTGAAGTAAAGATGAAATGAAAGAAAGCTCACAGAAGGCTGAAACACACCAGGGCAAAAGGAGCGAGATAAGAACCCCTCCTCCTATCACTGGCCATAGGAAGAGATCCTTGCTTCCCCTTTCTATGTGGCTTTGGATTTTATCTCTCTGGACTTTTTCTAGTTATTAATGTATATGAGCACTAGCACTGGCTGTAAGCCTTGAGGAAAGAAGCTGGGGACCTTGTATTTGCCTGCCTTCTTCAGGCAAAGGAATCTCTCTTACAATCAGGAGCCCCTGAATAGGGGTTAATTCTCAAGTAAGGAGGACAAGGAGCAGTGAAACTTCCCAGGGATACGGAGATGCATATGTTCTGTCCCTCTGTAGCCTGGGAGGCGGTATCTGTGGCTTCAGTAGCTGATGCAAAATTAGGTGTTCAGATTTCCCACCAAATAGGATTCTGCCATAACATGATTGGTATTATCCACTTGGGTACATTTCGACATAGCTCTTGAAATCTGATGTTTAGCCTACTGACGAGATCCATTGTATACATCTTAAGGAAAACAGAGTATGTGCTAGCTGATGAGTGGCTGACATGTAATATTTAGACATTTTGCACGTATTTGACATGTGAAGGAAGGCATTTTGCACAATCGATATACTCAATTCAAAGACTGACTGGTGCTTCTGTTTTATTTATGGAACCAAAACCTGTGTTTTATAAACTTTTTTCAGAGGTCCTGCATACAGCTGAACCTCAGGGAAAGGGATGGGACAGTGATTGGGGCACCATGTATAAAATATGGTGATTATCTATAATCTATAAAGATGGGTTACAGTCTAGAAAGTGAAAAGAAGAAAAAGCCTAGTGCTAAATGTTGAAGAATGATAGCAGAGAATGATGAGACTGGAAATGCAGAGAAGGAGCATCCGGAGAGGTAGGAGGAGCTTCCAAGAGGTAGGAGGAGCATCTAAGAGGTAGGAGGAGCTTCTAAGAGGTAGGAGAAGCATCCAAGAGGTAGGAGGAGCTTCCAAGAGGTAGGAGGAGCATCCAAGAGGTAGGAGGAGCTTCCAAGAGGTAGGAGGAGCATCCAAGAGGTAGGAGGAGCATCCAAGAGGTAGGAGGAGCTTCCACGAGGTAGGAGGAGCTTCCAAGAGGTAGGAAGAGCTTCCAAGAGGTAGGAGCAGCATCCAAGAGGTAGGAGGAGCATCCAAGAGGTAGGAGGAGCATCCAAGAGGTAGGAGAAGCATCCAAGAGGTAGGAGGAGCTTCCAAGAGGTAGGAGGAGCATCCAAGAGGTAGGAGGAGCTTCCAAGAGGTAGGAGGAGCATCCAAGAGGTAGGAGGAGCTTCCAAGAGGTAGGAGGAGCATCCAAGAGGTAGGAGGAGCTTCCAAGAGGTAGGAAGAGCTTCCAAGAGGTAGGAGGAGCATCCAAGAGGTAGGAAGAGCTTCCAAGAGGTAGGAGGAGCTTCCAAGAGGTAGGAGGAGCATCCAAGAGGTAGGAGAAGCATCCAAGAGGTAGGAGGAGCATCCAAGAGGTAGGAGGAGCATCCAAGAGGTAGGAGGAGCATCCAAGAGGTAGGAGAAGCATCCAAGAGGTAGGAGGAGCATCCAAGAGGTAGGAGGAGCATCCAAGAGGTAGGAGAAGCATCCAAGAGGTAGGAGGAGCTTCCAAGAGGTAGGAGGAGCATCCAAGAGGTAGGAGGAGCTTCCAAGAGGTAGGAGGAGATTCCAAGAGGTAGGAGGAGCTTCCAAGAGGTAGGAGGAGCTTCTAAGAGGTAGGAGGAGCATCTAAGAGGTAGGAGGAGCTTCCAAGAGGTAGGAAGAGCTTCCAAGAGGTAGGAGGAGCATCCAAGAGGTAGGAAGAGCTTCCAAGAGGTAGGAGGAGCTTCCAAGAAGTAGGAGGAGCATCTAGAGAAGTAGGATGAATGGAGGGTTGAAGTGGGATGGGGGTGAGGAGGATATATACAGGAAGGGAAGTGACACCCTTTTGAAACTTGTAATTGTCTTTGCTTTGGGAAGAAGAATGACAAAGAACCTGGGATTTAATAATGAATTGTCAAGCGTTAAAAGATATTAACACTGATTTTTATACTAGATTAATGGTTCTCAGATCTCGAATGACTAGAACATCAGCAACAGCACTCCGTGTTCTTATGGAAAGTGTTTTACCTCAGTCTGATGTCACCATGCAAATCTGACACACCAGTTAATGTTGCCCACATATGACTCTGCATTCTCATACTAATTGGATATTTAATGTTGGTGAAACAGAACGGTGAACATTGTAAACATTTTTTAATTTCCATTCTTCAGTTTCAGCAGCAGATTTATTTGTAAGCATGCTATTTTATATGATTCTTTTGCCCTTTTCTTTACCCATCATGCATGTGCGAAGCAGTTATTCCATGTTGGGCATTGGGAAATGAACAAAATAAGACATGATACTCAAATTCTGGTGTGCATAAAAATGCCTACTATGCCTGTTAATACCACTGTATTAGTTACCTTTTGTATAACTATGATGAAAATATCCTGAAAAAAAATCTTACAGGGAAGAATTGTTTGTCTTAACTCGTGGTTTCTGTGAAGTCAGTCTACTGTTTCTTGCAGTCATGAGATTGGAGGACCATCATGATGGTGACAGGAAGCCATGAGAAGGACAGGAAAAGGCCATAGACAAAATGTTGCTAAGACCCAGGACTAGAGATCTACTTCTTCCGGTTTAGTCCATCTTCCCAAAATTTCCAGAACCTCACAAAACAACACCACCAGCCAACAACATAGGCTCTAACACATGAGTCTGTGGGGGACATATTGTACTTAAACTATTTTCCAATTCTATTCTTTTTTTTTTCTGTTAAAGGTCATCTATTTATTTTATTTATGTGAGTACACTGTAGCTGTCTTCAGACAAATCAGAAGAGGGCATTAGATTCCATTACAGACGACTGTGAGCTACCATGTGGTTGCTGGGAATAGAACTCAGGACCTCTGGAAGAGCAGTCAGTGCTTTTTTTTTTTTTTAGAGCCCCGCCCCCTCCCCCCCACAGTCAGTGCTCTTAACCACTGAGCCATCTCTCCAGCCCCCTATTCTATTCTTTATAATCAGTAGGTAAGAGGAATATATGTATTTTATAACAATCTTTCCATCTGGTTCTGATTCACAGCAAAAAAAAAAAAAGATCTGATAGTCTATGTAAAAACATGCAGTACAAAAAAATAATGCAATAAAGTGTTAAGTATCAGAAGTTTGCATGGGGTAAAATTTTGAAGTATTAATGAGAAGCGGTGAATATTAGATTTTATTATCATTGTGTCTTACCATAGTAGAAGGCTGTACAGTCGACAATACTATTGCAGCGTTCAACCATTCATGGTGGCTTTGGTTTTGGTTTTAAGACCTTAGCCATATGATTTACACATCACTAATACTGATGAAAATGTTAATGTCCTTGAAATGATCATAAAAGTAAAAGACTGTTGTAAACACACAAGTATTATTGCATCGATGCACACCACTCGCTCCAGTAGGAACGGGGGAAAGTGTGTGATGTTTCCTGCTTGAGGCTCTGGGGAGCTATTCCATATCATCACAGACATGGCTCTTTCAGAAATGGGGGCATTTTCCTTTCCCCTTGGTCTACAGGGCTCCCTTGCAGCCTGTTGTCAAAACAAGCTTGAGTGTCACTGAAAATGTTTTATGTTAAAAATCCAGTGCTGACACGAAGGGCAAACCCTCACCTCGAAACGGTTTGCTTTCAAATGATAATTGGTGCCTTTTTTCCCCCAAAAAGAATACTCATGGACCAAGCCAATTTGGGAAGTGAGGATGCAGATCAATCTAATTCCTAATGGAAGGAAGCTGAGACGTTTGCGTTTTCCAATATAAGAAGATGAGATATAGGTTATGGACGACTACTAGCAAGTTCAGTTCAAAAGCAGCACAGGAAATTTGAAAATTCTTCAAGAATGCCTTCAAAGTGCCTCTTTAGGATGTCTCTTGGTCCCTCGACTTAGCAGTTCAGGGAAAGAATGTGAAAAGGTCTAACCTGAGCAACGGAATCCCTGTTTTTCCTCCCTCTGCCTGGATGTCCAGAGAAACTACACATCTGACTTCCTTTGTGCTATCTATGGCCGTATTATGAAGCTCTAGTCAACCCCATGCTAGCAGAAGCGGTGTACGCTACCTTAGGCTTGGTCTTCAATGTACTCCTGCCTTGGTTCTCCTTGTGCCTTCTCCAGCAGCTTCTGGATGATGGTGTCACCCAGGCAACCCTAGAAGCCTCTGGCATTGGATTACAATGTCAAGCAGAGGCAGATCACCCCATCCCTTCATATTCTAGTGTCTGTGTGAAGCCCAAAGGAAGCTTCTGATATACTGGGGCATGTGTATAAAGGCTGCTGGACTGCTCTCATCTGGGGCTTGAGTACATAGGAGACTGTAGACAGTAAGACGTGTGAGTCTGTTATTTGGAGCCAGCATCCAGAACATAGTGCACAATACTTGTGGAAATGCTGTCCTTACTATAATCTCCCATTGGAGAAAATGTGTGGGAAAAGCTCCTCTGACTCCAGGGGACTGGCTCAAGTTGTCAGAAATATTCTAGGTCTCCCATGTGATGGGATTAAAGGTGCACACCACCACTACCACCCAGCTAATTCATGTGGTCCTTCCACAATACCGAGCACAAGACATACACTCAGAAATCATAGTGCCAAATTTAGCAGAGAGCAAAACGAGACAGAAGCAAACAGTGAGCATTAAATTGAAGAC
This sequence comes from Rattus norvegicus, assembly GCF_021556685.1. Classification (NCBI taxonomy): domain Eukaryota; kingdom Metazoa; phylum Chordata; class Mammalia; order Rodentia; family Muridae; genus Rattus; species Rattus norvegicus. The sequence continues at coordinate 66,996,249 of NC_141546.1, read as the reverse complement.
ACATGGCCCACAGAATAAACAGAACTAAAGCATAGGATTAAACTACTAGAAACTCGAAGCCAGCTTGACTCTCTCATCAGATCCAGCAGTAAAGTAGAAAGCTCTGGGAATATAACTCAGTGGTAAAGTGCTTTTCTCGGGTATGCAAGGCCCTGGACTCAATCACCAGTACCATAAAAAGGCAACCCAATGAACTAATACTTTTTAAAAGATGGTCTGAGCCCCTAGGATATCTCCCACCCATGGAAGCCACCTTTTACTTTCCAACAGTCTACCAACTATGTGGGCAGCTCCTGGTGGGTCTGTGTGGCACTGACCATTTTAGTCTCCAGATAAAGAGAAATTATTAGAAATTTACACCTTGCTTATATTTTTTATTTATTTTTAACTGTTGTTTTTGTGTGTGTACATGCTGTGGTACATGTGTGGAGGACAAATGGTAACTTTTGAGAATCTTTTCCCTCTTTTAACCATGGGCTCTGGGGAATTGAACTCAGGTTTGTCAGTCTTACATGCTCTGCACCTGTATTCACTGCGTCATCTCACTAGCTCTGAACTATGTCTTTAACATCAATTTTATCCTTTTCCCAACTATCCCTTTGAGTCAGACACTTTTCAGTCATTTGGGCTTTCTCTCTCTCTCTCTTATTTGATCCATTATATAAAGTAGCTCCCATCTGTTTAAAGGGAATTTTACACCAGATATAGTCTACATTACACTATTTCATCCTCACGGGAAGTAGGTTCCATTATTATACCCATTCTGCAGAAAGAAACTGAGGCACCAAATCATTAAGCAACCTTGCCAAGCTCAGGATGTAGCTAGGATGAGGCAAGACAGGACTCGTAGTACCCTGACCATGCAAACTTTAATCATTGTGCGGCCTACCTCCATTTTTATCCAGTAGATTTCTGCTCATTTAAGAGAGTCTTTGGAAAAGGACAGTTAATACTTTAGAGACCAATTAATAGAATTCAGTTTGTGAAAAGTTTTCTATTTCGCCCTTTCTTCAGCTCATCAATTGGGGTGTGGGAGACCCACCAGTAGGGTGCTGTGGGCTCACCCTCAGGTGTAACTCTCTCCTCTCAATCTTAGTGGATGTCTAGCATAGCGAGATCCTTGGGCCATTGCCATACTCTTCTGGGAAGGAGAAGCTAGAAGAGTGAAAGGCCTCTTGGCTCAGCAACACTCTTAAACAAGCAAGCAAGGATCCTCTCCGTGGGGCCAATCTGTCACTGGCTCTATATTTAGCACCATCTGCCAGGAATATTTCCAACTGCCTATTTTAATACGTGACGCTTAGTGCAAATGAGGGTCCTCCGCCGCTAACTCGTGGGAAACCAAGGGCATTAAGTGGGTTTTCTGGCTTCTATTGTGTGGCGAGTTGGCCTTTCTGCCAGACATCAAATGAGATACGGGAAGAGATGGGGGTAGACTTTTCCCCAGGGTGTTAGTCCCAGGGGCCCACTGTTAGAGTGGCTCAAAAGTCACGCAAGATGGGCAGCTGGAGAGGAGCGGTTGATGGTTCTTCTGGGAGTGTGGGAACAAAAAAAAGTACGGAAGACCCAGGGCTCTTAGGCTGCACGCTCCACGCAGAGTTCCCCAGTTCCACCTCCGAAACCAGCTCAGACTCTTGCAGCCATAGCTAACCCCAGCACAGCCTTCCTGGATCTCAGGCTCCATTTTACGAAGATCTCCCCGTGCTAGCGCCTAGTGCTATGCATCTGGTCATTTTTGCATACGACATCTTGGTGAGGGTGATCCTGTTACTCACACAGATAAAGGCGCTGGTCTCAGAGAGAGGTTCAGAGACTTGCCTGCTGCTGATTGGTGGAAAGTTTGGAGTTCAAACCCAGGTCTGTTTGAAGCTGTCGCGGTCTTTCTCATCAGTATTGGACTAACCACTTTCTATACTACTGCATGCCTGGGTCTCTGTTTCCTTGCTGCCCGCTATAGACACTGTATCTATACACATGTTGGTCTCCAAGTATTTTCAAGACTCATTGTTTAGCTACATTTGAGGAGGTCTGGCCATTGGCTCTTTTTTTATCATTGTGCTATTTCTATCAAAAGCCTACTGGCTCCTCCCAGTGGCCTTCCCAGACTGGCACCAGCAATAGTACAGTGAGGTCACGTGGCCCCTGGGGCTCTGGCTCTGGCTCTGGCTCTGGCCAGTGAGACCAACTCGTTGAGATGTCTTTTGAGACGGTATTACAGCAGGAGGGGCAGATTTGATTAGAAGGGAACAGGATCTGGATTTGTAGATGGCAAGGTTTGCGTGGGACCAGAGTTGTCACCGGGCTTGAGCTGAAAAGAATGACGTCAGAGTGAGACTCCTTGGTCCAGCTCTCCCGGGTGGCTTTTTAATCTCAACAGGGGCAAAATCGAGGAAAACCCTAGACAAAGTTGTTATTCTAGGAAAATTTCAAGATACATATAAACTTTTTACAGCTCAGTTCCTAACTATCAGTTTTCATTAACTTGCCTTTAGGACAAAGGTTTGAAAAGATGGCTACATGCTTTCTGTGACGGTTAATTTGAGTGGTCAATTTGGCAGAATCTGCAATCACCCAGAAAGGAAGCCTCAGGGAAGGACTGCTTTCCTTCAGGTTAACTTGTGGACACACCTGTAAAGAGTTTTCTCAGCGGGGTTAATTGATGTGGGAAAGTCCGCCCTGAATGTCCACGGCACCGTCTCATGGGCTGGGCTGAACTGGATGGAAAGGAAAGGAAGGGGCTTACTACAAGTCCACATTCCTGTCTTCTTGACTCCTGATGCAGTGCGACCAGACAGATGTCTGCGTCTCCAGCTGTGTGGCAACCCTGCAATGATGGCGAACTTGAACTGTGATCGGGAATAAACCCTTTGTTCCCTAAACTGCTTTTGTCAGGGCACTTTATCATAACAACTGGAAAAGAAACTGAGACACTTGTCTTAGTTAGGGTTTTACTGCTGTGAACAGACACTATGACCAAGGCAACTCTCATAAGGACAGCATTTAATTGGGTTCAGAGGTTCAATCCATTATCATCAAGGTATGAGCATGGCAGCATCCAGCAAGACGTGGTACAGGAGGAGTTGAGAGTTCTACATCTTCATTTGGAGGCTGTTAGAAGAAGAGTAGCTTCCAGGCAGCTAAGATGAGGGTCTTAAAGCCCATGCCCACAGTGGCACACCTACTCCAACAAGGCCGTACCTTCTAATAGTGCCAGTCCCTGGCCAACCATACACAAACCATCACACTTGCTATGACCTGGGAGGTTGGAGCCTGAGTCCTTGAGCTCTGAGACTGAAGAATATAAATGACATACAGTAGGCGCCACATTCAGTTCTTTTAATAGCCAAGAGCCTCGCTTCAGTGACTTAATACTGCGGCTTACAATGTTATAGTGTCCCATAGATTTGGGGAACTGGCTGGTTTGTGGATAGTTTTACTGGGCTGTCTTCTTTGCCTCTAGTCAGAAGATGATTGGAGCTATCCTGTCACCAACAACCTCACACATAAGGAATCTGGTGCTGACTGTCGATGGTGACCTTGACTTCATCTATTTTCCTGGATTAGCTACTGATGGCCTCTCCTATGGTGTTGGTTTTCACACAGCATGAAGTCTGTGTCCTCAAGAGACCCAAGAAAACAAGGCCAGCTACTTTATCTCCTTAGAAGTACATTGGCTCACAGAAAAGTACTTCTGTATTTCCAAGTCAGTGTGGATGAATAAGAGAGAACACAGATATATCTATCAAAGGGAGTGGTGCCAACACAAATCTGTAAGGACATGTGGTATTTACTGTGACAGCCATCTTTGAAAAACATGCTAGTTGATTGGACTATGGGAAGAACTTAGATCTGGAAGACATTGGGGTAAAAGGGCAGCCAGCATCTGAGTGGCAGAGGGGTGACGGAACAACAGGGAACAAAAATTCCATTATGCACTGGAAATTAGCTATACAGCAGTGGGCGAGAGACTGGGTGTTGATCCTTATTCAAGGTGCATTCTAGTGGGAGGAAAAATGAAGTTATGTAAAGAAATAACCAGTAAGGAGGCTAACCCTTTGGGGCTAGAGCTATCTATTTTAAACCGAGTACCCAGGGAAAACCTGCCTGAAGTGGGGACAGTGGCAGAGACTTGAATGAATGGAGAGAGAAAGTAGATCAGGCAAACATCTGGAGGAAATGAACTGGGCAAACATCTGGAGGAAGGAGTCCAGGACTGAGGGAAAAAGATGGTCCTTTATCCCTTCAAAGGGGCTATGAGAAACATCCTGCTGTGGATAGAATAGAGGGAAGAATTGAGTTGGAGAAGGATAGGAAATGAGCTGGGGGAAGTGGCCAGTGATTAACACTTAACTTGGGGCACTATTCATTTCAAAACTTTGCCGTTGTTGATAGTTCTTTCCCAAGGTCTTGGGATAGGAGAACAAGCCATCATTAATATGACTGTGACCCCATTGGAGGCACCTGACTGAATACTAATTTCATCTCTGACAGGAATGTGATAACATCTGGCCACCCTCAGGGTAACTTCTCGCCACTTAAAGCAGCCAATCTGGTCTTTGTCAGGGCGGCTTTCTCTTCCTAGAGTAACTATGACGACGGAGTTGGATGCACAGGTCTGCCGGGTTCTGTTTGCACACAGCATGTGGCATGGTTGGATGCAGAGTCACGAATCATTGTAGTTTCAGCTTTTCCTTTCGGCGTGAACAACCTATCTGCCCCTGTTCCATGCCAGGCTCTATTATTGGCTTTGTTCTTCTGTAACTCCAGTGAGCAGGTTGTCAGTACATGGTTGACAATCTAGAGCGCCGTCTACCAAACTCTCCTGAGCAGAGCTCCTCTATTGCTTGTCCATTGTTGCTGTGACAAATGACCACAGATATAGGAGCTAAGTTACTCAGGTATTATCTTAGTTCTACAGGTTAGAAGCCTGGCATAGGTCTCAGAAGCTAAAACCAGATACCAGCAGGGCTGGGATCCTTCCCTTGGGGTCAGTGGAGGTCGTTTGACTTGCTGGCTGAATTCATTTCCCCGCCCTTATTGGATAGATTTTTCCACTTCCTTGTGGCTCTTTGTAAAGAGTTATGACTCTTCCCTCTGTCATGAAAACTAGCAGTGGTAGGTTCGGTCCACTCACATTCTAGATCTTTCCTTTTTCTCCAATCTCGTCTTCCCTGGGCACAGTTTCTTAGCTTTTGAGGACTTAGTTGATTAGATTGGCCTCCCTTGGATAATCTGGGACTGTTGCCTTCTCTTAAGGTCTTCAACCTCAGCCATGTCTTCATGCCTGCCATGTTCTAGAACAGTCACAGTTCCAGTGCTTAGGACGACAGGCGCCTGTCTGTGGTCACCTTTGACCCTGGAAAGCTGCAGTTCAACGGGAAGCACTTCCCTGCTTCAGACGTATTAAGAAGCTGAGTTCAAGGAAAGGAAATTATTGCTACTGTAACAGATAGGAAGAAATGGGTTTTTACTAGGGAACAGACTCCTTGCTTGGGCCCACAGGAAAAAGGCAGGAGGAAAACAGTATCAGACCATCGTTTCTCTGTCTCTTTTAAATGCTGCTTACCTTTGCATGCATTCGGGCTTATCATCCAAGGCAAGTGTGTCTGAAAACTGGTGACATCTCTTTAAGGTGTTGAAGCACAAGGATCAGAGTAACAGGGCTGTTGCTTTTTACGTCGTGTTCTAGAATCCCAGAGAGGTGTCTAAAAACCTCCACTCACTGACCTAAAACCTACATTCACTGAGGATTCTGGGAGCATGGCTCCTGGATTCCCTCAGTGACAGACAGATCCACACATGATGAAATCACCCCCAAGCGGAGACTTATCTAATGGGAATGGATTGTCCCATGGGCAACAGGACTTCTTCAGTGTCACCTTGCAGAACCAGAGCTGAGATAGTCATCAACCAGACCTCTGTCCCCAAGACTGTTTCGAGTGCACCCTCTCAGCTCCTGCTCCAGCTCTCCCTCTATTTCAACCTAAAACTCAGTCAGTACCCCTAAGAGGGGGCTAAGTTCCTACTTTCTGTCTTCCTCAAATGCTCATTTGATTCTTTCTTGCCTTTTACAATTCCATTTTGTTTTGTTTTGTTTTGCTTTTTTCCAGGCGAGAGACTGGAACCGGCATGCTTGAGGCCTAGGAGTCTCAGGTCTCTGGCCTAGAGCTAAGATTACATTCAGACAGTATCAAGGGCTGAGAGACCAGGCAGCTAGGTAGAGGTTGGATTGCTCCATACAGCTCAGGTATGAGTGTAAGGGTGTAAGATATGACTGGCTTTCAGAGATGGATTTACCTTCCTGCCTACCAGAAGTTCTAATCAGATAGATTTTCTGTCTAGGTTGGGCTGCTATGAGTGTCTTTCAGTGGTGCTGGAAGGAGGGGACAATGACTGTTCTGAATGCCTTGGGAAGTCATTTGACATGGTGGCTTCTTACCCCATGAAAAGTGAAGTCTGCATTTGAACTCCTGGGTTGTAGTTGGTTTGGTGGCCAACTCAAGCCCCTTGAGTGTGGGTGAATGGCTCTTGATATGGCACTACCCACACTCACACAAACAGGCAGAGAGAGAGAGAAAGAAAGAGAGAGAGAGAGAGAGAGAGAGAGAGGAAGGAGGAAGAGGAGGAGGAGGGAGAGAGAGGGAGAGGGAGAGAGAGGGAGAGGGAGAGGGAGAGAGAAGAAGGAGGAGGAGGAGGAGGGAGAGAGAGGGAGAGAGAGGGAGAGGGAGAGGGAGAGAGAAGAAGGAGGAGGAGGAAGAGGAGGAAGAGAGAGGGAGAGGGAGAGGGAGGGGGAGGGGGAGAGGGAGAGGGAGGGGGAAAGGGAGAGGGAGAGGGAGAGGGAGATGGAGGGGGAAAGGGAGAGGGAGAAAATCTGTGGCATTAGTTGTGTTCAAATCCTCTCAAACATGGACATTTTCCTAAGGCTTGTTCTACCTCTCCACTTCATTTTCTTCCTCCCCTTCTTTCTTTTTAAGCATATCACATGTCCATAAGAAAAACAAAATAAAAACCACCCCTGCCTCAAGTTTTACTTCCAAAGAGCTGACTTTTGCCTCTGAGTTGCTTTTCTATCTATTGTTCCAACAAAACACGATGGCCAGGGCCAGTTATAGAGCTCTTAACTGGGTTTGCAGTTTCAGGGGGTCGGAATCCATGAGGGTAGAGAAAATCATGGCAGCACCAACAGCTAAGAGCTCCCATTGTGAGTCACAAGCAGGAGGCAGAGAGAGCATGCTGGGAATGGTCTGTGTTTTTTCAAACCTGTAATCTTCCCCCAAGTGGCACACCTCCTCCAAGAATACCACACCTCCTCATCCTTCCCAAACAGTTCAACCCACTGGGAACTAAGTATTCAGGTATTCTCACTCAAATCACCACGTGCTGGCTTCCTAGTTCCAAAGTCTTTGCTTTGTGCCATTATCTGTCCTAGAATCAGACCAGAACTGAGAGAAGTTGAAGAAGTCCTCCAGGCACAATGAGAATGTCTCCTCTCATAGGTATTTGGTTAAATAAATAAAAAGAAATATGACTTCTTTGAAAAATAGGGCAGGAATTTGGTGCAATACTCTGGAGACTTGAGGCTGTGGGAAAGGGTAAGTTGAGAACGTTAAGAATTTAAATACAGTGGGCACTTCACTCTGTGGGGCCAGGGACTGTGCATTCTTTTTATAACTGTACCTCTACAGTCAGTGTAACAGTCCTGTGTGGTGGATCTGAAGCAGCAGGAGGTAAGGGCTCTGTAGTCAGGGGGTTCCGCTGAGAGAAAACTGGAAAAAGAGGGAATGTTCTCCGAAACCTACGCTTCTTTTACACCCTCTCTTCTAGCACAGCCTCACTTCTGGGATGTTCTCAGGAGTCCAAGGCCACAAGTTCTCATCCAGAAAAGACCTTTCCAGCCAGGGCTTCCTCCTTCTACACCAGAGAAATTGCCAGGTTTCCCACATCAAAACACACCTTGTCATTTAACCGATTAGTGAACCTCTGCTTGGACTTCCAGCATTTTTATTACCGTTATTTAAATTTGCATAATACAAAGCCAGATGCTAATTCACATGAACTTAGAGCTTATATAAGACTAACAAATCTATGCCTTTAAATACCAAGTTCATAAAATTAGTAAAATTAAGGCTATCAACGTTAATAGGCTGTTAATAGGTATTTTGCTAAAATGAAATTCGCTCGCTATGGCCTGGAGTGAAACCAGCTTTTCCATAGTTCCAGGACCCCAGCACCAATCCTTTCTCCTGCCCCTCAGTTTTTCTGTGTTCACACTCCTTCCAAACCTTACTTTGTGTAGCAGGCACCCTGCTGTTTTCTAAGCTTTCAGCAGATGAAAACACATTTTATGTCAAATCCATTTTTGTTAGTATTAGCCTGCCGAGCAAAGCAGCTATGCTCAGCGTTAATGCGCTCACAAAGCAAACAGGAAAGCTGGAAGCACGTGGTCCCCGGAGTAAGACCGTGGCTGTTCAGATAGTTTAGGACGGGTGAGCTTGTGAGACTATGACACTACATTTGTATATCTGTGATACACCCGGCCTGTAGCTATGCGTATGTTGGCGTATTTGCTTTATTATTTTATTGTGTTCTTCCTTCATTCCACCCTAATCCCATCCAACCCCAAGCGCTAGGCAGGAGGGAAGAGGGGAAGGGGATGTAGACTTCTGTAGTCTACTTCCTGATGACTGAGGTCACTGGGTTCCTTGGGGCCGGCCTGATCTTTGTCATCCGAGTATCCAGCAGTCTAGCAAACCAGCAATAGGAAATGGGCAGAAGGAGGAACCAGCAGCAGTCGGGGCAGTAGCAAGGGGAGCAGCAACCATCACAGGCCTCCTTGGAGCTCTGGCATTTATTCTTTCTCCAGAGTCCTCAGAATTAAGCTATCTGCAGCTGATAAAAATCATACCTTTCGGGGCTGGGGATTTAGCTCAGTGGTGGAGTGCTTGCCTAGGAAGCGCAAGGCCCTGGGTTCGGTCCCCAGCTCCGAAAAAAAGAACCAAAAAAAAAAAAAAATCATACCTTTCCTAGAGCATGAGACAGTCATAGTTAAAGGCTGTGGACAAACTGAAGCAGCCCCATATCCCACACCCGGGATGAAAACAAAAACATATTCATGTGACATAACTGGGTTTTTAAAGCAACCAAAACTACTACAACCATGTATCTGCATACTGTATATACGAGGTACCATAAAACATAGCTTTAAAGAGGCAAACTGAAACTCTCTTTGAAAACCCCCAAACTCTTGAAGATGCCTGTTCCCAAGTCATCCTGCTCTGGGATACTGCCTCAGTATGTAGCTGTAGTCCTTCTGCCGCACTCGCATGTTGTATCATGCATAGGAGAATATAATCATCTTTTTTACCTGGATACTTGTATATCTAGCTACCATGTATGCTGACCCCATGTATTACAGGACAATCAGTAAGCGACATTCATTGAATGCCGAACTCAACCGCCTCTTGACTTCCCAAGAATTCTAAAATATATTAATATACTTGCTTTCGTGACTTGCATTCTAAAAATAAGAAGTTTGGGACCACGGAGTTTATCAGAGTTACCCAAGAACAGTCATATCTGACCCAGAGCTTGGAATCAATTTGAAACTCCCAGCTCTATTCTTGCTATGTCCCCTGAGTGTTGGGGGGTGCAGCACATGGTAGGTACCTAATGCAGAGAGTTCTTTTTAATGATTATAAGATTGGAGAGCTAGTTACATAGCACCAGACAGTGTGCTGTCATAGCCTAATTTCCTGTATGGTCCAGAAGAACAAAAAAGTCAGGTTGATATACACCTCAGAACCACTCAGTATGTCTGCACCTCTGGAATACTTGACTTCCTTCCATGACCCACTCTGGGAATGTTGTCCAAAGCTATGTCTGAATGAGAAAATAGACATGGAGGAGAGGAGAGTAGTTTGAATGACAGGTGACACTGGCTGACCATGATAACTGAATAGAGAACTTCAGCTATGCTCTCCTGAGACTCGCTGCAAGCCTGGATGGCTACGCAATGCTTGCCTGGTATCGTGCGATCACATATCAAGTTCAGAGCCACTGAAGCAAATTGTATAAATGTCAATGTGAGAAAGACTGTGGTCTCCAGGGGAAGGGAGGAGCCAGGACATCCAGAAACCGCAGCATGGAGAACAGGCTTTGGGTATAAATGACAGGATCTACAGCCAGCCCTTGCAGGAGAGACTTGCTGAATGGCTTGTAAAATGGCCTTTGAGTTCCTAGAGGGAAAGAGCCTCCTGCTAGACTGAGGAGGGTAAGAAGCTCCTTGGGATCTGCTGGGGTTGAGTTACACTTCCTCCTGCTAACACAGCCTCAGGTCAGGCTAAGGACTCTTGGGCCCCACAGTTCATTTGTTTTCCCTCCTCCTGCCTTTGGGTTTTGCTATGCCCAAACTTTGCAGGGTTTTGCTTCCCTGAGATTCAACTATGAACTATCTTCCCCTCTGTGTTACCTACAGGCTCCTGTCCTGCCAGGAAAGGTCCTCCTGTCCTCCTGTCACTGGTGGGCAGGGGGCACTGAGCACGGTCAGCACAGCTGGGCGGGTCTTGTGTTCTCTTTGCCCACTTCGTTGGGTGAGATGACATGGGAGTCACACTTGTGACTCCATCCTCAGTGCCTGAGAAATTGCAAGTGTTTCAGTGACGAGGCTCTTTTCAAAGCTGCGGCATCTTTCCAAACATTGCCCGAGATGAGGAAGAAGGAGGGAATGCAAGTGACCTTATGCATGCTCCATCTATGGCAGACTGAACTAAGTTTCTGGAATACACAGCTCACAATAATCCAGTGAGCTTGCTATTGATGGAGATTCAGCTGTGATTTTCCTGGATGGTATGGATATGAAGGGTCAGAGGTCAATCAAGTTCCCTGGTCCTCTCGGCCACGTAACCCACCTGAACCCAACATGGGGTCTCCGGCTTCTCTCTTCCCAGTCTCACTCTCTCTTCTCTCCCACCCAATGATTCATGAAGAGGCTAAAGAGCTTGTGATTAGAAAGTTTTGTTCACCACCCCGCATCAGATGTCCTCCCTTAAAGCAGTGTCTTCTTGTATTGTCCAGGGCACTTTCAACCCCATGTAAGGATTCCATTTTTTAATAAATTAATTTTGTTAATTCTTGACTATAGCTTTGTACCATGATTTTGTATATTTCTCGTTCACAAAGACAGAAACAACAAGAAATTGGCAAAACCATCATGCCTTGACTTTTAAATCAGAAAGAGCAAGTCCTAGCCATCTAGTAACATGCTCACGAGAAACACAGAACCTTATTCTTTTTTTCCCCCTTTCTTTTCCTTTTTGTCTTTGAGGTGTTTTTGTTTGGGAGCAGGGACAATGTTCTCTTTCTTGTCCTCTGTTCTGGGCACAGAGAGAACTATCCCTTCTGACAGGCACAGTTCCAGAACCTTCCAACCTTCTATACAGACCCATGGTCACATGGTCTCAGTGAAGCTTAGCTTGACTTCCCATGTGCAGAATCCAGATGTCCCTCAGTCCTGTGGTGACAGTTGCTACTTCATCACCACACTCTCTACAGCTTCTCTCCTCAACATTCCGTCAAGAAGAATGAAACTGGATGCTTTGTCTTGAGAACCAAAAAGAAAGTCCACACCCCTCCCAAAATGGCAGCTCCGGGCTGGCTCCTTCCCTCCCAATGGGCAGTCTCTCTTCCCAAACCACTAAGTCATTTCCTTGTGGGGACAGTCTCACCGAAACCTCTCCATTTGCTTTAGCTTTGGAACTCCTGAGTTCTTTTTCTTCCCCATCTCCACTGAGCTATAATAGTAAAAAGAAAGCCTCCGATCGAGTTTCCTTTCTGCTTTCATCACAGGGCTATGGCATAGTGACGACATTTGTACACAGTGCCAGCATTGCAGGTGTGAGGGAAATAGGAGGGGGTGGATAACTTCTGCAAGGTGCCACCCGAGAACAAGCCCAGAAAATAAAACAGCAATGGGCACTGGAACCTGGCGAATGTACTTGCCTCAAAGTGCTTGGTGCAGTGAGCAGATGACTCGGGGTTGCTGGTCTTTGATGAGTGTCCTGGGGCTGCTCTGGCCTCAGCAGCAGCTGGATCACCTGGGAGCTCTCTGGGGGTTCCTTGAAGCCATGGTGTGTGATGTTGTGTGCACACCCAGAACTGCCGACCTCAGGGACAGTTTGTGAGTCATTAGCACAGAGGCGGGACTCTAGAAGATTCTGGGATTTTATGGTTCAGTGACTACTATGAAAAAGGAACACACAGGGAATATACCAAAGAATAATCACAATCTATATTGCTCCATAGTTCTTCAATCTGACTTCATTTTTTTTGAAAGAAGTTCTGTTTCTGGACACAGACAACATATCTTCTAATGGAGGGCATGGCCCCAGAATATTCCAGCCACCTTTTCTAAATAGATTTATTGATCTGATGAAATGTTTATATTGAGGAAAGGACCACCTTCGTCCTGTGGATATTTGGCCAATGTTTACTGAAGCAAGTCACGCTGATGTTTCGGAGTGTTTGTGATGATTAGGAAGGGACGACAACTCTGCTGACCTCTAACTGTAATTGTATATTCTTCTCATCATAGGGCTGGGCGTTAGGGAGAGCTATCGGGGCATCATCATCTTTAGACACTTCACACTCTCTCAAGCTGGCAGGTCCCTCCTTTAATAAATCGTGGAGCCAGATGGTTTAATGGCTAATGTGCGTCTGCACCGATCCCCAACCCCAATCCCTTAGGAAACCTGCTTTCAAAGTGTGTTTACAGCTACCAACCCTTATACTCCAGAGCTCCCTCTTGCTTCCTAGCCTGCATCTTCTTGTGCCGGCCCCGCCCCTACTCCTCTTATTCAGAGGATTCTCACTTCAGTCCTGCCTCCTGTGCTCTCCACGTGTTCCCTCCTCTCTGGATTCCTGAATCCTGGACCATAAATGATCCATTTCTTCTTGACTCGATCTTTCCATTTCCGAGGGCCTTTCCTAATTCCTCTTCAAACTGCTAACTCGGCACCATTTCCAGAGTCTTTCTCAGGCTTCTTACTGTGTCCTCCAGGGGGCGCCATTCACTGCTTTCCCCCATCACCAGCCGTCACCAGTGGCCTCCAGCTCCTCCCCAGAGAGTGTCTCAGCCTCTGCTCTTCCTGCTCTAAACCATCAGACTCTTGTCTCTATTCTGCCTGCACCTTCGGCAGGGTTGATGAGACCCAGGGACCATTTTTTTTTCTGGAACACGTAACTCCACCCTTCCTGCCTCCTCTTGTGCCTTGACTCCTCGGCCTCTAGCTAGCTTTTCCTTCACCTCAGGCTCTCTGTATACCTTTCTTTGACTAACCCCTTAATAATCATCACTTTATTTACAACTTATCCAGAGCTGACTTTCCCGTGCAGGCAATACATAAATGCCCACATCCTCATCAACAGATTTCTAACGCTTTTAGCAGTACCCTGAAGCTCATTGCTTAAATGAATAATTACATTAAGGGCTTAGAACGGTTATCAGTTGGAGTTCCTGATCTAAGAATATTTGTTGGCTGAGCTATTTGCTCACGTGCGGGCAGTTTGCAGAAGCAAACTAGGACTGGTGAAGCTCCCAGGGCTTGTAATAATTGTCCCTGCTCCTGAAGGGACGGCCGGGTGGAGAGGTTGCCTGGATGACTAGGGGCCAGCTGCCATTATGCATGAGGAGCTGTGGAACCGGAGATTCGGTGTTTACAGAGGAGGGCAGTCATAATCTAAATGGCCACCTGGCAAGGCATGCAAACGAAATGAAATGAAAAATCTCTAATAATATTAATTTACTGCCATCTGCCAAGAGCATGGTTGCAGGGCAGGGGAGACAGGGCAACAGATCTTGGAGACAACCCTTCCTTTCAAGTGTCTGTGTCACTGGCAGTTGTAGGCAGGTGGACACCAGGATTGATGAGACCCAATCAGCAATCGAACTGATTTTGGGTGCTAAGTCACAAGGTGGGACAAGGCTATGACGTTTGCACCCGATTTGTTTACAGGTTTGGCCAAAAGCTGTTTTGTTTCCTCGTAAGAAGTATGAAAAATGAAACTGACCTAAAGCAAGCATATCCTCATCCCTGAAATGTTATTAGCCTTGATCCTGGAATATCTTTGTTGAAAGGTACAAATGTGTGTGTATCTATGAACCATTCATTGATCTATCTCTAAGGAGAGCATTTTCCCCAGGTACCAAGTGTCACACAACTTTAGAGGGAGGGAGGGTGGGCCTGGTCCCCATAGCTTGGATCCCTTTCCTCCTCCAGAATAAAACTTTTGCTTTCTGCTTTTCATTTAGTACAGGTTAAATGACCCAGGACTGATAACATACATTGTATCACTCAGCCTAGTCTTACAGCCAGGAGACAAGCTGTTTTCCTGTGTCTGGGTGAAATTTGTTACCAAGTTTTCTTCTGGCTGGCAAGCAACTGGGGCGTGTCCATCAGTGCCATGGCCCACAAACAGCCTGGGTCACAGAAGGGGGAGCTTAGATGGAAGGCTACTCTGCCTCTCACTAACGGGGTGGTCTGGAACACGTTACTTAATCTTCCCAAGCCAGTGTTTACATTCATAAACAGTGACAATCACAGGTGCCCCAGTGCCAGGGGATACCTTTGAGAAGGTGAAGTGGGTTTTCATGAACTCTGGAGTCAGAAAGAGTAGGGGCCAAAATCTTATTTTACTGAGATTTTACTGAGGATGTGAGAGAGTGAAGACACCTGGCGTCCAAGCCCCTGGGTCTATGGGATGAGCAGAATAATACAATTTATGGTGAGGCTTTTAGTTTTTAAAAAGTTTACCTGAGGAAAGGCTCTTAGCAGGATGGTGGTGAGAAAGCAGCCAGGTGTGGGGTCGCAAAGCCATGCGACTGGGGGGAGCCAATCCGGAGCAAGAATGGAGTTGAGATGTGTCCAAACCCCCAAAATTTTGTCCTAAGCTGGACAGGAGTAGGACTGTTTTCCTCCTTGCTCTGGGTCTGCATGTCCCATAAGCCTTACGACCCCTATCTCTGCCACCCTTGGGGTAGTCAAGTAGCCTGGTGGCCAGATTAGAGGTTTAACTTCCTCTCTCCCTATAATGGCATGTCCAGCAAGCGCCTGGAATTCCTCCTCATGCAAATGAAGCCTTCAAAGCACCTCAGCCCCAGCCGATGGTGCACACTCACCCCTACCTACTCCCAAGGTTTATGTAGCCCTGGTTACCCCTCAACTGAAAGAGAGCTGCTTCACTGAAAACTGTCTCTTGGAGAGGCTATCCCGGCCAAGATGCTGCCAACCCACCCACTCGGCCAGGCCAGGACTCCGGAGTTTGCTAGGATTGGCTATCCCTTGGTAGGTCGGATGCTCAAGCGTTCTGTGTCTGACGGCCCAGACTCTGCACAGCGCCCTTGAATGTGAGTGGAATCTGGGAGTATGGCGCACGCCCCCTCTCTCGATGCCGCTGTAGTCTACAGAAAACCGAAGCTTATCCCAGTGGAACGCCGCCTCAGGCGGCATCCTCAGAGACGTAAACGTTGCGCAGACCTATGGGAACATGACTACAGGAGCAGTCGTGGCTTTGGGAGCTCAGTGTGACACCAGGCTGGCAGCTAGCAAGAACGGAGGGTGCCCACTCTTCCACAGGAGCTGAATCCTGCCAACTGGCCAAGGACTTTTGGCAGCGCACCCCGGCCTTTATTGCAGCTTGGGAGACTCCAAGCAGAGGGACCCAGTTTATCTGGCCACATACTTCTGCTCTTCTGAAAGCCTGTGGCAATAAGTTAGCCTTGTTTTAGCTTCCTGTTTATGCTAATTGGGTCCCAGAGGCAGAGACTAATCTCCGCCCTAGACTTCCTCAGCACCTTTCTTCTGCCCTCTGACACACCCATCTCTTCTCTTAATTGCTGCTGGCTGCTGCAAATCCCAACTGCATAAATCAGCATGGTGCAGGCTTTGGAAGAGTCTCTCTCCTTCAAGACTCCCTTTAGAATGTAAATACCTTCTCTGACTGTGTTCCCCTGCTAATGAGTGCCTACCATCCCGGGGAGGGAGTGGTTATAGACCTTGTGGCTTTAAAAAGGAATAAAATTATCTTCACAGCCGAGCTTTTCCTGGAAAGCTTGACACATTCTGTGGAATCTTCCTGTTGCTTCCTGTTCGACACCTCGTGTCTCTGTACAAAGGGCTTGCTTGAACCTGAGGCCAGACTAAGCCAAATGATCTGTAGGGGGTTTGGGGTCTTAATTGAGTATACAGTACACAGGGAAAGAGGCATTAAACTAGTAGTTCCATGAACGTGAACTGATAAACCGCATGTTTAGTATCTTTTAGAAAGAGGCAGACTATTGGAGAACTTGAGCATGAGCATTCAAAGAATTCCTAAGAGAATTACCATTGTGAGACCAGGAGAATTGACTAGGCTGAGAGATAATGGACTCTTCGAGAACACCAGCCTGTGAAAAGGCCAGGAGGCAGAGGGATGCATTCATCGTCTTTGCTAGGAGAAGGTCTTGCAGGCCAAGGTAAGTCTTTTGGCTTTTGCTGAGAAACCATTAATGTACTTCTAAAAGAGGTGGCTCACAACCCTGGTTGATTGGATCCCCTCACTGTCAGTCTGAGGACAGACCATAAAGGAACGAGACATCAGTGAGAAGGTGACCACAGGATCCAGGCAAGAGAATATGGTGGCTCGGGCAGGAAAGGGGTTAGATTAAAGGTGGAGCCAATGAAAGGGACCTGATACAGATCTGTCCTGAGAGACACATCCAGAGCAGGTCCAATACAGAGGTCGATGCTAGCAGCAAAGCACTGAACTGAGAACAGGACCTCCTTGGGGAGAATTAGATGAAGGATTGAAAGAGTTGAAGGAGCTTGCAACCCCATAAGAACAACAATGCCGACCAACCAGAGCTTCCAGGGACTAAACCACTACTGAAAGACTATACATGGACTGACCCAGGGCTCCAAATGCATATGTAGCAGAGAATAGCCTTGTTGGGCACCAGGGGAAGGGGAAGCCCTTGGTCCTGCCAAGGTTGGACCCCAGTGCAGGGGAATATGGAGGGGGCAGTAAAGGGGATGGATAGGGGGAATACCAGTATGGGGAGGGTGAGGGGATGGGGACTTATGGACAGGAAACCGGGAAAGGGAATAACATTTGAAATGTAAGTAAAGAAATATATCTAATAAAAAAATAAATTTAAGAAAGGTGAAGTCAAGTCTCCAATGCAAATGGAGACTGTTGGAGTTAAATGGAACTCTTACTTCTTTGGCCTAGTAGCCTAAAAAACTGTATCGCTTTGTAGACACAGGCAAGGCTAGAAGAGGAGTGGCATTCACTGGAAATAACTCACCCAGTGCAAGCGGCAGGAGAACCTGGAGTGTGTATTTCCTGGCCAGTCACTGTGAGGACCCAGGTGACCTCATATGACCATTACAAAGTGCAGACCCAGAGCCTCGGTCTTGGCAATGGAGGTTTGGTGAAGGAAGCCTCCCTGGATGCTTAGACTCTGCTGAATAAACCCTGTCAGTGCGCAAAGCACGGTCAAGGAAAAATAATTAGACTTTTAACCAAACGATTTTTCCTTTTATCATCCGAGGAGCAGTGGGAAGAGAGAGGAAGACCCTCCTTTTCCTGTATTTCTTACATGAAGGCAGTAGAAAGGATGACGTCAGCTGTTCCCTGCCCGAGCCAGATGAGACAGGACTCCCTTCCAGAACTCATGCGGACCACTTAAAATTGGGCTTTAGTTAATTCCAGATGAAGTCGGGTTGACAACCAGGAATACCCATCACAGAAGGCGTGACCAAATGTTTGTCAAACTATGACAGCGATAAAGTGTCCTATAAGGGTACACATGGTGCTCTCGGGAGTGTACTCAAGGAGACACAAACAAAAGCCAAGTCTAGCTGGGATGCGGACCCTGAATGTCCAAGGGGTTTGTTGTTTCACGCAAGCCACAGCTGGTCTGAAGTCACTGTGTGAATCGAAGAGCATCCCTTGGGAGCACAGACAGGATACAGAGCTGAGCCAGGAGTTTGTCACATGCCACACAGGGTGTGTAGAGACGCTACTGCAGAAAGGAGGGCTGGAACACAGCGGCTCTGGGAATCAACAGACCAGGACAGGGCTTCAATGTCAACCAGGAGCCATAATGTCTGGTCTTGTGCCTGGGTCAGAGCACTACTGGATCCTCCCACATCCGCATCGCTGACCCTGGAAGCAGAAGAGCCCCTTTCTTTGCATCATTCCTCGGGTGCCTTTTAATGGGAAAGCTCACCGTGGCTTACACTCTGGAGGAAGGATGCTTAATGGAACCCTATCCATTATGCAGAACACAGGCTGCAGAGCGGTTTTGGATCTGGGAAGCAACAAATTGCTACTGGATATAACTCCTGGCAGTCATCCGCTAAGAGTGATTAATTCCTACACTAGTCACATCCAGAGAACAGCAGCTACCCAGGAATTAGGGGGCTGAGAAACAGAGCTACTGCTTCATACATGTAACTTATGAAGCCAAGGTCTAAAGACACACAGATGCGATAGTTGTGCAACTGGGTGTGTGTGTCTGTGTGTGTGCATGTGTGTGTTTGTGTGTGTGTGTGTGTGTGTGTGTGTATAATCAATTCACTAAATTATATATGCAGAATGGTAGAGGTGGCAAGTGTCACTTTGACCACAATAAAAGCTATGGTTAGGAGCTGAGGATGTAGACGGTTCAGTGGGGGAGTGGTTACCATGCAAGCCTGGCATTCAGAGTTCGGATCCCCAGCACCCACATAAATGCTGGGTAAGTAACTGCCTGTAATCTCACTGTTCAGGAGATTCCTGGAGCAAGACAGGTAGCAAGAGTAGCTGAGTTGAAAAGCTCTGTGCTCAAGTAAAAGACTCCGCCTTAATGAGGTGGAGAAGAACTGAAGAAAACACCTAACCTCAACCCTGGCCTCTGGCCCATCACATGCATGTGTACCCTCATACACCTCTGTCCACTGAAACACACTCGTGTGCGCACACACACACACACACACACACACACACACACACTCGTGCACACACGCACTGATAACTCACAGTCACCCCGTTCCTCTCTCACTACTGTTCCTCTACCTGTTGTTGTTGTCACTTCTGTTTCTCAGTCCACGCACTAAGGCTTGGCCTTTAATGGCCTCTCCACCTGTCCCCCTTTTCACTCACAACACCAGACTGTGCTCTCAGAATGCTCTCCCAGATTATTTTGGAAGCTGTGAAGCAGCTTCAGTCCAATGCACTTTCCATAGTGTCCATGCTTTGCCCTGGCGCTAACCTTGACCACTTGAGCCAGTACTATCTAGCGTAGACTTATTCTCGGATTGTTTATGTGGGTTTTGGAAAGCAGGAGAGGAAGGCAGAGGAGACGATCGATCAAACGAGAGGGATCATTTGATGACTTCTTCTCCCTCAAGTCTTCCCACTAAGAACGCCAGGAAATAGAAACAAGTAAACACTTTTAACAATCCACATTAAAAATGAAACCAACACTCACAATGACACCAGATCAGGCAAATATGCCTTTCCCTCCTTCTACCCATGCGAGTAGCCTGAATTAATAAGAGACATGTCGCCAAATGAGATTTACCAAGCTCATTAATCTAGATTGTTTCTTAAGCGGCTACATAACTGCAGAAGCATTTACTCGTACAGCAAGACGTGGGACTTATGCTAAGAGACGGAGAATTAACACTGGTGGTTGCAGCCGTTGTCATCTTTGGTCATCTTTTGCCTTGCAGCCATCAGTCCTCAGCTGATAGATATTCCAGTCAGGTGCCTCAGAGGCACACTGGTCTGTATCTTGACAGGCAATGTGCATATTGGCTCCGGATTATTGGACGGAGAAATGCAGAAATTCTCCAACAGTGCACGCCATCTATTAGCTTGGATCTCCTCCTTAGCTATCATCATATCAGTATGTGGTAGTTTTCCTGAGAAGAATCTATCCAAATACATCTTTGGGTGCAGAATCCAGGAAGTCTGGGCTTTCTCACTGGCTTGGTTGCAGACACACTGAAAACGGGAGAGCCCCTTCCGTCGTTGTCTGCTTCGCTCCATCTGGTGGACGTAGATCCTGGCGCTCAGCCTCAGACAATGTTTGCAGAATGTTGGATGGTCCTCGCTGGTAGGCAGTATGCACTTGCAAACTATTCGACTTTTCTTTTCTGTCCCCAAATTTTTATTCTTTTTATTCTCAGAGAAACCTAGTTTTAAAAGTAAAGCATTTTAAAGCACAGGGCATGTGACAATACGAACTCATTTTAGTTCTAGAGGATGTTTTTAAAATAAAGGCCCCCTCCCATGGCATACTCCAGAGGAACAGCTTAGCATTTTTCTCTGATGCAAATGCCCACAATAGCAATGTGTCATCTCCTTAATTTTTACGAATCAACCCCAAAGTATGTGTGTGTTGTGTCCCTTTACAAAGATAAGGCTTTCGGTTCGTTTGTACTCGACCCTTAAAAACTGCCTGAGTTTCGTTTGTTTGTTTTGTTTTGTTTTTCTGTCCTGTGAGACACTTCTAGATATGTGAGTGGTACCTCCAACCTTCTGCCTCCCAGTTTATTACCTTGGCAATGCCCCTTGCTGTGCCTCGTAGGCACTAGCAGAGTTAACAGTTCCACCTCCCTGTCCCCTCTCCCTTATGACTACTCATAGGTTGGCTTCAGTTCATCAGACAGTTAATTTTACACGGTCAAAATTCATATAATGTATACTTTCTTTCATACACACACTTGCCTTTTCTGTGTTTTTGCTTGTTTTGGGGGTTTAAGAAATAGAATTTCTAGTATTTTTTTTTTGTTAAGAGAATATTATATATTATGTAATAAGTGTCATTCTGTTCAAATAAAAATATGTAATGATTACATTCTCTGAGACAGATGCTGCTCTAAGTACTATGAATAATTTATAAACATAACAATATCTGCCTACACAGAACTTACTCTTGTCTTAAAATTGTATTTTATTTGTGTATATGTATCTGTGTATGTCACACGAGTGCAGTACCTGTAATGGCCAGAGGAGGGCGTTAGATCCCCTGGAGCTGGGGTTATGGTGAACTACCTGATATGGATGTTCATACGAAACTCAAGTCCCCTGGGGGGGGGGGGACAGCAAATGCTCTTAATTGTGAAGTCATTGCTCCAGCCCATAACTTAACACTTTAACATACTCGAGGTTGCAGTAAAAGCCATCTTGGAGGAAGCCTAACCAGATGCTAAATCTCTGCACGCTTTCATCATGAGCTTCTGACCTTCGCCCTGTAAGGAATAAACTTTTCTTCTTACTAAGCTACCCAGCTTACAGCATTTTATAATAGCATCATGAAGACACCACGGGGCACCGTGAGAATCTGAAAAGCCACCCACACAATGGGAAAAAGAGCTGCAGGTCCTGTGTAACAAAGGATTTTTATCAAGAGGGTAAAAAGGGACTCTTACCACCTGATAATGATGTGCAAGTTCTAGTTTTAAAAGGAGCAAAGAATCTGAAGAGATTTTCAAAAACGCCCCCCTCCCCCAACGAGGAAACTAGAAGGTGTCCTTCACCAACCGACGGGAAAGCGCACACCCAGACCACAGTGAGAAATAGCTCCTGGCAGTATGGCTGGAATAAGGATGGCTAACAGCCAGAGCTAATGGCCAGGCTACACGGGAACTGAAAACTGCCTTTGTGGTAGAAACGGTGCAGCAAATTCGGAAGAGTCTGGTGGTTCCTCACAATGTTGCCCAGAGTTCCCAGAGATTCTTCTCCCAGGCACATTTAAGCCAGCCTTGCATCCATGCAGCCTTGTATGTAAATGTTCTTATCATTCCTGGGCCAGATGTATGTAGAACCATCCAACATCCATGAGCTGGTGAAGGAGCGAACACACAAAGGAAATGTGGTGGATCCAGACACGGGCAGCCGCTGGTGAGAAAAGGACATGAAGGGCTGGTACAGGATATGACAAAAAACAAAAACAAAAACAAAAACAAACGTTGAAAGCATGACAACTCAAAGAAGCTACTCGCAAGCATCCCCGTTGTATGGTTTCACCTATGTAAAACGTCCAGGACTGGAGAGACGGCTCAGCAGGTAAGACTGTATGCCGCTCTCACAGACCATCGAAATTTGGTTCCAAGCACCTACATCTGGCAACTCACAAAGCACTCGACAGGACATTGGCACCTTCCTTCCCTAGACCTCTGTGGACACACAAGCACACAGACACATACAGGTACTTGTAATTAGACATACAATTTAAAAATATAAAATATCAACAAAATAAGTGAGTTGCTGTCCAGGACCAGGGTTTGGGTGGGAGTCAGGGTGTTAGGCTTAGGGCAATACATTACAAAGTACAGTGACTTTGTTCAGAGATGAAAATCTCAAACTGTGGCAGCACCCCCACAACTCCCTAATATACTACAACCTTTTGAGCTACATGGGTGAAGGGAAGAGTTGGATCAGGAGGCATCGTTAAGTCAAACTGAAGAATACAGGTGTATTCTTATACAGGTAGACTTGGCTTGGTTTCTTCCTGGTTGTATGACTTTACAAAGGTATCGGTTCTCTCTACAACTAAATTTCCTCAGTTGGAAAGTGCAGTGCGCTCGTCTCTCTCTCTCTCTCTCTCTCTCTCTCTCTCTCTCTCTCTCTCGCTCTCTCTGTCTCATGTCTGACTGCTCCCTCTTTCTCTCCCTCTCTCCCTCTCTCCCTCTCTCTCTCTCTCTCTCTCTGTGTGTGTCTCCCTCTCTCTGCCTACCTCTCTCTCTGTCTCTCTGTCTCTGTCTATCTCTCCCCCTCGCTCCCTCTGTCCCTCTCTGTCTCTCCCTGTCTTCCCTGTCTCTGTCTCTGTCTGTGTCTCTGTTCTCTCTCTCTCTCTCTCTCTCTCTCTCTCTCTCTCTCTCTCTCTCTCTCTCTCTCTCTCCCAAGCTGGAAGTTCGTAGTCACCGGCTGTCCTGGTAAAAGGCAGATCTACTCAAGTTCCATCTTGTCTTCTTGGCTTTGGTGCTTTGAAGTCAGATCAAACACACTGAGCGAACAATTAATTAGTAGCCTATCATCTTCCCCGGCCTCTTCTTTCTCTACGAGTATCATGGATCCCATATAGCTTTCAATTTTGAAATGTAAGCAGGGGGAAATAAATGACAAAGATTAACTTCGAAAAAAATCTCTCATTGTTTTGATGTTTTAGTCAAGGTTGTGGGGCATCATAGACCAGGATTAGACAGTTATCAAGCACAGACTCCACCAGAGGGCGTTTATCCAATGGATGTGGGGGACAAGTGGTACTTAAAAAGCTGGTTGACTTTGGCAACGATCAAGGAAACTAATCACTCCAGTATAATGTAGAGTCCAGATGAGATCAAATCAGCCAGCAATTTTAGTTAGAGAGATCAGCATAAACACTTCAAAAATAACCAAGCAAAGAAACACAGGCTGCAGGGAACAGCTATTTTGACAGGCATAGCAATCTCAGAAGCCAGTCTCCCAGTCGAGTTCTATTTCAGTCCAAGCCAACCTGAGATTAAAGGTCTAAGCTCACAGCCTGCTGCACCTACCAATCCATAGTTATCAATAAGGGGCTATTCGATAAGGAAGATGGACTCCCATGCCCCTTCCTTACCTACTTCACTCCAACATAAAATTCTTATTGAGAAAACACAAAGGAAGCCATGGGCTTCTGGGCTGGAAGAGAACCACTCCTCTATGGCAGCATGACGCCATAGCTTGCCACGGGAGGCTGACTCTTATCAAATGGCCGTGACGTGATGCTCACAGCAGGCATCTATGAAGAATTACCCAGACCCCAAAGCTCAGCACAGCCCATGCCTAACTCATAGAATTCTAAGCAGAGCCCTACAACTAATATTTCCATCATGCATGACAGAAATCTTATTTTTGTCATTTCTTTACATTGGGGCCAAAGGAAGCAAAGAATCCTTCATGGAGTTATTAAAATGCATTTTATTTTCCTTCTGAGTTCCTTTTCCATAAATTATCCATATTCTTCCTTTTTACAGTATTTCAGGTTTTCTTTTCTTTCTTTCTTTTTTTTTTTAAAGACATTTATTTTATATATGTGAGTACACTGTAGCTGTCTTCAGACACACCAGAAGAGGGCATCAGGTCCCATTACAGATGGTTGTGAGCCACCCTGTGGTTGCTGGGACAACAATTGAACTCAGGACCTCTGAAAGAGCAGTCAGCGCTCTTAACCACTGAGCCATCTCTCCAGCCCCAGTATTTCGGTTTTTCAATCCCTTTATTTATAAGTCCTTGTTCTTTCGAGGGCACAGAGAGTGCCATGCCACTTATTCCTCTGTGGTCATCACATCCCAGGGTTATTGATACCGAACCCAGTGTTCATTTTCTTCCTTCCCCTTGGCTGTCAGGAGCATTTGAGTCTACTAGGGAAGCACGGCTGTGGGCCTCTTCTCTTTTAATTACATCGATCTTGCTTTTTCTTTTTCTTCTTTCTTCATTTATTTTTGAGACAGGGTTTCTCTGTGTAGCTCTGGATGTCCTGGAACTCACACAGTAGACCAGGATGGCCTAGAACACAGAGATTTGCCTGTCTCTGCCTCCCTAGTGCTGGGATGTCTGCCACCACTGCCTGGTTTTACTGACATCGCATTAAATGTCATTCCTTAAGTCACATTTCCATTCAGAACTTTGCCTGGATGACACTGCTGAACGTTTTGGCATAATCAACTTGATTATACTACTGTAACAAAATGTCTTCAGCTGAAAATGTTATATCTAACAGAAATGTAATGGTTATGATTCTGTGGTCAGGAAAGCGCATGATAAAGTCGCCAACAGATCTATCGGTGACACCTGTTTCTTGCTTCCGTGTCCCTCACATTGTGGAAGGGCTGAAATAGTTCTCTTGGGCTCCTTTTACAAAGGCATCAGTCTCATTCATGAACGTGCAGCCCTCATGAATTGCTAGGCTGTAGATCTGAGTATGTTCTCCCAGGGTTGAAGTGTAGTAGAGCATGACCTAACCACTCCCACCAAAAGCTCTGCTTTTTCATAGCACCACGTTAGCCATTAGCTTTCAATGTACGGATTTGGGAGAGTGCAAACAACTCCACCTAAGAGACATAAAGACCTATTAGGATTGTAACCGAAGGTGTAACTCCTTCCACTCAAACTCCTACCCTTGAGTGCCAGTAAACAGAGCCTCCTTCCTGGTTATCTGGGTCAAGCTGTCCATTCTTGACACTTCCTCTCCTTATCCTATATGCCTATGACTGAGTCTTGAGGCTCCACTCTAGATGTGAGTCCCAATCCAATACTCCATCATCTCCACTGCTAGGCGAGTCCAGGCCAAGCCTTCACTGTCCCTCCAGGGCTGCTGAAACAGCTCAAGTGCTTTATTCCTGCATGGCCACTGCTTTGGGTCCATCTTTTGGAATGCAGCGAAGTCTTCCAATGGCCCCAAGCATCCCTTTTCTTTTTAAAAATCCGTAAGCCTGGGGCTGGGGATTTAGCTCAGTGGTAGAGCGCTTACCTAGGAAGCGCAAGGCCCTGGGTTCAGTCCCCAGCTCCGAAAAAAAGAACCAAAAAAAAAAAAAAAAAAAAAAAAAGAAAAGAAAGAAATCTGTAAGCCTGTGTGCTTTGCAGCTTCCCTGATGTCGCTCAGCTGAACCTCGGATCTTTTTCACCTCTGATCTTTGTCTCCAACAGGTCCTCTTGAGCTTTTTTTGGCATTGTTCTCCTTGGCTTCATTTGGGATTTTCCTCCATGTAGGTACCTGCACTTTGCCACCTCACAGTCTGGAATGTTCTTCTCTAGGTAGATTTATAACTGGCATCCTTTCCTAAATCAGGGACATGCTCAGAAGTCGCCTTAGGAGAAAAACTGCAAGGACAATCTGTCCATTCCACATTCGCGGTCCCTTTCTAATCTTGGCTTATTGAAAGTCTTAGTAATTATGGCCACTTCCCCACGTTGCCTTGCTCATAACTGGTCCCTTCTTCTTTACGCTAAGCCAAAAGAAGGCGGGAACTTTAGTTATTCAGTCCACTGTTGTTGGTCAGGATTTTCCAGAGGAGCCCCACTGTTAGAATGCACAGCTATCACAAAGGTGACTTACCAGACTGGCTTACTTGATACGGGTTGAGTTGTCCCACGTGGCTGTGGGCACACTGGAGAAGCTGAGAACCTGGGACTTTCTCAGCCCACTGGGATGGATGCCTCACAAGTTCCAATCTGTCACTGGAAGCCTAGAGGATCCCTGGAGAGCTGCTGGCCCTTAATCCACGATGGAAGGCTCTGGCATAAGGATGTCACTAGAAGAAACAGAGTATGTGCTCTTGCCAAGACTGATGAAGAGTGGACAAGGAAAAAAACACACCATTCCCCCTCAGACCCATGGGCCACCATTGTCAGTTGCTGTCTGATTTGTGGGGTGGTCCTTCTCCCTCAGGTAGCCTTTCCTGGAAACACCTTCACAGATCCATCTGGGGGTACGTCTTCTAGTTGACTCAAAACCAACAAGTTGGAATCAAGAAGAAAGACCACAACTGTGATATCTCGACATCTCAAACAGTGACCACCACGACTGAATAACTGAATGCATGAGGTTAATTCAGACTCCCTCGTACCAGAGAGCCACCTTTAATGGAGATTTGGCTTTCTTGGCATACACAAAGGCATCTCATCTCGCAAGGACTTTAGACCTGAGATGTGGTACCAGCGAAAGTGTCATTGTAATTGTTCTTTACAAATTCCATGGCCCCACCTTCATATTCATTTATCCAGAGCCATTTCTCTGAGGATTCACTTAGCGGTTTAAAGTGAATGATTAAAAGTCTGACCCTATTGCCCTGGTTTGGGCAGGGCCCTTCAGGCATTAATCATTGTGGCCACATAATATCCTACAGCATGACGAACATCCTTTTGCTACCTGTATAAGAGGAGAAACTTCTCCCTCTCCCTATTCTCCTCCTCCTTCTAATTCTTCATCTCCATCCCCCTCCTCCCCATTCTCCTGGCAAAAAATCCTGAAGAACTGAAAAAAAAAGCCACTGTGTTCACAACAGTTTTCTGAGATAGACTTAAGAGTGTTCTTCCTTTAAAATCACACCAAGCATATCCCCTCCTAATATGCGTATACCACACATATCTCCTAATATGCACACACCAGGTATTTCCCCTAATACTATACAAATGTAAGGCATAATCCATGCAAATACCATGCAAATCTCCTAATGTGCACACGCCAGGCATATCGTCTTCTCACATGCATATACCGGGCATTTCCCTCACTGCTATGTATACACTAGGCGTATCCCTCCTCTAATGTGAATACAGTGGGCATCAATCTATCTGCTGTTAAGCTCCAATTGCATCGCTGACCTCATGCCAACCGAGTGGACAGTCATATGAAGGAATTTGCTGAAGGGACCAAAAGTTTGTTTTGCTTACTTGCTGTTTTTTAACCTTTGTCCACCGAACAACCTTTAGAACCTGTGTTCCCTCTCAGCACGGTATTACGCAAGGTCAAGCTCCCATTAGCGAGCCTCCGACTTTCATTATTCTTCCCCTGTTTTGACATTAACGTGGCTCTGCTTGATTAGGGTAAACAAATCCATTTCAGTGAGTTCCTGTTTCCAAGGAAAGGAGGGTTCTGTTGACACTCCACCCTTTTCCCTGCACTTACCCCGGAGGTCACCTGCCGGTGGTGGCTTACACACACACACACACACACACACACACACACACACACTTTGGTGGCTTTCTGCCTCAGGGAATGGTATAACTACAGACCTAACTCTAGCTATGTTCCATATACACCAAGGAACAAGGATTCAGCCACGTGTGGGTGCCAACAGCCCAAATGCTGCCTTGCATGGGAAGGGTTGGGAGTGGATAGACAAACTATTTAGCTTTCTGTTCTGCCAGGACAACAGCTCCAAGCTGTGTTTAATTGACATCCTTAGACTGTCCTCAGAAGTACTGAGCTCCAGCTGTTGGTGATGGTGACCTATTTGTAACTCCCAATGGTTGGTTCTAATGGCTTTCATGGCTTATGCATCCCTTCCATGTCCTGAAACTGACTTCTAAACTAGGCAAATCACACAGAAATTCTTTTATTGGATTCTGAATTGAGGGAGCCTAATAGAAATAGGGACCTATGTTGCCATTGACGGATACTGCTCCAGGCTGCTCTTTGGAAGAACAAGAGATTGAGTACAGGGTATCTGAACTGATGTTGCCACCTTGAAACTGTGACTGGATGCATGGCCTGGAACAGGGGACTTGGGTGAGTAAAGCCTTTTATCACTCAGGTAATGAAATGACTAGCTGGCTAGTAAACTAACCAGCTAAAGACCTGGCACTTACTTCTTTCCTTCACCTTCTGGATTGTGTAAGTTATCAACACAAGTAACAGCAATGCATACTCCCTATAGATGATAACATGGAGAGCTCAGCACTTCCAAGAAGAGATAGTCAGTTGTAGACTTGACTTCATAAGCACATTCAAGGAGCTCCACAAAATCTCAAGACAAAATCAGCCACTGCAAATCCCAGAACTGTGCGTGAGCATCCCTTTGAGTGTTTGGTAAACACTGGGCTGCCTGTGCAATGCCTGGAGTGCAATTGCACTGTGGTTTTCAAAGAATGAGGGGAGCGGTGAGTTTGCTCCTGGGTTGGAGGAGGTATTCCAACTCTAACTGATGTTAGAGGGGATCTCTGATGATCTCTGATGATCAGATGGGGCATTTCGTAGGGATCTCTGATAGATCACACCTCAGAAGCAGGGATAAATTGCTCTTGGAGTTAAAGCTACTTCAGCCACAACATACAAGTTTCAAAGCCATTCATTCATTCTTTTTCCAGAAGATAATGCTCTGGGGCTGGAGAGATGGCTCAGTCATTAGGAACTCGGGCTGCATTTCCAGAGGACCTGGGATCTGTCTTCTAAACTGAAGCCAACTGTCACTAGTACTGAAGCCATATGTGCAGGTTTTTACTGTAAGAATCACTGTGTTTCCATTTAGGTTTTTATAATCCCTCTTCCTAAAAAGTGGAAATAGCCGATTTATTGTTTCTTTATCATACATTATTTATTGAATAAACCTCTTTAGTACAGTGTTGGCAATGCTAACTCTGCCATGTGTTTATTTTCATATACGTGAGCATCTCCTTGTGATAGCTCTCTCTCTCTCTCTCTCTCTCTCTCTCTCTCTCTCTCTCTCTGCCAACACCACCTAAGCTTAATCACTACCTTGGTTTCCTTCCCATTTCTGTGATGAAGTACTCTGATGCAGCAACTTAAGGAAGAGAGGGTTTGTCTTAGTTTATTCTGCGTACAGGACATGATAGTGAGGAGATCAAGGCAGCAGAAGCCTGAAGCAGCTGGTTGCATCCTGCATCCTGTCCATAACCAGTAGAGAGCAACCCGTGCACACATGCTTCTCAACACCCTTCTCCACACAGGTAGTCCAGTATCCACGTCCAGGGAAAGGTCCTCCTCCCCACCATTAAGACGAATCTTCCCACATCAGTTAATGTAATCAATCAAATCCCCTAAAGGTAGCCCAGAGGCCCATCCCCCAGGGGATTGTAGATTCTGCCACACTGACAACACTTGCATCACACTTAC
This sequence comes from Rattus norvegicus, assembly GCF_021556685.1. Lineage (NCBI taxonomy): Eukaryota > Metazoa > Chordata > Mammalia > Rodentia > Muridae > Rattus > Rattus norvegicus. The sequence continues at coordinate 66,966,629 of NC_141546.1, read as the reverse complement.
CTCAATGTTTATAGCAAGTCTTGTGACCAGAGAGAGTTAGTATCTATCTCAAGCAGAAACAAACACATCCCATCTGTAGAACAAACTTTACAACCTACCTCAAAAATTTTATCATTAAAGCTTCATGTTGCATATAGCCATCGTAAATAAAGGAAACACTTAACGACGAGTGAGTCTCAGTAGAGACAGCCTATCACACTGGTTATTAGAATGTCGGAAACCAGATACGTTAATTATATTAAGGCACTAACTAATCCATGTCTATGCAGCAGTAAACTTAGAAGAAATGAATTCTGGAGATAATCTTTAGAAATGAAAAACAATAATTGAAGGCAGGCTGTCAATAGGTGACATTAATATTTCATTAAACACGAGGACAGGGACATTGGTTGACTTGGAAAGTAAGGCTAAAGAAGTAGATGGGACAGATGCCAAAGTATGAAGATTAAACATGGAGAGTAAGTTCAACAAAGGTTCACTCTGTGCTCTAAGAAGAAATAAGAACGAAGGAGACCCAGTGCTAGCACACACACACACACAGACACACACAGAGGCACACACACACACAGACACACACAGAGGCACACACACACACAGACACACACAGAGGCACACACATGCACACAGACACACACACAGACACACACATACACGAACACACACACACACACACACACACTCGCACTACTGTTTTCCAGAGGATAAAGGACATTAAGAATGACAAACAACCCAAAGTGACAAACAAAAGAAATGGACAGACTGGAGCTGCAACGGGGTCGTGGAAGCAGGCAAACTGAAAATTACCCAACAAACAGACATGTCTACAGCATGGCTGACTCTTCAGTAGGAGCAAGGAGAAAGGAAATAAACTTCCAAAGTACGGGAAGACAATGGATTTCAGCTGAATTCCATGCTAATAACATGACCTTTCAGACTCAGCCATTTTCTCCTAGAAGCTTGGCTGGGTTCACCACCAACACACTCACGGCAAGCGTCTGGCGATGGGTCTCCTGCCTAACGTCAGAAAGATTTGGATCCACAAAAATGGGAAGCACAAATGTTGACTGTGTACAACAATGATTTCATAACTCACAAGGCTGAACTATCAAATGAGTTTTATATGTACACTGCCGTAGGTGGAGATTGGTATGGCCCAGGAGCTTAAACTCTTAATTATATATGTTGAAATTTTCATGATAATGCCTAAGATGATAGAAATAAATTTTGATGCCCTCATTATTACCCTGCTTATGATTGTGTTCCAGGGATCTTTTTGAAAGAAATAAGGGAAGAAAATCACAAACCAACACATATACATACACAGACATACATCCACACACTAGGAGATGGAGAAAGAAGGCCGGGTTCCGTAATCAAATCAGTTTTGAAGTCAACTTATTTCCTGCTTGACCCCTCTCTATTTTCTTCTTGGCTAACACACACTTAAAACCCCTAGCTGGAGGCTGGAGGCTCATAGTACTTCCTGTGTTCACTTGCCGTGAGAACCTCTATCATACACGCTATCCATGCTACATCGGGAACACCTTTCAAGTAGAATCTTCATCCACAAGAAATTAAGTTACTAATAGAACTTGGACAAGAACACATTGCACTCCGGTTAAGCCAGAAGAAATAAGACTCCACCTAGCAAAAAGGTTGATGAAGTACATTTGCAAGGCTGTTGGACCATCTGGGAACATGGCCAAGGAATTCTGGGGTGCATACTTGGCACCATTTGTGTTCCTTGTGAGAGAAGGAAGATGAATGTATTGTGTGGGTCATCTATATTACCCAGAAGCCATTGCCGGTTAAAATTCTACTTGCAGGCAGGTATACGGTTCTAACACAGCTCTCATCTGAACCTAGAATGTCCTCCCTTCACCATCAAATGGGATACAAACTATCTTCTCAGCCATTTCAGTGTTTCAGAAATTTCTCCCCAAGTGGCAGGTTTGTGATATTTTTCACTATAATGGAATCTTATTCATCCGTTCTCAACACAGCTGTTTGGTTATAGAGCGACAGGAAATAATCACAGATAGAAAAGAGTGTCTGCCAAGAAGTTGAGACAAGAGAATTCTGTGCTTCAGGCCAGCCTGGGCTACATAATGAGGTGGGTAACTCAGACAGGCTGCTCAGCTGGCCTAGCCAATTCAGTGAGCTCCAGGCCACCAGAGTACATCCCCCACCCGTCTCTCTCTCAATCTCTCTCTGTCTCTCTCTGTCTCTGTCTCTCTCTGTGTCTCTCTCTGTCTCTCTGTCTCTCTGTCTCTGTCTCTCTCTCTCTCTCTCTCTCTCTCTCTCTCACACACACACACACACACACATATACACAAACAGGCATGCACTTTCGATCGTATCTATTTAAATAATTATTTCCTCTACGACTAAGCATTTTGAGTATTCCAAGCCAAGGGGAAGGTGAAATATAGTTTCTAATTGTATGCCGTTTAGAATATAAGATGCTATTTTTAAAAAGATCTGTAACACTTGACTTGTACCTTTGGACATCATTTAATGCCCCAGTGTTTTTATGTAACTGTGTGCCCTGGGCTGGTTTTCTGTGAAGACTCAGAGAAATCTGCAGGCTTTCTTCTTCACAAAGCCTCAAAGACTTTGACAAGCAGAAAAAAAAAAAAAAGGAAGATGCTCTTGGTCTGCTTCTCCTCTCCTAGAACGCCCTCCGTACCTGCTTCTCTTGCTCTCCAAATCCTGAGCTGTGCAAAGCCTACCTCTTCCACAGAACTTCTCTTGTCAGCTGTAGCCCACCTCGACCCTCTTCCATCCCTGACTTCCTGTCACCCACTCTCTGCGTCCCTTCTACCTGGTGGCCATCACATTCCGCTGTCTTACCTCATCCCTATGCACTCACCTGTCTTCTGCAAACGAGGGCAGTCTGAAGTCAAGTCTGTGCCTTGCATTTATAATTTCTCCTCAGGTCCGGGAGTCTACAGTCCACAGCCCATGTTACTGAGGCAGTGACTGATGCAAGAATCAGAATTCATCTGCTCAGGGGCTGGGGATTTAGCTCAGTGGTAGAGCGCTTACCTAGGAAGCCAAAGGCCCTGGGTTCGGTCCCCAGCTCCGAAAAAAAAAAGAACCAGAATTCATCTGCTCAGAGGACGATTATTCAGGCTGTTCTCCGACAATGGCAGGGCCCCCAGTTGTCTGTGATTTAGCAGTTATGTGTGTGCAGGTCACTTTCAAAACCCCATGTAGACACCAGACTCTAGCAATCCTTGCTTCTTGTTTGTGCTTGGTATTCTACTAGACCAAATGCAGAATAAAGACCTTTCCAAAGCTCTGTATCCGACAAGGTGAGGAGGATGGAGAAGGTGCAAGATGGGATAGTGAGTGGGGCTATGGGCACACCTTGCAGTCCGCTATACCACGCTGAGCCCCAGCCCCACCGCCCCTTGCTATAGTTTCTCTTGAGGGTCTCCCTCCCCTGAGTTTACACCCTTAAAGACCTGCTTTGAAGAAGCCTTTAGAAACCTGTGGTTAGCCTTGCTCCAAGGTTTCGCAAAGTCAACAGGAGGCATTTTGATTATAGCTATTTGTTCTTAAGGGACAGTGAGTTTGCAGAAAATTAGAGATGGAAAACTGCCTTGCCTTATAGATCGGGCCAAGCCTGCACAGCGAGGCCGGCTGAGGTAGGCTGACTGACTGCTAATGCTTGAACAGGCTGGCAGGCAATGATGCTTCCTGGCTCCTCCTCACAGAAGGATTGCAGTAGATAGCTCAGCTCTCAGGGAGAGCATGTACCACAACAAAGCCACTACACCAGCAGTTGGGGGGGAGGGGCTTGAATCCAGTGCCTGCACTTGCATGGGAATGGACAGTTATTTAAGGAAGGATGCTAGCTGGTGTCTGGTCCTATCATCTCTGTGTCTTCTAAGAAGCTCTCCTAGACTACACAACTGTGTAATGGGACTGACTCAACCCATAAAAGCCCAAGTTCATCAAATTGATAAATGGTGGAGACGAACTTTTATAAAATTGTTATTTATTTAATACATATGTGTGAGTGCCAGCATGTCTGTCTGTCTACCGCCTTCATGCAGTGTTGGTGGAGGCCAGATGAGAGAGTTGGATCCCCCGGAACTGGAGGTATCGCTGGTTAGGAGCTATCTCTGCTGGGAATTGAACCCGGGTCCTCTGGAAGATCAGTCACTGTTCTTACTTGCTGAGCCATCTCTCCAGCCCTGAGATGGGTTCTTTTCAACCACAAAAGGATCTTCTTACCAATTTCAGGGTGCGTTTATTAGCTAATCATCCCCCTAATGACTATAATACCATATTTATGGATTTCTGTTTAGAGACTTACTGATCTTAGCTACAGTACACTGCCATGGTGACTAAAAGCCCTTGCTTTGACTCCAGCCAGGAGCCACCTTGAAAGATAGGCTCTCTTATCTATTTATAATGTGTTTGGATTAACTCTGATCTTCTCAAAAGTACAGAAAGTTCCTTCAAGGACTAAGCAACACACCTCTGGTAGGTGACCCCCAGTGAGACTCAATATAAATATCAATTAATGAGCAATTCCTACTCGTATGCTGTTGGGAGTATTTATGTGATGGTGAAGGGTGTCTTACCCACATTCAGAGACATCTTGTTGTTTACTCTGTTCAGTGCTGTGGTCTACTCCATTGCTATGTGGCCCCTCCCTTTATCTATGGCTTCTGCTGTCTTCTGGACCTTCGCTCATCCACCTTCCCTGCCTCTTGAGGTTGGTAAATAGATGGCTTGCCTACCAGATCACACTGGCTCTAGGGAAGATACTGAAACCAAAAGGAGTCACCGTAAAATAATGGTTCTCAAACATCGTCCGGGAACCTCTGTCAGAATCTCCTATTTAAAAATACAGATGTAAGGTGAATGAATAATTCAAAAAAATGCAGATTCCTGGGGCCCAGCTCCAGGGCTTCTGGTGGAGTCAAGAGGAGGAAAGTGTATTATAGCTAGCACCCCCACACACACACGTTATCCAGATATGAACTAAACACCTGTTTAGAAGTTTTTCAGTGAAGTTTTAATTAAGCTTGGTCCACATTAGACTGGCCTCTAGGGTTGTAAGGGCTCATTCAGAAGATGCAGTGGAGAAGGGTGGGGGGGTGTATTTTAAGAAGTAAAAACTCTGATGATTTAGCAAGACAAGGATCTTTTGTTCTAGAATGACTGGCTGATGGTACGATAGGGAGAGTGATTAGGGAGAAGATGGGCCTTTGAATGACTTAAGAGGGGTTAGGTCAAGAGCTGGGCTCTTCCTGAGAGGACTCATCTGTAATGTTTAGCATCCTTCAAGTGTGAGAGAGTCAACATCTAGCAATTCCTACAGCGTGTGGGAAAGCGAAGTCGGCATGAAAACAGGCAGCAGACTCAAGAGTGAAGAGTGAAAGTCTTGGGTATAGATCACCTTTCAATCCCAGATGAACCACCGTGACACCTTGGATGACTAGAAAGAATGATTATTTACTACAACAATTATGCCTGGTTCTCTTGTATAGCTTCTTGTGCTTCCTGCCTGTGCTTTTCCTCCATATCTCCTTCTTCTCGACTCTCCTTTTCCTCCTTGTCCTCCTCTTCTTCCTCCTCCTTCTCTTCCTCCTCCCCCTCTTCTTTAAAGACAGTTTGTGTAGGTTTGTAACTCAATGGTTACATTTAAAACAATGCCAGGCCACTGGGTGCTGGCTACTTGGTGACCTTGACTGAGCTGTCTATAACTCACATACTCTCTTTGCTCCCTCCTGTACCAGTGTTCCCATCTGGAACCAACCGTTATGGCTCATATCTCCTCCAACAGCCCTGTGGAAACAGCTGGCCAGTGGGGATGAGCCGCGGTGCCTAAAGCCATGCTCTGTGGCAGGTAGAACAACCTCCTATTTTATTGACAGACACGACAACCAGACTGAAAGTCTAGTTGTGTAGAGGTTATCTAGGGCCGTCTGCCCCTCTCTATGCTGTCTTCCTTTCAATCAAGCTGACCAATCCTCCTCCAAGTCTGCTGTCCTTTCAGAAGTGAGCGAGTGCTTTATCCACTGAGCTGTCTCTCCACTTTCCCATGTTGGTTTTCGAGACAGCCCGGAGTTCACTGAGAGGTGAGGTGACAGGGCAGTGGGGACCTCAGTGCCTGTCTGCAACTGTGGAACATGAGTGCATCACCACATCTGGCCTTTTGTGTTTACATGACTCCAGGTCTCACACATGTACAGCAGGTACATTGGACTGAGCTACTTCCTCCCCTCCTCCCCTCCTCCCCTCCTCCCCTCCTCCCCTCCTCCCCTCCTCCCCTCCTCCCCTCCTCCCCTCCTCCCCTCCTCCCCTCCTCCCCTCCTCCCCTCCTCCCCTCCTCCCCTCGCCTTTGCAAAGTCATTTCTAACTCTATCTACAGCAGGGATCAATCTCTCTACTATAAGTGGACGTGGACAGAGCATTTACAACACTACAAAGCGTCCACTTTTGAATGGGCACATCAAAATCCTATCCTCCACATAGCCTGTTTCTGATAAGGAATATTACCAGGTTTCTTCAAAGCTATCCTGGAGATCACTATGGAGGTTCTTCAATAGTAAAAAGAAATCTACCATAAGACCCAGATACACCACTCTTGAGTATTTGCATGAAGGACCCCAGGGCAACAAACACAGAAATACTTGCACGTTTGTGTTTATTGCTGCTGTGTTTACTACAACTAAGAAACTAAACAGGCTAGAGGTACATTAAGGGGGATAGCTCCAGGTTGGTAGCATTCACTGGCATCTTTTTTCAGCACAAGAAATTCTGTTTTTAACAAATATAAACCATTGGATTGAGACCAAGTATAAAATGCACTGTCAGGTTTTTATTCTGTACCCTGACTGCAGTTTCTTCCCCCCAGTCCCTCCTCTTCACATCCCCCATCCACTCCTCCTCCGTTTGTCTTCTAAAAAGGGCTGACCTCAGTGGATATCGACCAGCCATGGTATAGCAAGTCTCAGTGAGAGTAGGCACCTCCTCTTCTATTAAAGCTGAGCAAGGCAACTCAATAAGGGGAAAGGGTCCCAAGAGTAGGCAACAGAGTCAGAGACAGACGATGCTCCTACTGAGAGGAGTCCCTCAACAGCATCAATCTCTACGGCTATAACACGTGTGGAGGGCCTTGGCTAATCCCGTGCAGGTGCCCTGGTTGGTTGGTGGCTCGTGAGCTCAGGTTGGTTGATTCTATGGGGTTTCTTGTGGTGTCCTTGACCCATATGGCTCCTACAATCCTTCCTTCCCGTCTTCTCTAGGATTCCCCGAGCTCCACCTACTATTTAGCTGTAGGTCTCCGCATCTGTTTCCATCTGTTGCTGTGTGAAGCCACTCTGATCACAATTGGGCTGGATGCCAGTCTACGAGTCTGAGAGATGCCAGTATCTAACACTCCTCTGTTTCTCTTCCTCACACTGACTCTCAGAATGTCAACTCCCTGGCTACAGTTGTTTGATGATAGTCTCTTCATCCACCATTCGGCACCATGTCAGACTCAGACCGTTTTATGCCCTCAAACCCATCCGACGGTTGGCAGGTAGCTTCAGGCTTTCATGCTTCATGCAGCCCTGTGATCAAGACCATGATAGGCAGCAATGTTTTCACAGCTCCCAAGTCCAGAGAGAGCAATGTTTCGATATTTTGTGCTATCAGAATTCCTCAGCTCTTACACATTCTGTGTTGCAGGATGACGTGTCCAGGGGGCTGTGAAATAGTGTTTCTCCAAGTTTTGATACCACAGAACGTCAACTGACAACATTTTTAAACATAGGCTTAGGGAATGTTTCTTTCAAAAAACTGTCTTGTTAGGATAACAGCAAGAGCCAATGACAATCTCAAAAAAAAAATACACATCAAAAACAAAGTAAGATCATTTGATCTTAAAGTATATAGATAGCAAATTGTTTCAACATTTTCAGAATTATGGTTAAATGATTGTTATAAGTCTTACAAGTATGTCCTCCCAGCATGCCTGCAGGTTAGTCACGGAGTACAACGGTCCCATGCACACCATGTGAGAAGCATTGTGGTGATGCACAATAATGAGTATCCTTTATTACTGAGGGGTAGTATTTGTTTCACTTTTTTCCTTGAAAAATATTTTAAAGAACTTCACAGTGCATATAATGTGTTTTGATCAAATAAGCTCCCTATTCTTACCTCTCCAATTCTTATCCTGCACCCCAGTTTTCCCTCCCAACTTTATGTGTGTTTTAAAACCCACTGGGTCCACTCAGTGCTGCCGATACGTGCACAGGGGCATGGCCATCCCCTAGAGCACAGGTAGCTTCTCGGGGGTTGCATTCCTGAAGAAAACTGACTCTTCTTTCCCTGTGCATCAGTTGCTAGTGTCTCCCCAGCTAAGAGTCATGAGACTTCATGAGCCCCTTCCCTACCTGAGCTCCGACTTTGGCTGTCTTGATCTTGTGAAGGATCCAAAAGGCAGTTAAAGAAAACAGATGACTCTAGAAAGCTACTTGACTTTGTCCTCCAGTCCTGACTATCCTTGTCCCCAGTGCTTTGGAGAGAGCAGTACTCTGGAAGACCAAGAAAGGCTCTTCAGAGCAGGAGGCAATCCTGGTGAGGCTCACGGGAGCTACAGTGGTCAGGAGCAGGAGGCCGTCATCAGAGCGGCTGCTCACAGGGCCAAGCAGCAAGATGCTCTGAGCCAGTGGCTCAGTTAGTAATAGCCCAGCCACCAGCACCACACACTGGGAAGCAGGGGTGGGTAGAAGAGGCTGGTGAAGATGCTCCAACTGTATCATCTACCATGCGCTCTCTCCTCTCTTCATCTTTCCCCTCCTCCCCTCCCCGGTTTTCTTCCTCCACCTCTCATTTCTCTTTAATTACTAAAAAGCATGTTGATTTCAATTTCCAATCATGACTATCATGCAAATAAAAAGTATGTTCATGTCAGACATTGCATCTAGTTCATTGGTGAATGATGTAATCAGGATGGCATGGCAACTGGTTTAAAGAATTCCGGCAACCATATATAAACAGAGACTAAGACCTTCAGAATGAATGTATGAGTACGTGTAAGATATAGACACCCTGGGGGGGGGGAGTCAACTAATTTGCATTTCCATAACAAGCCATTTGTCTTATTATCATTGCTATGAACTTGACAGAGTTGCAAAGCAGTTCAGAGCCAATGAGAGGTGATAACCCAGATGAGTAAGACACCAAGACTATTTTCTAGTTCACACTAAATACAACATTAAGTGTTAGCTACTTTTTCCTATTACAAAGGTATACGTTTGGAATTACAATGGCTAGGATTCAAATCTTATAGCAGCTGCTTATTAATTGAATGCTTTGGCAAAGAAACTGTTTCTCAGCTCAATTTTCTTATCAGCATGTACTCAGCTATTTTTTGAATACTGAAAACAAAAAAAAAAATGCCTTTAAAGCAGTCTGCATGGAACCTAGCACAGAGTAAGCTGCAATGGTGTTCTTTTTATTGTTATATAATAACACAGTACTATTATTATGGTTTATTAAACTTGGCAGTTAAACATTGTTAAAAATTTTTGTTTATGTGACCCATTACTGTTCCCACTATTGGCATGCTTAGTGTTCTTTTCTAGCTAATTTTTTTAAAAAAAATATTTTTAAAGTGAGCGTGTGTGTGAATGTTAGTGTGTGTGTGTGTGAAGGTGTGAGTATGTGTTGCATGTGTGTGTGAGTAGGTATGTGTGAGTGTGTGTGTGTGTGAAGGCATGAGTATGTGTTGCATGTGTGTGTGAGTAGGTATGTGTGTGTGAGTGTGTGAGTGTGTGTGTGAAGGCATGAGTATGTGTTGCATGTGTGTGTGAGTAGGTATGTGTGTGTGAGTGTGTGTGTGTGTGAAGGCATGAGTATGTGTTGCATGTGTGTGTGAGTAGGTATGTGTGTGTGAGTGTGTGTGTGTGTGAAGGCATGAGTATGTGTTGCATGTGTGTGTGAGTAGGTATGTGTGTGTGAGTGTGTGAGTGTGTGTGTGAAGGCATGAGTATGTGTTGCATGTGTGTGTGAGTAGGTATGTGTGTGTGAAGGTGTGAGTATGTGTTGCATGTGTGTGTGAGTAGGTATGTGTGAGTGTGTGTGAGTGTGTGTTGCAGGATATTTGATTACATTTTGAACCTCAAGACTGTGAACTGGAAAGGCCTTGTTGTGGTGTAGCTCAGCCCTAGCACACACCTTTAACCCCAAAGCTTTCTGTAAACAAGAACTAAATAAAGTCAATGATTAGGTCAAGAGATGGAGCAAGCAACCGGTTGACAGGGAGTGAACAGAAGAAAACCAGGGAAAGAGAAAGGAGGGTCTTTGAGTTGAAGGGGATTTAAGAGTGTGTAGAAGAGGGGGCTGGAGAGATGGCTCAGTGGTTAGGAGCACTGGCTGCTCTTCCAGAGGTCCTGAGTTCAAATCCCAGCAACCACATGGTGGCTCCCAACCATGTAATGGTATCTGATGCCCTCTTCCGATGTGTCTGAAGACAGCTACAGTGCACTCACATACCTAAAATTAATAAGTGTGGAGAAGCGAGAGCTTTGTCCTTCTGGGACATAGATGAAATAAGGTTAGCTTGGTGCTTTCTCTGCCTCTCTGGGTTATCGGGCTTTCATCCCAGCATCTGTCTCCTGAGTCTTCTTTTGGTAAAATCAAACGGCAGGAATTGTTGTTTTATAAAACAACTGTGTGTGTGTGTGTGTGTGTGTGTGTGTGTGTGTGTGTGTGTCATTGTGTGAGTACATGTGTATGAGTGTATAATGTATGTGTAAATGTGTGTTTGTGTGTCAGTGTTGTGTGTGTGCGTGCGTGTGTGTATGTGTGTGTGTGTGTGTGTGTGTGTGTGTGTAAATCTGCATGTGTCTGCAGATGACCTTGGAGTCCAGAAGAGGTATCAGATCCCCAGAGCTAGAGTTATGGGAGTTTGTGAGATACCAATGTGGGTGCTGGGAGCCAATATTATCTTTTCTAATAAGTTAAGTGACTTTTACCCCTAGACATGGAAGGGGCTTTTTAGTGCTTCTCAGAAATAAAACAGCACAAAAGTCACACAGAGCACACATGCATGTGCATGTAAATGCACACACACACACACACACACACACAAAGACAGACTGTCAGACACACAACACAGATATACACAGGCACACACATAGACTCACATATCAATAAATAAGGAATAGGAATAAATAAAATGTGAAACTTCAAGGAATCCAGCCGTTAACCCTTTCATTTTTAGAAGTAGAAAACCATTATTCAGGGAAGCTAAGCTCCTTGTCCAATGCCCCAGTCAGGCATCAGAAGAATGGCAAGTCTCCTGATTTGAATTTCTCTCAGTCTCTCTCTTGTACATCCTCACCTGACTGGGTGCAGCTAACACAGGAACTTCCACACACATACCCTAACTCTGCACATACCGAATTTAGAAACCCAGGTCTAAAGCAGCACTGAGCACAGACGGACTATGCCAGGAAGGGAGGTTGCGTTTGACCAGAGCTGAGCAGCCACTGTCCAGGGTGGAAAGAGTGCCTGTTCATCCAGAGTGCCTTGTGATTTATTAACTCCCCAAGTAGCCATGAAATACCCATCCGGTCCTCACAGTCACAGCTCCACAAACTCAGTCAGCCACTGTTCCCGCCTCTAGAGATGTACAGCTTGGAGAAGACACCAGACTGCAGAGGGCTCTGCAGAGGATCCCAGACGCACAGTGCCAACTCTCCTTTTGGTTTGTTGTCCTTTTTCCAAAAGCGTAATCGGTGGTTGGCTCCCTGGGCTCCTGTCAGGCTTGTAGCAAGGGCTTTAAAAACTAGAGAACAGAGGTGTCTGGTCATCTGGTTACTGCTTGCCCAGCCTGGGCCCACAAGGTACCCTGTGAACACAAAGCCAATCTCAAGGTTGTCGTTGTTTGTGTTTGTCTGACAGAAACCTCTCTCTTGGCAAAGTCTAGTGTCAGGCATTGATGCTAGTTCATTCTTCCTTCCTTCCTCCCTCCCTCCCCTCCCTCCCTCTCTTCCTTCCCATCCTTTCTGTCCCTTCCTTCCTTCCTTCCTCCCTCCCCTCTCCCCTCCCCTCCCTCCCATCCTTCCTTCCTTCCTTTCTTTCTTTCAAGATTTCATTTATCTTGTGTATGTCAGTACACCATTGCTGCCCTCAAACACACCAGAAGGGGGCATCGGATCCCATTACAGATGGTTGTGAGCCACCGTGTGGTTGCTGGGAGCTGAACTCAGGACTCCATGCTCTTGATGGCTGAGCCATCTCTCCTTCCCTATGTGGGTTGTCTCATGCAACCTCTTGTTTGTGGTTAGAAGTGGTACTCATCAAGATCAGTAAAGCTGGGTGGTGGTGGTGGTGGTGCCTTTAGTCTCAGTACTTGGGAGCAGAGGTAAGTGGATCTCTATGAGTTCAAGGCCAGCCTCATCTCTAAAGAGTAAATTTCAGAACAGCCAGAAATCCTGTCTTTTTTTTTTAAGATTTATTTATTATATATGAGTACACTATAGATGTCTTCAGACACACCTGAAGAGGGCATCAGATCCCATTACAGATGGTTGTGAGCCACCATGTGGTTGCTGGGAATTGAACTCAGAACCTCTGGAAGAGCATTCAGTGCTCTTAACCACTGAGCCATCTCTCCAGCCCAAGAAACCCTGTCTTGACAAAAATAAAATGAAACAAACAAAAGAACAGAAATAAACCGAGCAATATCAGCAGGGGAAGGCACTTGCCACCAAGCCTGACGGCTTGAGTTCAATCCCTGGGAACCATATGATGGAAGGACAGAACAATCTCCTTCAAGCTGTTCTCTGACCACTGTATGCAATGCACACCATCACACTTGGTAGGGTATGGGGGTTGGGGGCACAGCACAGATACACCAAACAAACAAACAAACGAATAAATGAAATAGTAACAAATATCAAAGTCAAATTAACTCAAAACAACTCTTCCTCACTCTTCTCATCTGATTTCCTTTTATTCTTCATGGTCTTTCCCTCTGCCCTTTCCAGATTACTCATCTTCTGCTCTCTTTTCTGTGTATATTCCTCATACATATAGCGGGGGTGGGTTGGGTGGGCGGCCCATGGCCATGCAGTCTCTCTCCATGCATACTCACTTGCAAGTGTATCCTGACATCCCTACCTCCTTGTCTCTCTTTCTGCATTCTCTCCCAGCGCGTCCTGTAGCCAAAGCTATCTGTATGGGACCTACACTCTACAAACAAGTGTAGGTCCCATGCTGAATTCACCACTTCTGTGCTGGGAGCCAAGCCCACTTACACACCCTCTGTCACGGGAATGTTTTAGGAATGTCAAACCCATGTACACCCTGAGAAACCTAGCCAGTTTTCTGTTCTTATCAGCGCACCTGCAATTTGTGGTTTAGGGGTTACAGGACCGAAAGAACAATGGAGGTTGGTAATGGTATTGAACTGATCTTGAGCCCTGTGTGGCCTTCCCGCTTGCTTGTCTTTATAAACCACTGCACTGAAATACAGTTTGAGAGCTTGATCAGGCAATGGACTTGCTCTCCTTTGTGCCTCCTGTCCCCCATTCTTTTATCCCTCCCAGGTGTCCGATGAACCTCCCACAGACAGGACACTTCTGTCTATCTACAAATCCGATTTTCAAAAAAGGAATTTCCCTCCGATGACTTAAAACAGGTGCAGGAGCCACACCAAGTCTGTCCTCTTCCTCACTGCTGTGTTTCAGGTATCTATTGTCTAAAGATTCTCGATGCAAAACTTAGTGGCTTCAGATGAGAGCAACATTTCTTTCGTCTGTCACTTGTCATTTGGACAGGGCTCCAGCGTGCGTCTTGGCTCTGTGTGATGCTGGCGGAGGTCTGAAGCGAGGACTCATATCCAATCTGCTCATCCACTTGGTTGGCACTGCAGTGGAGACCTGCAGAGAATTCACCCACGAGTCTGGGGGGTAGGGGGCGCAAGGGACTTGGTTTCTCTCTGCTTGCCTCTTTATGGGCCTTCAGGGACCTAGCACACTTGCTGTGCTAAAAGTAAACATTCCAAGAGACAGGAAGTAGAGCACACTGGCCTTTTCAAGTCTGTATGGCAAGTCCGGCTCAGCATTATTTTACTGTGTTCTTCTGGGCGAGCAACCCTCAGGACCCCTAAGATTCAAAGGAGGACTCATGCCTCCTCTTAAAGGGGAGTGTCCGAGAACACGGGGCTCTGTTTTGTAATGGGTTTCTTATCTGAGCCTTCCCATGTGCTTGCTCTGGCTTTGAGTACTTTTCCCCACCACAAAATTCCTCTCAAGAGCTAACTTCCCCAAGCCTTCATAATTCCTCTCTCCTCCAGGCTGCATCATGACACCTTAGCATTCGTGATTCTGTGTGGGAACTGCTCATGATCTAGCTTCGCTGGGCAGTGGTGGTGCACACTGTTAATCCCAGCGCTTGGGAGACAGAGGCAGAGTCTATGGCCAGCCTGGTCTACAGAGCAAGTTTGAATACGGTCAGGGATACATAGTGAGACCCTGTCTCAAAAAACTAAGAGTGGGGGATCCAAGAAAAGTTCAGGCCCCAGCACCAGAGACAGAGAGCACGGTAGGGACTCTGAAGAAACAGGGATAGACTATGCCGCAGAGGTGGAAATCTCATCTTACACCTTTCCGAGTCCTGGGGAGAGGGTACAAGTTTGTAGTCGGGATCTCTGATTTCCAGGCAGTAGTCAGGGAAGATGGCAGGGAGCAGAATGTGTAGCCACCAATCGTCCCTGTGTTATTAACTCACTTTCTAGGTGAGAGACCCTGGCCCTGGGGAGTGTCCCGGGACTCACGCTCCGTGTTTCAGGGGGTGCCTGCTGGATTCGGAGAGAAGACTGAGGCAGATATTGTGGCCCGAGGAGAGGCTAGATCCTGTTCTATTCTTACATGCCTGCTTCGCTTCGTGTGTTTTAGAACCACACATGGAGCTTGAGAGAGACTGTAGCCAATGTTAACGGCATGGAGGAATGTTACCTCTCTTAATCTCCCTGTGTCCCGGAGTGGCAGAAGCCGAATGTTATTTCTGTGGCTGGCTTTACACTCTTATCTTACACATAAAGGAACAGACGTGCACGGTGACAAGTCAGGGTGTTAGCCACGGTCACAGCCTGGAAGATAACAGAGTCAAAGACAAATTAATTTCCTTAAAGTTGAGTGTGACAGAATGGCTCTGGGGATGACATCACGAAGGGGAAGTGAAAGAGCAAGGGAGCCGATGCTGCTGTCAGGAGGAACCGCCCCTGAGGTTACACCCCCCCCCCCCCCCCCCCCCCCCGCCTGCGAAGTCTCCGCCTTCTAGTGGAGCCCCTGAGGTTACTCCCCACAGACTCCGCCTTCTATCGGAGCACAGTGGATCTTTTGCACATCCCAGTAAACGGAAACTCTAGAGGATCTGATAGAATCTGTGAAAAACACAGCACGAGTGAAGAACAGGGCTTTGCGCACAGAGAGGAAGGGTGCTGTCCCTCAAAGTGACTGTGCGAGAGCAAGCGCCTGTCAATGGGTCTCAAGGGACTCTTCAGGCAGCAGAGCAATGAAAGAGGCTGTGTCCAGGGCCCAAGCGTCCGTGTCGATTGGCTAATTCACGGGAGTTAAAACCTCAGCCACAATACAGCATCCTTCCAGGACATGTGGTGTCCTGTGCTCTGATTTCACGCTTAATAAGCTCCTTCTGTTCCCTGATTTGATTTCTTGTGCATTTTTCTATTGTGAAATGTTCTCTTGTTAGTGGTTACCGTGAAGGACCCTCCCTTACTGGAAATCCACACACTGGCCTTCCAACTTTTAAACCTGTTTCTTTTAAATTTGGTAAGTTAAAAAAAATGCCTTGCACCCAGATATGTGAATGTTTTTGTTTCCTTAAACACACACACACACACACACACACACACACACACTGTACATAAATACTTTCACACTGTAAGAAATCAAAGCCACCACCTCCACTCCTGTGTCCAACCCGTCTCTGATGCTTACCAGGAATGATCACTGTATAGACATTACATGCAGCTTTCGCTCCCTTTCTACATGATTGTTTGCAGAGCCATGCATTTAAGAACGACCCTTTCCATCGGTATGCAAACCAGAATAAAATAAAATATACACATTTTATTTTTTCATGTAACTCTACACATGAAGAGCCTTTTCAAATTGGTCCATAAAACTCTGCCTTCTTATTTCCTGTGTCCGAGAGAGAATAATAAAATCCTTTTTAAAAAACAGGATTTACCCAGGTTCTCCAGAAAAACAGAGTTGGAGAAGATGATAGATAGACAGATAGATAGATAGATAGATAGATAGATAGATAGATAGATAGGCAGACAGACAGATGATAAGTGATATATAAAAGATATACAGATAGGTAGATGATAGATAAATAGGTAGAGAGATAGAGAGAGTTATTGTAAAGAATTGCCTCTTACAAACATCAACCAAGACCTAGGAAAGATGGCTCTATGGTAAAGAGCCTTTGCTATTCTTCCAGAGGACCCGAGTTTGATTCCCAGCACACACATGGCAGCTCACAACCATCTGTAACTCCACTTCCGGGGATGTGACAGTTCTTCTGGCCTCTGAGGGCACCAGACATGCAAGAGGCACACACAGTCATACATGCAAGCCAACCCCCCAACACACACACACAAAATTAAATTAAGCTTAAAACATAAAGGTGTGCCAACATTTCAGTTTGATTAGAGGAGGGAGGAGAGGCTTCTGTTCTAGTTCAAAGCTCACCAGAAAGGAAGAATCCTCTGTTCCTGAGGACAGTCGGGTTGTTTGCGTCATTCATGCCTTCCAGTGACTGGAGGATGCCTATCCACGTTGAGAAAAGCAATCTGCTTTATTTGGTCCATGGGTTTAAACAGCCATTTTATCCAACACCAACTTCTTTTTCACATAAGCACCCAGGGTAATGTTTGACCAACATCAAGGCATCTCCTGGGCTATGGAGTTGACTTCTGAAATTAGCCAACACCCAGGAGTACACCATCATCCCATTTCCACCACATCGAGCCATGCCGGTCTCCCAGTGCCAAGTGCTCAAATCTTTAAGTCTCTCCTCAACTCTGTCGATCACTGTGATTGTGTTGGGGCCACCTGGATAATTCAGATGATCTCTCTATCATCAGACAAAGAGGAAACTTAATTGCTTCTTCAATGTCAGTCTCCTTTGCTATGTCCCAGGGATTGGGACATAGACACTTTGGGAAAGGGTCGCCATACTGTCCACTATAACCAGCAATTTCCATTCTAGGAATGTAAGCTACAGACACCAATTTCTGAATGTGTATAGAAATATACACATGCACATACTTCACTGTGTAAAATTGAAGATTTGTTGCAGCAATATGTCTAAGAGAAAAATTAAAAGAGAAAGAAAAAATTAGAAGCAACCAAGCTGTCATGGGACAGCAGTAAGCTAAGGCACGTGGGTAGCCTACAGAGGTTAGAGGGCGCAGGGAAGCAGAATCTTCACAGAGGGTCTGGAAAGGAAGGAACACGGGCCTTCCGGACCTTGACTGTAGTGCGGTGAAACTCATTTCAACCTTCTCAACTACAGAACACAAACGTTAGATCCCAGGAAATGCACACACAGTCAATCAGTGTTATATTTCATGGGTATTTTTACTTTTTAGTAATTTTATTGGATGGGAAAAAATTACCATTTCTGTTTCTGGGGCTGAAGTTGCTTTTAATGCTTTTCTCTTCCTTGATGAACTGGGGCATTACCTTGTTTCAATACAAGGTTGCCTCTTTCTTATTGACTCACAAACACTCACTCAATAAAATAGTCCTTAATTCCTTTTGCTTGTTCTGAATGTTGCAAATATGTCCTCCTAACCCATTACCTATGTGTTAACTCTATGCTAACCCCTCTCACACAGATAGAATTCTTTCACACCCAGGGCTCTGTGTCTTGCTAAGCGGAAGAGTAACATCTAAGCCGAAGATATTGCATCTGCCTGAGCCAACTGATTTGAATGAGATAAACAAGTGGGGGAATAAGCCTGGTACACTTTCGAGGATTAACTTCCTTACTAATTATTGTGTTCATTAAGAATAACTTATTCTGAGTCTACTCTGTAGCATGGTTAGACCTGGGAGAGATTAAAAATTAACACAGCGGTAAGTGACAAGGAAGCTTAGTGGTAGGGGCAGGCAGCCAGCAGAGAATGGCGGGTCTGTGATAGAGGCGTGAGTAGCACCCATGGCATCGCATCCCACATTCAGCCCACAAGTCTTGGTAGAGGTTGTCCGGGAGGTAGGAGCATGGGAATTGCACATGGGAGCACAGAGAAGCGGATACCGAGTGAGGAGTTGCAGCCAGTTCATAGAGTGAGGGAGGCTTGGTTGTGAACCGTGGGTCTGTTGAGGTGGGCAGGACCCACTGACACCAGCATAATTTAACCTTATCTTTTTCCCGAGTGGACTGGGCACTGTTTGAAGTTGGAAGTCAAGGAGTAGGGTGTGGGCTGTCCTTTAACAGAGCCCATGCCATCTGTTCTGCTGAGAAAAAAAAATCTACAAGGGGCCCCATCACAGACTGCTCAGAGGCGCTGTACCAGCCCAGGGAGGCGGCAGAGGGGTGAGAAGAAAGCATATCAGACAGACGAAGACTCTGGACAGGCAAGAGACTCTTGCCTGCCTCTCTCCCTGTTCGTATGTTTTGTACACAAAAATATGCACTACTTTTCCACATGCAGGCGCTCTGAAAACTTAAAACCATCTAGTAGCAACAAGCCTTTCCAGAGAGAAGTAAAAGTCACCGTGTTTAACATATAGAACCGGTACAGACGCATATCACGATGATTTATATTTTGTGTTCTTTCTGTAGATTGGCTCCAAGTCCTGGTTTGATGCGATGATGGTTTTATGGTGGTACAAGCGTTATGTGCATTCCACACAAACCACCTCAAGGTTTCGCATTTGGATTATTTCCAAGCAAAGGACACACACAGGCCCGTGGCTCAAGGCTGGGAAACAGCAGTCAGTCACACATTCGTGACACTGCTCTCCCGTGTGGCGCTGCTAAGCTGTCAAGTGCAGTGGGCATCGCACACTTTCTACGACTTAGAACGCTTTCTGTCGGGACTCCCCATCAGCGACTGAGGACTGGCTACGACGGAATGTACCGCCCAAGCATCCGCTACCCTTTCCTTCCTCCCGCCCATGTTGTGTGGGTTGTCCTACATGGATGTGGAAAGAGAGGGGCTGGTGTCAGGTCTTCTCTAGGGTTTTAACTTCCTTCCTTCTTGCTCTGCAGTTGATTACCAGTCATCCTCAAGCAAAGATCCTGGACCTGTGACTAAGAGTTCATCTGGTCAGCAAGGAACCAGTAAAGGTGTAGCTGAGGGAAAGTAAAAGACTAGATGGTGCCTTTGTTCCATATAACAACACTTCCCTTGGGGACACGGGAACACCAATTGACTGAAGCCCTGCATTAGCGGAAGGGGATTATGACATACAAACAAAGGTGGGTGACAAGAACTGCCCTGTGCTCTCCTCACCCCAGCTCAGCTTGTTTCTTGCTCCCGAGGGAGTGAGTGGGCACCTAAGGGAGAAGACAGGGACATTGTCAAAGGTGAAACTCTCCTGCCGTGGTGTTATTCCCTCAGTCCTCAGCTTTACACAGGCGTCAAAAAAATTTTCTTTGAATGTCACCTTCCAGATTTCCTGTCGGCCATTAGCTGTTATTGTGTGCATCGAGTAGAATCCACAGCTCACCCCAGGCCACTGGGCTCACCCCGGGCCGCTGGGCTCACCCCGGGCCGCTGGGCTCACCCGGGGCCGCTGGGCTCACTCCACTATTTGAGGAGGTGCCACAGGACTGAAAGGATATAGAAATCACAAATTAAACCCCAAGCTTGAAGAGGATTCGGAGGAACTAATTTGGCAGGAGCACAGATTCTGGTACCGTGTAGCCTCCCTGCTCCTGGAAGAGGGCCATCACTGTCCAGCAAGGCTGGGAAGACCCAAATCAAGCAAATGAGACGAAGCAACATTTGTTCTGGGGATGAAGTATGGAGGGGTTGGGGAGAATCGTTTATCAACCCCTAGCCACCATCTGACAGGCAGTATCTCTACACCGTGATCTTCTTGGGGAAAGCGCCGGTTTCCAGCCCCTTCCATGGGGAACACTGGTATTCAGCCTGCACCTAGCTTGTCATCATGAAGCCAGAGCCTCTGTAGCCTGAGTTTCCAGTTCGGCTGAGAACTGGGAGAGGAGAGGCAGGACTGAGGCGGCCCCACCCTTTCTCTGAGATCTGCATAGAGCTGGGGTGGCAGGCAGGACCTCAGCTGGGCACGGAGGGGCTATTTGCAGCTTGATGGTCTCTGCTGAATTATTGATGCTCCTCTGCCTTGAGACCACCCCCTTGTTAACAAATTGCCCTCTCCATGAAAATTTAAAGAGGCAAATGAGGCAATCTCTCAGCCTATTATTTCTTCTTCCTTTGCCATCTGAGCTCTAATCTAACCTCAATCAGCCCGGAAGTCTTCTCCTGGGAGATGGCCCAGCTCAGATAACCCAAGGCCAGGAAAACCTAGGCATGTGTGTGAGAGCAATATCTGAGTTCCGAACTGTCCCTGGAGTTGTGGTGGCTCTGGCCAGGTGAGCACTGACTGTCTGAGTGTCATTGCACCAGGAACCCATCACGACTCACGTATATCCCTAAGAAGAGGACGGCAAGTTTTGAAATGTGGTCCAGGTTTGGGGTTTGGATACCCTGGATGCCTTATATCATGGTGAGTGTTTAGTGAGACTAGTTTCTCAAACTCTAAAAAGGAGGCGGTTAAGGGTAGAGAAATGGCTCAGTGGATAAGAGCATGGTGACCCAAGTTTGGATCATAGCATTCACATTAAAAACCCAGGTATGCTTACACCTGTGCGATTATCTTGGTACTTTGGATGATAGAGACAGCAGAAACACTGGGGTTTGCTGACCGCCAGTCAAACTCTAGGTGCAGTGAGAGACCCTGCCTCAAAGAATAATATGGAGAGTGAGAGAGCAGGATACTTATCTCCTCCTCCAGCCTCTATAAAGGTAAAGGTATCCATACCTGTGTAATCCACCTGTATGTTACACATAGCATACACAGATACACAGACAGACAGACAGACAGACAGACACACACACACACACACAGACACACAGACACACACAGGGAGACACACACAGACATACACAGACACACACACACAGACATACACACAGAGAGACACACACAGAGACACATACACAGACACACACACAGACACACACACAGACATACACAGACACACACAGACAGACACACACACAGACACACACACAAACTTACACACACCAGGAGGTTTATATAAATATTTGATATGCTGACTTCTCTTGAGACGCCAGAAGCTTGAGCTTTCATTTGTCTGGGAGTCCATTTGTTGAACAGTGGCCTCTCCATTAATGAAGAAGTAGACTTTTTCCTTGCCCAAGTTACCATTTCCTATTCATGGTTGAAACTGTGACCCTCGCGGTCAAGAAAGATATGCCCAGTGAAGCCTGTACTCCCAGAAGAAAAGAAAGAAAGAAAGAAAGAAAGAAAGAAAGAAAGAAAGAGAGAGAGAGAGAGAGAGAGAGAGAGAGACAGACAGACAGACAGACAGACAGACAGACAGACAGACAGACAGACATACTTCATGGAACAGACCAACAACAGGCATATAACTCAGAACTGAGCCACAGACTACAGCAGACTGCAGTCAACCCCAATGCCTTCATCAAGGCAGGACAATATGCTGTGGGATAACCACAGCTAGACTGCTCAGACATGGGTTTAAGTCAATAGAAAAGTCTTTATCAGCCAACCAGTGATTAGTTGGGGTGTTCCGGATCCCAATGTAACCCCAAGCCTTTCTCAGGGTGAGTTTTTTAAATACAAAATCTATGTTCTGGTTGTTGTTTTGTTTTGTTTGACATTCTGACATACTTCCATTAACAAGGACAGTTAGCCAGAGTGGAATTACAGAAGCCGAAAGGCAAGGTTAGTACATTTAGAGACTTTGCCAGAACTATGTATGGACTTTGTGGACCAGGCCTTTGTTTTAGTTTTGGCAGGTGGTGCTGTCTAGTGCTGATTTTTACAGCCTGAATGGTCCACCTCTGTCATGGAGTCAGTTGTGTTAATGTCTGGGGACTTACAAAGGTTCGGGGCCCTGTTATAAACATGAGTTGCTGGAAGCCACTGAGAATTGGGGTTATACCATTTGAGAGGAGGTGACTCATGTAGCAGCATGAGGCTTGGTGTGAAAGGAAACAGGACAGCATTTTCCTATTTCCTGAGGAGTCAAAAATGGTAGCATTGAGGAATTTAAAAATATTGAAAAAAAAAAAAACAAGCAAAAAACAACCTCAAAGAATCTGGAAAAAAATCACAGTAGTGACAGTAAAGTAATGGAATGGACTCCCCCAGTTCATATAAATGATCATGCTAGAAAAATTCTGAAATATGTTTCTTCTGTTATATAGAGATAGTGTTTCAAATATGTGTAGAGGGCAGAGCCACGACTCAGCCACTAAGGATGCTCCTTCTTGTGTAGAGGACGAAGTTCCCAGAATCCATATTGGGAGACTCACAACTACCTGTAACTCCAGTTCCAAAGGATTTAATGCCCTGGCTAGCCTCTTTAGGCACCACCTCTCCCTCTCCCTCCCCCTCTCCCTCTCCGGCTCCCTCTCCCTCTCCCTCCCCCTCTCCCTCTCCTCCTTCTCCCTCTCCCTCTCCCCCTCTCTCTCCCTCCCTCCTCTCTCTCTCTCTCTCTCTCTCTCTCTCTCTCTCTCTCTCTCTCACACACACACACACACACAAATCTTTAAAAATATCATATGTGTAACAGAGTTGTATAGTCTTTTTAAAAAGAATCCTTTTTATTCTATGTGCATGGGTATTTTGTCTGCATATGTGTCTATGCACCATATGTACGTAGTGTTCTTGGAGGACAGAATGGGGACCTGGATCCCCCCAAACTTGGACTTACAAGATGGCTGTGAACCACCATGTGGGTGCTGGAAATTTTAATGTCATCCTGTAATGGTAAGGAAGCAGGTCAAAAAAGATTGGTTGTGTGGGGTGTCTGGAATCTGATAGGGCTTGTAGACAAGATCGAGGGACATACAATGTTTGATTGTGCATTGTCATGTTAAGGGGTAGCAAATTCTAGCTTCCACTGCTTTTATAATACTTCTCCATTCTGTAGGTCAGGCTTTCATATACCCACAGGACAGCTGGGTAGACCGACGTAAGCATCGGGATGGGATAATCAATTTACCACCACATCTCTGGGTACCAACAAGTTGTTGTCTTGCATAAAAACAGGGCAAACCAGGCCTTGTGGACAGCTTTGCTGATATACATGTTTCTATTCTAATGCTCCGGTCATAACGAGGTTTGGCCGGCTCGGGCTTCTTGGAAGTAGACGAAACCCAATTAACCTCAATATGGGCTTTCATATTTACCTTCCATATCCATTAGGCTCTGGCACACTTCTGATTTACGTTCTTTAGTTCATAATATCGGTAGTCCCTGGCCCCTTTCGACCCTTCATTAACCTGACTGTCCTCTGGACCATATTATAGTGGGTCTGGTAGTTATCTTACTTAAGGCGGTCAAAGGTTAGCTTACACGCGGATCATATTGATTGGAAAAGTATCCGTGGTGTACAAGGTTAAATTCTAGCAATGGTGATGTGTATAACTGGGCATCATTCATTTTGGATGGTGGATGTTATAACTTTATGTTAAGCTTTTGGGCATTAAAGGCATTTTCATCAAACTGAGAGACAACTCTGAATCCTGTCCCATGAAAAACTGGAAAACTCTGAAGGATGACTACCAACGGTACGGTGTCAGGTGCCACCAACACCCCCATGCCCCACCTTTAAGGAGATGCTGATTTGAGACAAAGGCTGGAGCACTAAACTGACTCTGCTGTCCATGTGCACACTGAACCTCCAGTATTGGGAGATATGGTGTCGGGTGCCCAGAATGTGAGGCTGGCAAGGTCTGAGGAACGATCTGGAACCACCACACATGTCGAATAGGCTTCATGTTGTCCACTCCTTGCTGATATCAGACTCCTTTTTGGAAAGCAAACTTGTGGCACAGTCCCACTGCATAGGCAGCTGGGTCTGGCTGCTTGATTGGTCGGTATTGCAGCTAGAACACGGGACCTTTGGCATCAAATGCTCTCCCAGCAAGCCATGCCCCTAGATGCTACTTGTTTTATTGTAGTCTTGAATTATGTTTCACTTTTTAAAAAGTATTTATGTTATATATATATATATACATATATATACATATTATACATATACATGCATACATGTATATATACACACTGTAGCTGTCCTCAGACACCCCATAAGAGGGCATCAGATCTCATTACAGATGGGTGTGAGCCACCATGTGGTTTTTTTTTTTTTTTTTTGGTTCTTTTTTTTCGGAGCTGGGGACCGAACCCAGGGCCTTGCACTTCCTAGGTAAGCACTCTACCACTGAGCTAAATCCCCAGCCCCCCACCATGTGGTTTTGAACTCAGGACAGGGCAGTCAGTGCTCTTAACCT
Source organism: Rattus norvegicus (assembly GCF_021556685.1). Taxonomy (NCBI): domain Eukaryota; kingdom Metazoa; phylum Chordata; class Mammalia; order Rodentia; family Muridae; genus Rattus; species Rattus norvegicus. Next base: position 66,942,031 of record NC_141546.1, on the reverse strand, counting down.
TGTTTCATTTCTTATTGTGGAGATTTTTTTTTTTTTTTAGAACTTGAGCTTTTTTTCATCTTGTAATTACCTTTAAAGTTACTTTTTTAGAGTCACGAGGTCATAGGTTTCATCAGAGCATTTCCATAGATACAGCATTACACTTTGTTCTCCTTTCTTCCCTGGCTGTTCTTAAGACAAGGTCTGTGACTGAGGTTGGCTTCCAATTCCCCACCCCAGGCTGCTCGAGCTCCGGTTCCTGCCCTCCAACCTCCCTAGCACTGGGAGGTAGTTTTGGTTTTTTGTTTTTTTTTTTTGTTTTTTTTTTTTGAAGGTGATTTTTTTCTCCTTTTTTTTCTATTTTAAAAAATGAAGACAAATATGAAGCATTTATTAATAGTCTCATTTTTCCTGACCAGTCACAATAGATGATAAACCAAAGTTCTCATTTTCCCTGGTATTTAGTTATCTATTTTTTGAAGAAAAAAAAATCTAGGGATCTCGTTTACATGCTTCAACTTAAATATATTTTTCGTCACATTAATAGTCTATTCTTAACAAGATTTTCTTACCGCGTTGATGTTATTTGCCACTGGAGATATATTGTGGGAACATTATTTGTAACTGTTAATACTTGTGGTTATAGGGGTTCAAAACTGTAGGCCCAAACACCTTGGTGGTTTTTTTCAGGTTATATATTTTTAAATTTTTTATTAGATATGTTTCTTTACTTACATTTCAAATGTTATTCCCCTTCCTGGTTTCCTGTCCATAAGCCCCCATTCCCTCCCTTCCCCCTCCCCCATATGGGTATTCCCCCCATCCATTCCCCTTACTGCCCCCCATATTCCCCTGAACTGGGGGTCCAACCTTGGCAGGACCAAGGGCTTCCCCTTCCCCTGATGCCCCAACAAGGCTATTCTCTGCTACATATGCAGTTGGAGCCCTGGGTCAGTCCATGTATAGTCTTTCGGTAGTGGTTTAGTCCCTGGAAGCTCTGGTTGGTTGGCATTGTTGTTCTTATGGGGTTGCAAACTCCTTCAACTCTTTCAATACTTCCTCTAATTCCCCCCAAGGGGGTCCTGTTCTCAGTTCAGTGATTTGCTGCTAGTGTTGACCTCTGTATTGGACATGCTCTGGTTCTGTCTCTCAGGAGAGATCTATATCTGGTCCCTTTCAGCATGCATTTTCTAGCTTCATCAATCTTATTTAGTTTTGGTGGCCGTATATATATATATATATGGGCCACATGTGGGGCAGGCTCTGAATGGCCTTTCCTTGAGTCGCTGCTCTAAACTTTGCTTCCATATCCCCTCCTATGGATATTTTTCCCCTTTTAAGAAGGAGTGGGAGCATCGGCATTTTGGTGATCCTTCTTCTTGAGCTTCCTGTGGTCTGTGAATTGCATCTTGGGTAATTTGAGCCTTTTGGCTAATATCCACTTATCAATGAGTGCATACCAAGTGTGTTTTTCTGTGATTGAGTTACCTCAGGATGATATTTTCTAGTTCATTCCATTTGCCTATGAATTTCATGAAGTCATTGTTTTTGATAGCTGAGTAGTACTCCATTGTGTAGATGTACCACATTTTTTTAATCCATTCCTCTGTTGAAGGGCATCTAGGTTCTTTCCAGCTTCTGGCTATTATAAATAAGGCTGCTATGAACATAGTGAAGCCTGTGTTTTGTTGTATATTAGAGCATCTTTTGGGTATACCCAGGAGAGGTATAGCTGGGTCCTTGGGTAGTGGAATGTCCAATTTTCTGAGGAATGGCTTTGTTTTGATTTTAAAGACATCTCCTGGGGTCCAAATCAGCATGCTAGAAGCCACAGGCCATGGAGCAGCCTGTCAGTGGGCAGCTCAGAAGGGAGAAGGGCTGTTTTGGTTGACAGTTGTGAGATCAGGTTTATAATTCTGGTCTGCAGGGAAGCTCAGCTAGAAGTCTTCACCTGGCGGCACAAATCGCCACATTATCTCCCTGCTTCCCACCTGAACCGAGGCATCTGGTTTTTACTGCTTCCTTCCTGTTACTCTTTCCTAAAGGTCAAGACATTTTTCTCTGAAAAATGGAGCATGGCCAAGTCAGGTCTCTCAAAGTGGGCGGGGTTTCAGGGATCACTTTCCATCTTGCCCTCAAAGTGGGCGGGGTTTCAGGGATCACTTTCCATCTTGCCCTCAAAGTGGGCGGGGTTTCAGGGATCACTTTCCATCTTGCCCTCAAAGTGGGCGGGGTTTCAGGGATCACTTTCCATCTTGCTCTCAGGAGATGGCAGAGCCAGGGCAGAAGACTGGCCTTTCACTCTCGGGCCTGTCTTCTCCCACCAGGGTTGTCATCTTTGAGTGCATAAACTCCAGTCCCCACATATATGAATAAGTCTTCCACTGTGCCTCCTCCGCTTGTCCCTCCACCACTGGCTCCGGTACCAACTGTAACTTAGTGTGACACCCTCCTTCTTCTGCCACCTCACAGTGGCTCTTCTCCATGATTTTATTTCAGTTACCAGAGGTCAACCATGTTCTGAAGATATTAAATATCAAATAAGTCACTAGTTTATTCAGAGAAATAAAAATGTGCTAGTTTTACATTGTATGCCACTCATTATTGTGTATTAAAGTCTTATGCGGCTCAGTTCCATCCCCCTCGGGATGTCAATCATCCTTTTATCCAGTGTATCCACATTGTATGTGCTATTCTCCCAATAGTTACTTAGTAGCTGCTCAGTTACAAGACCAACTGTCATAATATCACAGTGCTTATGGTCAAGTGACCAGTATGTGGTAGCTTAATGTCACAGTGACCTGCCTTCATCCTTTTACCTAGGAACTGTGCCATCCCATAGCATTATATGACAAGGAGGACAAGAAACCCCAGAAACAGAGAGTATGCTCATACAACTAATAACATTATAACTGCTGTATTTTATTATTTCCATCATTTACTGTGTCTAATTTACAAGTTAAACCTTGCCATAGGTATGCACAGGATGTACAGCAAGCAGAATATATATCTATCCACAGTCTCATGCAGCTACTAGTTGAGGGTTTGGACTCTAACTCCAGAAAATAGAGGACCATTATAGTCCTCTTTATTATAGACTTCCACAAAACAGGTGTGTTTTAAATTTCTGTATATTTTACTGTCTCTTCCAATGGAGCCTGAAGAAAGTAATGTCTCTCTCTGTCTGTTCTGTCTCTGTCTCTCTCTGTCTCTGTCTCTGTTTCTGTCTCTCTGTCTCTGTCTCTCTCTGTCTCTCTGTCTGTTTCTGTCTCTCTCTGTCTCTCTGTCTCTGTCTCTCTCTGTCTCTCTGTTTCTCTCTTCTCTTTCTCTCCTCTCTCTCTCTCTCTCTCTCTCTCTCTCTCTCTCTCTCTCTCTTCTCTCTCCTCTCTCTCTCTCCTCTCTCTCCTCTCTCTCCTCTCTCTCCTCTCTCTGACTTTCAGCAAGGATACTGTAACATGCGACTTCTCTTCCCCTAGATGTTTCACAACTCTCTGTAACTTTCCTGAATGAACACTCTTTAGTTACACGAGTTGCCAAAGGTGCCTAGCAGATAACGGTGTAGAGAATACAGCTCTCAAGGACTCCAGCGAATGTTCTACTGAACTCATCCTGTGACCCCTCCCTAACTGCTACCTCACCATCTGTGCACCCAGAAGTGGTGCACCTCTGCCATCCTCAGGTTTAAGCTCCTTCAGTCCAGGCTCATTCCCTTTCCTCATGGAGAGCGCCACTTATAGATAATGAAACAGAGCCACTCGGAGTGGCTTGTGCAAAGTCAGTGGGCACACAGGAGGCCTAGAAGAGATTTGTACAGAACACTGCGAACTCTAACCAGCAGCTGGAGTTGGCAAGCAGCTCCTTCTGACACACTTCTCTTTGGCTCACTCGACAGCTCCTAACCAATGTTTGCTTTTTAATTGCTGTCCATGTAATCTGCTCCGGCAGGCTCACTCTCAGCGTCGCCAGACTGGCAGCTTTTCTCACAGACTTCCTAGGAAACGTACATGTCCTGTTGATTGGCAGGGATCACAGGTGAGGGAGTTCTCTTAGGTGGTGCCACATTCTGTACCACCAGTAAGTTTTAATATCAGCGAAAGTGTCACTGTGCATCCCAGAGACCACAGGCTGCATGTGTGCCAGTGCTTGCACACCTTGTGCCCGGGTATCCATGCGTGTAGAGGTCAGAGATTGACATCAGGTGCCCACCATAACTATTCTCCAACCCTAGCTTTTCACAGAGTCTCCCAGTGAGCCTGGAACTTGTCCCTTAAGCTAGGCTAGATAGTTAACCACCCCCTGGGGGACTTTGTGTCTCCACCTCAATGCTGGTAGCATTACTGGGGTACGTTGCTGCGCCCTGCTTTTTATGTGGGTCCTGTGGATCTGAACTCAGTTTCTCATGCATAGCAAACACTTTACCAACTTAGCCATCTCAAGGTATGTTTCCATTTGCTTAGTTCCTGTAGGATGGTGTCATTATGCAGGTGAAAGGATAGAGCGAGGCCTGTCATTGGATGAGAAGGAAGGATGGGCGGGAGAAAAGTTTTAGAGGAGGAGGAAACTGGAGGAGAAGGGAGCAGCTGAGAAAGAACATGGCAGCGGATGTTTGTTAAGATTTCTCTCTGTACATTTACAGGTTGTTATGATTATTCTTAAGGGATGGACTGTACAGGGCTTTGTATGTCTAGATGAGCAAACTACATCCTATTCAGGTGGGCAGTTATATCTTAACAATTAGATCAGAGGTTATCTTGTGGTGTGTTCTTTCATGTGGTGATTTAATTGAGTTCAAGAGAGTGTGTGGTGGCAGGACACTGGGCCACCACAGAATTGGCATGTATATTTCTGGCATGGTGACAACCTGCCTTGGGAACTAGATGGGTAGAGAGATTCTCGCTGGGCTCAGAGAGTAGCCATCAGCAGTGTGATGGGATGGAGCTTAGTGGGTGAGACGCTTTGCTGACTGAGATGAAAATATTCACAGATGCCATGTGGCCCTACGGTGCCAGCACTAGTGTGGAATAAGAGAAACCTTTTTTAATTATACCGCAACAGCTCCATGCTTCATGGAAGGCGAAGGTCTTTGCCCTGGGACCAGGAGTACCCTGTGCTGTTTGGTTGTATTATCCAATTGTCTGCTAAGAGCTGTCAGCTCAGAAAACAATGAGGAGTGGAAGAGGAAGCTGTTATGTGGGGAAGTTCTTCATCCCCGCATGTTCAGGTTAAGTCTTCTGCAGTAGGATTTGTAAAGGGCATTAGAGCATGTACCCTCTGTGCCTTAGTGTCTTCTTTGGTGACATGATTTGATAATGATTTTAAATTACTCACCTTGCTAGTGAATGCACTACAGTTTTTGAGTTTTTGAATGCCCAGAGAAGCTCTGAATTATACATAGTGTTGAGCTCATATATAATCATTTGGCATCAGAGATACCACTTATGGGTATGTAATCTCACATGACAATGGATTTAAGCCTGTGCGCTAAATGCCTTGTAATCTAGAATCCCAGTTAAATTACTTAATCCTCCCATCCCCCACTCCCATCGTCTGAACTGAGGGGGTAATGACAAGTGCCCACCTCCCAGAATACCATGGTGTTAAGTGAGTTAGCACAGGTAACTCGTTCTTTAGTGTATTTAGTAGCATCTCAAAGTAGCAGCGTAAGTCAGCTCAAGTGTCTATAATCCTATAATCTTATGATATCTTTATCCCTACCCTTATGCCACTGGAAGAGCTGAATCAATTTTTTATATGAAAATCAAAGGACAAAGGATAATGGGGGACAATTTTGGAAAAATAACAAGGTAGACTTGTCTCACGAGACACCAGGACTTCTTACAATATTTGGGTTAGTCATGGTTTTCTGGAACAACAGAACCAGTGAGGCCTACATAGATGAGGGGGTGGTGTCTATTAAGAGGAATTGGCTCATGGGATTATGGAGGCTGAGAAGTCCTCAAACCTACCACTTACAAACCAAGGCTCAGAAAAGCTATGTTTTTGTGTTTCCTAAATATTCAGGTAATATAGAATTCATTCTTGGGCTTCTGGTGGGGTGGAAGACTAGTTATAGTCTCATAATCAAACTCAAATTGTTTAGCATTGAGGGAGATGATACAGAGTTAAAAGGATGGTTTTCAGATGATGATACAGGCAAAAATATAAACAATTTGAGTATAGATTATACTTTATCTAATTTACAAATATGTTAATTGTATGTCATACTTTGTAATTTACACAATTGTTATGGTTATGCTCTATATCTGAGAGAAGAGCCTTCCTTTTTAAAAAAAAAATTGGACAGAAAATGTGAGATATTGAGGATTGGTTCTAATGCTTTGATTTATCCACCACCACCACCACCCCCAAATTGGGAATCTGCATGTCCAAACGCTGAAGCTCCCTGTCTCCATTTTTTTTTATGTTCAGTAAAGAGCCAATGGCCAATGGCTGGGCAGGTAGACTGAGGTGGGACCTTTAGATTGCGTGGGTGAAAGGAGGGGAGAATCACCATGATTCAGAAGGAGACCGATCAGATTTAGAGCTGCAGAAGTAAAATCATCTGAAATGTAGGTAAGAAGAGCTGCTCAGAAGCGTCCTAGGCAGCAAAGATTAGGGGGCCACCCAGAAGGAGCTAGGACAACAACGATAAAATATAAATTAGAGGGCATTAAGTCAGGAGTACCGGGGGAATCGTTTGCTAGCGGTGGGGAGGATTAGAACTGCCCAGCCTTTGAGCTAGTCAAGGCATATTTAAAATTAACTGGTGCACACACCTGTCGGGAGCACAGAGTGGTTAGCCAGATTACCGCTACAGCATCTAGTAAGAGGAATTGGCTCATGGATTATGGTGACTGAGAAGTCCTGAAACCTGCTACTCACAAACCAAGGCTCAGAAAGGCTTTACAACATGAAACACCATCATCCAAAGGCAGCAGGAACTGGGCCCCCCACCCAGCAAGGCAAAGTCCCTTTCTCTCACTTACACCTGTCCTCTTGCTCTGTTTACGTCCTTGGTTTGGATGACACCCATAGCAAAGGGCAGCTCATCTCTACTCAGTCAGCTGATTCAAATGCTTCCATCTCCTAGAACACATCTTCACAGACACATCCAGAAATTATATTTTACTGTCTACCTGGGCACCCATTTTCCAATCAAGTTGACACATACCGTTAGATTTTAGAGAAATTAAATCAGATAGAACTTGTTTATAAGTAAAATGGAGGACAACGGGCAGCACAAAACACATTAGTGAAGATCCGGTATTGTAAAGCAAGGAAGAGATGAACTAAGAAGAGGCCACACACGGCACAGAACCCAAGTCTAAATGCATTTGAAAAGGTTTACATGAAAGTCAAAGTCTGGTCTAGCAAGATGGCTCAGCGGTTAAGAGCACTGACTGCTCTTCCAGAGGTCCTGGGTTCAATTCTCAGAAACCACACGGTGGCTCACAACCATTAGTGATGGGGATCTGATGCCCTCTTCTGGTGTGTCTGGAGACAGCAGTGGTATATGCACATACATAAACATAAATAAATTACCTTTTACTGAAATAGGCCATAAACAAAGATGAAAGGCAAGCCTGACATAGGAGGAAGTGTAAGAGACACAGCAGTGGATGAAGGCCAAGAGTCCAGAAGTAGATGCAACAAGATAGAAAGGTGTGTGGTCATCTGCACACTATGCTCTTGTCATCATTCAGACACCATAGAGCATCGTTTCCTTCCTATCTGATTGCTCTGCCACAGTTACACTTTGCACAATCACTCAGGAGGACTGTGTCAGGAAACCTAGCTTGTGGGTCAGCCGGGAGCTGCGATTTGACCGCGGCTATGCTCCGAACTCATTAGTGTTTTCCCAGCATCATTGCCCCTCAGAAGAATGGTCCTCTCTCAGAACAGGACATGACCGTCTCGCTCATATTGTGGTGATCATAATCATCAAATGCAAACCCAAGGAAATAAAGCCGCCAGGAGGCCATCCTCTTTAATTAAGGAGACCTAATGAGTTGCAGACCGGCCATGTATTGAGACTCCATTATGTGTTATAAATAGGGGATGCTGATACAAGTGCTTTCTCTACACCCCCGCTGCTATCTTTCCTCTAGTTTCTACTGGTTCCTGCCTCTCTGTTTGCACATACGAGAGGGAGAGCATTGTGACAGGGAAAAGACCCAGTCTTTCTTGTTCAACTTGAAGGTCTAAAGTTCTGGTGTCACCCGAGGACTTGCAATATGATCAGGTAGCTTGGCTGGTTGGTAGGCGATTAAGAAAGACTGAATCATCAGTTCCATGCTCCCAAAGTGAGAATGTTTTTCCTCTGTTCTCCAAATGCAGAGAGCACCTCGTCCTGGGCGATGTGCTGTTGTTTCTGAGGGAGATCAGAGGGACAGGGCGGAGTGAATCATGTCAAGCATGCCTTTATCATGACTGCAAACACAGAACTGCTTTCCCAAGAAAAGGGAACGATCATATGTGAGTATAAAAGGCAATGGTGTTCAGTTTGCCTACAACATTCTAAACAGAGACCATCGGGACCAATCCCATTTTGGTGCTAGAGACCAGAAGGTGAAATCTTGGCTATTTACATTGTTCTTCGTGACTTTTTCCTAACCTGACGATACACCATAAGAAGAAAAGAGACAGATTTAAACATAGAGAAATTTGGGATGGATCGCTGGGGGGAAGGGAGGTAATCACGGTGAAATCCATTAGACTGTGTGATAGTTTCCCAAGGGTGATGATGTAAACCTCCTAGCTGCAGTCATTTGAATTTAGACTGAGTCCCGAGCTAGTGAGCCTGCCCCAGGGAACAATCTTGCAGGGGAGTGGGGCCATGAAAGGTGATAGGCCAGATTACTCACAGATCTATTCCAACTTAATTTCTAGGGCTGTGGGATCCTAATTAAAATGAACTATATTGCCTATTATGAACCTGCCACATTAATATTCCGTAAGGTCCCCAGGCAAGTCCTGTGGGGGTAGTTTTTCCTTCATTTTGTAGAGCAAGGGTCCCCAGGCCTCATGTAAGCATGTAGCTGTTGGCCACATGCTGATTTCTTGCACTGGACAATGCTTATATTAAAGACCTTAGTTTGAAGTCACATTTCATTCAGAGTAACCCACCGGGATAAGAAGCACACTTGGATGTCCTTTAAGATGAGTGATACAGCAATGTGTACCTGGAGAATGTCACAATAGGAAAGTCCCACTCTGTGATGACAATTGCCACCATGTAACACCTGGGCCTACTATGTGCTTTCTCAAACATCTTCCTTTCAATGTCAACTGATAACTGGAGAAATCTTAGAGGAGGTCCCTCCCACATTCACAAAACTGTCTAGTTCCCTACCAATAAACAGTAATCTCTCCTCCATGACTGTTCTAGAAATGCCCTCCAGGCTGCTGAGGTTTCAAAGTACCTATAGATTAGGTAGGGTTGGTGGACGACATAGATGACTCCATTGCCCATGTGGCACCCCATGTCGGTGGCGACACCTATCTGGTAACCTGTTTTTAATCAATCCTGTTCTGGGGTCTCCTCCCAAATGTCCTCATGAGCCACACGACAGCAAGAAATCTCCATCGTGCAGCAGAGAATGTCAAGTTCTCCCTGATTTAAATTTATAAACTGTAGTCTAATTAGACTGTGGGGAGTTTCCATGGAAACTGGAGTCCTCACTGTGTAACAGGACAAGATTCGGGCACTGGTGAGACAGGGTGACTGGAAGACCCCTGTTCCTTCAACTGGTGTCACATCTCTGTGACATTGTTCCTAGCTCCACAGAAAGCCCTCAAAGACCTCACCTCCAGTCTAACATTTCTAATAAGTGACTAAGTGTATGTCCTACAGGAATGGTGTGGCATTCATTTCCTGTACAGCTGAGTACAGCTCAGCTCCTGATATAGAAGGCACCGAATTAAAAACAAAACAAAAACTGCTCAAGGGGCTAGAGCAGCACTTCTTGACTTGTGGGTGGAGACTCCCTTGAGGAGCTGAATGACCATTTCACAGGGCTCATGTGTCAAATGTCCTGCATATCAGATATTTACGTTATGGTGTATAACGTAGCAAAATTACAGGTATGAAGTAGCAGCAAAAATAATTTTATGGATGGGGGTCACCACATTGTGAGGAACTGTGTGAAAGGGTCACAGCGTTGGGAAGGTTGAGAGCCCCTGCTCTGGGGGGAACGGCTCTGTTCATAAGGTGCACACTGTGCAAGCATGAGGCCCCGAGACTGGAGCTCCAGTATCTACATAAGATCTAGGTGCAGCAGCACACGCCTATAATCCTAGAACTTGATGGGAACAGACATAGGAGGATCCCTAGAGCTCATTGGACACCCAATCTAGACAATCAGTGACCTACAAGGCCAGTGAGAAACAATATCTCAACAAACTAATAAAGTAAAATAAAATTTAAAGAAGGAAGACACCTGATTTCAACCTCTGGCCTTGAACATACACATGCACACCCACATGAACATGAACATGGGTGTGCATGCACATGCATGCACTAGCACACACAGACACACACACACACACACACATTCGTGCAAAACTCTTACTCAATTATTACAGTAGTATCGAGAGTCTTGGTCTCCTCTTCTGCAATATGGCCAAATAATATTGACTCTGACAGCCATTCAAAGAGTAAACACCAGAACAACGGCAAAAATTATTCAAGACGGTGCCCTTAACATGAACAACACAATGTGAACAACTTTTCTCTCCCTTCAAAATGGAAGGCTATTTATTCCTGGGTTAATAGATACAAAAGGTAAAAGGACTTCTAAGACAGTGTTGCAAGTTGTGGTGTAAATTTGTCTGTGCTACTAGCACTTTCGAGGTTGTACCACCTCCTACCAGAGTCCCTGGGCACCAAACCACCCGGTAAGATAGGCACCATGAATAAGTGAGAGTTCAGAGTGTTGTGGTTTGCCCTGAAGTTATCTGTATTTTGATGTTAATTCCACTGCCCCAAGGACAGCTGCCTAGTCAGGTACTCAGGAATCAGGTGAACCTCCCCATTGAATTTGTAAAGTACAGGTGAGGGGCAGGTACAGGATAGAAGAAGGCCTGTCATTGGAGGAGAAGGAAGGATGGGCGGGAAAGAAGTTTGAAGGAAGAGGAGGAGACTAGAACAGAAAGGAGAGGCAGGACAGAGGAGGGGGAGAGAAGCCATGGCAGGTGATGTTAAGATTCTGCTCTGTGTATTTACAGGTTGTTATTAATGTTCTCAAGGGATGGATGGTATCGGGCTTTGTATGTTTAAGTGGGCAATTGTATCTTATCAATTGGATCTAAGATTATTGTGTTGTGTGTTCTTTTGTGTGAGGATTTGAGTGTAGGAAAGTGTGTGGCTGGGATGTGTTTCCGCCAAGATATCTAGCAGATATCTTGGGGCACCACTGTGCGGACCTAGTGAGGTAAAAGACAACAACACCTTTTTTATTTTTTATATTTTTACAACAACATTGGAGGTGTTCAAAGTTGATACTTCTGCAGAAACAAGCCCATGTAACACACCTCGAGGATGGGTGATGCCATCTTCGATAATGAATTGGATGTAGGAACATGGCACTGATTGTTGTTTCCAATGAGAATTTGACTTCTGTTACTCCAGGATCCGATCAAGACTTTTTCTGAACTCCACAGAGATGTCTTGACTCTTCATTACTGTATTTTACAAGTAATACGTGTATGTAGAGTGGCTTTGAATGGGGCTTGAGTGAGACCTTGACTTAGCAGAGTCATAGAGCACATGTTGGTGGGAACATGTACCTTGAAGGAGCCATTTTCAACCAAGCCATGCTTCCAGCCCAGACTGACTGACTGGTTTTGGTTTTCCCAACAATTCTGAGTCACCTCTTCCAGATCCTCTCACCTCATGGTCCTCCTGACAGGCCAGTCCTCTCAGCTGTCTGACAATCTCATGAGGAGACACTAGGGACACTGGTTACGAGGCTTATGGGTTGGAGAAGGAGGCCCAGAGGAGAAGGAAGCAAGCAGAACCAGCCCTGAGTTCCTGCCTGTTTTCCTTTAACCTGTGGGAGAGCATGTGGACAGATTCTCCTGCCCCAATCCCAGAGGATTCTCTGGCCACTCAGGCTTACCCCCTAGTCCTTCCATGGTCTCCTCTCTCCAGAGTGTAGAAACTGGAGCCAGAAAGCAATTTCTTTTTACATCATGCTTTTAATTCCCGTTGAGTTCCTGGCTTCTGATGAAGGGGCCCATCTTTGGCACAGAAATTCCTCCCATCATGTTCTGCTGCCTCAGCTCCTCTGCTGGCCGTGACAGGTTATTGCAACAGATGCTGACGGTACCCTTTCCCCTGCAGCAGGAGCGGGAGTTCACAATTTGCCCCTTTTTAATTTTTCATCCTTATTTCTTTACAAACAGAACTGTTTCTGGTGTTTTTTTAATGGGTCAGAACGTTCCAAGGCAACGTCAAAACCCCACCCAGTGACCCGAGTGTCGGCCCACCTCTTCCTGTATCCTACACCAGCCAGGCACTCGGCTAAGCTGAAGTGGAGACTACCTGAGAGGCAGTAACAGAGCACCGTTTGGAGCGGATGGGTGTGGAGTCTGCAGACTGAAGGAATTCTATTAAAGCAACATTTCTCAAACTTCACCTTGTCAGCATCTTTGGCCAGACAACGCCTTACGGTGTGAGCCTGTCACAGAACCACGAGGAACAGAATTCATGACCTGTGCTCTCTCCCCTCCTGACCCAAGCAGCACGCTAACACGGACTGTAATCGATTCCCAAGGAGAGAGGGAGGAAGGTGGGAAGAGGCCCCTATTCCCATAGCACCCTGGGCTTGCCTCCTCCTGTGTCACCCTATGATAAGAGTCTCAACTCCTTTTCTATTCTCTTTAGTGAGCTCCTTTAAGTGTGTGTGTCTTGTGAATTTAGTGTTGAGGAAGAAGTAACCACAGTGAACTATGCACTCTTGGCAGAGGCTTGATTATACAAATATCCTTGGAGTTGGAAAACATTTCCTCTTTAAACTCAGCAGACAGGACGTCTTGAACAGAGAAAGAACTAGGGACCGAAGTCATCTCAACTTCTTGTTTCTGTTCCCCCTAAACAGGCTGTGTTGTGACACGGCTCCCACGGAGCTGCTGCCCAGCTGTCAGGACTCACCAGCGTCATGGTCTGGCCCTGTGACCCTGTGCACACCCCAACAAAGAAACCCCAACCTCTGACTCCAGGTTGGCCCTGCACACCGTCATCCCCGGAACCCTTGCTGCAGGTGAATGACCCATACACCGTGGAATCATCACATCCCAGGTGGGATTGAGAGGGTTTTGATGGTGACCTCTTGAGACAATCCTCTAAACGTATGGTAGTATGTGCCAGGAAATGCCAGACAACGTTATTTTCTCTGTGTGCCGGTTTTGTCCTATTGTAGGACCCTGTTCGTCTTTATCGTTCAGCAGATACGCCTTCTGTCCTTCGGTACAGTCACAGCCACAAACTATCCACATTGTCAGGTTTGGTGAATATTTCTATGAGTGTCAGCTGGCTGGGAAGGCTATGCTCTGGGGTAAGCATAAGGGCTCCTACCTTCCTTATGCATACCCAGAAGAAACAGCCCCCTGGTAGCTAGCTGGCTCGAAGAAACCCAGAAGAAACCCAGCCTTTAGAATGAAGAGGGGAATACCTCATCTTCCTGGTACATCATGTCTCTTCACTGCTGCTGAATTGCCCACTGGGACGTGTCACAGTCTAGATAGCGTATGAAAGACAAAAGGCTCACTTGTCTGTTTTTCTCCCTATGGAGAGACAGTCCCAAATTCTGCCACTGGAGATGCTGTCACAGTGTAATCAGGGGCAGCATATATAGTCTTTCTGAGACAGGGGCCACCCACCTGAAGCAGCTGCCCAGGAGAGAGAGAGAGAGAGAGAGAGAGAGAGAGAGAGAGAGAGAGAGAGAGAGAGCAGAGATGATTCAGGCTGACCTTAAAAACCTGCCCCAGCCACACCCTCCTAGTCCTCCACTGGAGTATCCCCAAGCTGGGTCCTAAATCATGCTTTCTGAGCCTGTGCTGACATCCTCACCTCTGTCCTGGGGCCCTAGAGGTGGCATGGGTACACAGCTTATGGTGATTCTGCAGGGTTCCACGGAGGTCATTTAAGGGCAGCAGATTAATTCCTCACACTTCTGGGAAGCATCTGGAGTCCTCTCTCTCCACAGAAACCTGGGTGGGGCCAAAAGAGACCTAGGGTGCCCTCCACACGGGGGAGCACAGACATAACACAAGGACCTCATGGCAATAGGGTCAATAGAAATGCTGCTAAGGGAGGGGACAAGTCACAGCTCCCCCCCCCCCACACACACACACACTCCTCTGCAGACCTGACTGCCACAGTTCAGAGGAGAAAACAACCCAATCCAGGGACAGAAGTCCGGAGATTGGATTGCTGTCTACCACTTATTGGCTGTGTGGCTTTGGGTAAATTCTTTTGTTTTAATGAACTCCCCAGTCCCTCGTTGAAGTAAGAGTGAGAATCCACATCTTTTCTGTGAGGTAGCATCCAGAGAGTGAATATGCTACAGTACAGAACACTAGGCAGATATGAATGAGGTAACCACATTGTTGACGTCTGCATCCAGCTTTGTTGGGTATACCCTGCAAGTCTGAAGCTGAATCTAGTAGATGTCGAGCCATTAGGGACCCAGGCACCACACCCGTAATTACTTACCATCATTACGCAGGTTCGCTGGCTGCCTTGTGTCTATCAAGTCTGTCAGGCATCATCCCTGGGAAGAGTCGATCCATTATCTGCTAGACCTTTCCTAAAAGCATAGAGTGTCTTATGACTGAGATAGACCTTGGAAGGGCAGGGGGAGGGGTGACGTGAGAACAGACTAGCTATCCCGGCCCTGAAGAATGTATATGTATATGTAGAAACTAGGAAAGAGGGAGAAACATAGCATCACTATGCAAGAAACTCCCAGTCTTTCAGAAATCCCATTTCTTCTTGGGGCTCAGGGTTATAAACAATCATTTTTGAATTCTGAGAGCTCTGGAGCCCCATGTTAGTTTTCTTCACCACAGAGATGAGGCACAGCCCCATGCCCTCATCTCTGATTAGGTCAGAGGAACCGCCTTCTTTCTCCCGAGTTTCCTCTTTGCATCTAGAATAGATACAGTGTGTCTTCCTTGCTGTGGTGGTTTGAATAGGAATGCCCCCCCCCCATATGATCACATGTTTAAATGCTTAGCCCATAGTCAGTAGCACCATTAGAAGATGTGGCCTTGCTGGAATAGGAATGCCTGTGTTAGATGAAGTGTGTCACTGTGGGGGCAGGCTTTGAGGTCTCTTATATGCTCAAGCTATGCCCAGTCTCATGCTGTCACCTGTGGATCAAGATGTAGAACTCCAGGCTCCTCCAGTATCATTTCTGCCTGTGCACTGACGTGACTCCAGCCATGATGGTACCTCTAAAACTGTAAACCAGCCTCCATTAGATGTTTTTCTTTTTAAGAGTTGCTATGGACTTGGTGTCTCTTCACAGCAGTGAACCCTGACTAGGATGCTCACACTACCTGTACTGCAGAGCAGTCCCTCAGCTTTGTCCTCACCAGGTCCTCATTTGTATCTCCTGAAACCAGCGTCCTGCAACTCAGGGTGGAGCTGTTTTCCTGATCCCCTGATTCAGTGTGGCTTTGTGATTGTATTTTCTCCTTATAGAAGGTATTTTGCTTTGAGAAATGCTAACAACCGATACAAGGTTTATGGGCCAGTTCAAGGTGGATTCATTGCCAGAAGCTTTCCTGTGCTGGGTGCTGAGCCTCTTGGTCTTCGTTGGGAGTAAGCGCAGCATGCATTTGGGAGCCAACAGAGGTGACCAAGAGGCCAGAGGAGAAAGAGGTCAGAATGGACAGGGAATTAAAGGAATTTACCTTCTGAATGGTTATGGCAAACTGTAACATAAAGGAGAAATTGGGCCACAGAACAGTGGTTCTCAACTTTTCGAATGCTGTAACCCTTTAATACAGCTCCTCATGGTGTGGCCACCCCTAAACCATAATATTATTTCATTGCTACCTCATAACTGTAATTTTGCTACTGCTATGTATCATACTGTAACTATCTGATATGGGTATCTGACATGTGACTCCCCAAAGGATATCCTGACCCCATGGGTTGAGAACCACTGTCATGGAAAGATATTGCCATTTCAGTAAGTCAGAGCAGCCCCAAATCAGTCATTGCATGTAAGGCAACATAAATGTTTCGTGGCTTGCTGACCGTGTCACTTGTACTTTAAGGATTAATAAAGCTCTTCACTGTGATTTGAAGACAAATTGAAAAAATGGTTTTGTGATCTTTAAAAAAGATTCTGTGTGTGTGCACACGTGCATGTGTATGTGTGCATGAGTGCAGATTCCCTCAGAGGCCAGAAGATGGTGTCAAAGCCCCTGGAGTTAGAGCTACTGGTGGTGGTGAGATGCTCGTTGTGGGAGCTGAGAACTGCTCAGTCTCCTACGCTCTGTATGTCAACCACTTCCGGATCTCTACATTCATTTCCATCCACTGCAAGGAAAAGCTTCTTTGATGAGTGTTGAGTGATGCATTGACGTATGAGTATAGTAAGAAGCCATTAGGAGTCATCTTAATATTATGCCCATTTAACAAAATAATAGCCTTAGGTTCTCCCCTAGGGTCTATGACCTATCTGGCCACAGGCAATTGGCCTTGATAATGATGCTAAATCTGGGTCACAGGTTATCAAGCAAAGCTTCAATCTAACTAGAAAGGGGTTGGTTACTATCCTAGCATTCATGCCGCTATTGTACCAGTGGACATGTCTTATCAGGACAGTCATTGTTACAGCTTTCAAGAGCCACAGCAAGGGACACTAATGATGACTTCTTTTTTCCTACAGAAATGTATATAGTGCTTCCCAGCCTCGTGGAAACTAGCCAAGAGGGAATGAAGTTCCCAGGTGAGAATCAGCTTGATGTATCCATGTTCTGTGACACAATTATGTGGTGTCTTCAGCAACAGAGTCTTACCATCATGCTCTGGGGGGTAGTCAAGGCTATTGGCAATATCCTGCAGTATGTGAAAGCTATTAGCTAGCAATGTTTGGACCCTGTTGCTTAACAACTCACAGAGTGGCAACCTATTCATGGTGCTCGGTTTTTTATTTGCTAGCATAAGCTGTCTGGTTGAGTTAGAGGTGAGGCAAAAATCCCAAGTTACCCATCAGGAAGTGGAGGATCTTATAGTGGGAGAAGCCAAAATTCACAGGGTCCCAGAGTCCAAATTTTGTATGCAGTTTGCTTTGCAAGTAGTCAATATGTGTGTCTTAATCAGCTCCACCACATGTTCAGCTTTCATATTTATAGTTTATGTTCAAGAAATATTTCTTGGGCCAAATTAAATGCTTACAGTCAAAAGCTGAGTCACCCCATCCGAATCCCAAGCACATGATGCTCACACACACACACACACACACACACACACACACACACACACACCCCGCCCATCTATGGCATTTCTCTTTTGCTGTGAGTTGCTGAGTGTCTCCGAATCTCATTTTCCCTCTCATTAAGCAGATATTCAGTAAGTGCACGCTGTGCAAGCGGCCCTGTTCTAGTTTGTCTTTTGGTTCCTCGTGTACTTTATTTATTCAACTAAGTCTGCATGCGTTTTTCCAACATCTACTTTTGACTGCCTTTGGATCCAAAGAGACAGAGACAAGTGAGCCTAGAGACAAGTAGACTAAATAAGACATACACCTGAACCTAAAACCCTGCTCAACAGTGTAGGCTGGAATAAAAATGCCAGCAGTAAACCACGGAACTGAGAACGGGACCCATTGAAGGAATCAGAAAAAGAACTGGAAGAGCTTGAAGGGGCTCGAGACCCCATATGAACAACAATGCCAAGCAACCAGAGCTTCCAGGGACTAAGCCACTACCTAAAGACTATACATGGACTGACCCTGGACTCTGACCCCATAGGTAGCAATGAATATCCTAGTAAGAGCACCAGTGGAAGGGGAAGCCCTGGGTCCTGCTAAGACTGAACCCCCAGTGAACGTGATTGTTGGGGAGAGAGCGGTAATGGGGAGAGGATGGGGAAGGGGATAAAGGGGAGGGAGAGGGGTTAGTGGGATGTTGACCTGGAAACAGGGAAAGGGAATAACAATTGAAATGTAAATAAGAAGTACCCAATTTAATAAAGATGGAGAAAAAAATGCAGGGGAGAAAATGAGATCTTAAGGAAATTTATTGGGAGAAGTGGTGCATTCTGGGAGTCAAATTCATAGAAAGCTCAGCTCAGTACCTTGTGCCCAGGACACAGCACCAGGCAAGCTGAAGGCCGTGGTGATGCTTTATCAACAGACTCACACTGACTGAACTGAAGCTATCGGAAGGAAAAAGAGCCCATCTACACGGTGGACAAGAAGAAAACTAGGTGAAAAGTTTAACCAAAGATGTATGAAACGATGCGAGAGGCTGAGGAAGTTAGGCAATTTAGTCTCATCGCAACACAAATCTGAAGGAGGATGTGACAGGAAGTGTGTGGAAGTATGTGCTCATCCCAGTGAGTTGCCCTAGGCTAGACCATGGGGAATCCTGAGGAGACTGAGTAATACAAGGGACCAGGTCTGTTTGGTGTGTGCTTAGTGCATGTGGCAGGGGGAATACGTCCAGATGAAGTGAATGTGCTGACTGAAGTGACTCCTGCACATGCAGGGTGAGGGACAGAATGGGAGGCAGTCATGGGGAAGAACCGCATGCTGGGCAAGTGATTGGGAAGTAGGGAGAGCCTTCTAGGCTACTAGTTTTGCTTGGCTATTTGAGCTATGAATGTCTATCCCACTTTCTGAACTTAAAGTGAATGGTAACAAGTAATGCAATGATCTTATTAAAATAGAAATAGATGTTTGAAACGTTTGCAGCAGTTGTCAGGGGATGTGTATCGGTGACAACGACGACACTGCTAAGTGATATGATAGATAGGTGTTGTATGAGTGACATCTCACACATGTGAGCATCATGTGTTTAGGATGCGGATGGAGTGACTGTTTTTGACTGGCACGAAACTCTGGGTTCAGGGCCCAGTCCTGCAAAATTTAAAAGAAGGAAAGGAGGAAGGGGGTAAAGCTAGAGAGCACACACAAGAAAGCAAAAAAGTACACATCTGTTCTAATACCAGAGCCTAGGACAATATCCCTTGTGGTGGTTTGATTGAGAGCAGAAACACACACACACACACACACACACACACACACACACCACACACACACCACACACACACACCACACACACACCACACACACACACCACACACACACACCACACACACACCACACACACACCACACACACATACCACACACACATACCACACACACACACACCACACACACACCACACACACACGCACACACACACACACCACACACACACCACACACACACCACACACACACCACACACACACACACCACACACACACACACCACACACACCACACACACACACCACACACACCACACACACACCACACACAGACACACCACACACACACCACACACACACCACACACACACCACACACACACACACCACACACACCACACACACACACACCACACACACACACACCACACACACACCACACACACACATACCACACACACACCACACACACACCACACACACACACCACACCCACACACACCACACACACACACACCACACACACACACACCACACACACACACACCACACACACACACCATACACACACGCACACACACACCACACACACACACACCACACACACACACACACCACACACACCACACACACACACACCACACACACACACACACCACACACACCACACACACACACCACACACACACACCACACACACACATACCACACACACACCACACTCACACCACACACACACACCACACACACACACCACACACACACACCACACACACCACACACACACACACCACACACACACACCACACACACACCATACACACACGCACACACACACACCACACACACACACACCACACACACACACACCACACACACCACACACACACACCACACACACCACACACACACACACCACACACACCACACACAGACACACCACACACACACCACACACACACCACACACACACACACCACACACACCACACACACACACCACACACACACACCACACACACACATACCACACACACACCACACTCACACCACACACACACACCACACACACACCACACACACACACACACCACACACACACCACACACACACACCATACACACACCACACACACACACACCACACACACACCACACACACACCACACACACACACACCACACACCACACACCACACACACACACACCACACACACACCACACACACACACACACACACACATTGGTGCATATGTTAGAATACTTGGCTCCAGTGGTGGAACTGTTTGGGAAGGATTAGGAAATATGGCCTTGTTGGAAGAAGTATGTCACTAGCGTGAGCATTGGGTTTTCAAAGGACTTCCACTTCCATGTATTTTCTCTCTGCCTCCTGCTTATAGATCAAGATGACAACTGAACACTCAACTGTTCTTGACACCATGCCTTTGCTCAGCTATCATGGACTCCAGCCTTGGGAACCATAAGCTCAACTTCCTTTAGCAAGTTGCTTTGGCTATGTTCTGCCCAGCAGAAAGGTAACTAAGACTCACTGACTCTGTCTGGATAGTAACTTTGGGTTTAAGCTTCTAGAGAATCAAAAGGATACAGTATAGCTTAGAGCGACTCTAAGTCTTAATTATCGTAGTATTTTTGCTGGAACTAAATTCTGAAAGAAATGTGAACAGTGGCTCTTACCCAAGATGCTAACCAATACTCCCCCTGCTGTTCCGTTCATGTCTGACCTCACATCTTTGCTGGGAGAGTTCCAGCCTGCCCATCAGGTTTCAAACAACCCTTGGTCTCAGACCTAATGGAAATGTGGCTCTCATTTCACATTGACTGGCAATTTTCGCTCGATCACATTTTAAGGCTGTGTCATCAGAATTTTAGGATAAGTGGGTATGGACAGTAATTCATGCAGATTCTGCCTGCATTTTTCTGGAAAAGTGATATAAATATATTGCCCATTGTTCATCCAAAAAGTGATGACTGGGGACCTGCTGTGCAAAGGAAACTATTTAAGGAGGAAATGACATGGCAGGGAGCCAGGCAGAGTTCAGTCTTCTCATGGCTGCTTTTTGTGAAAGAGCATACAATATATAAACTAAGTAGATTGTATGGTGTCAAGTTCTGGTCAGTTCTGGGAAGGAAATCAAGCAGGATGTGTCAGGTGGCTTGTCCCAGAGGCCTCCTTTGCATGGCTCAGTTTTCATCCCCCATCTTTTTATCTGGCTATGTCACCTTTTCCTTAGCAACAGGACATGGAATAAACACGACAGAACCAAATACCTTTCACCAAGTTGACCGTTAAAGATGTCAGGAAGACATCCTGCCACTATTTGAAGCAGCGGTTCTTGCCAAATTGCTCGGAACTGAAATAGCAGTCCATTCCAGCTAGATCATTTCAGTGGTAAACCTAATTTTAACCTGAGCTTCTAAATTCAAACTCTCTGTGGATTCTAGTGCAGGCTGTCAGAGTGGCTACTAGGGTAGCTCCCATCTACACAGCCCTGGTACAGGCCACAACTCCATTACTTAGGTGAACTCATTGAATGACAGTCTGGGTTATTGTGTTTGTAGACTGAATTGTGATCTCCTGAGCCTCCACTCCAAGTTCATATGCTAGAAGCCATTTTGAAGATGAGGTTTTGGAGAGGTGACCAGGCTTGGATGAGGTCTTGGGGATAAGGTCATAGGGATGAGGTCATGGGGATGAGGTCATAGGGATGAGGTCATGGGGTGAGGTCATAGAAATGAGGTCATGGGGATGAGGTCAGAGGATGAGGTCATAGGTATGAGGTCCTCTGGTTGAGACTAGAGCCCTGATAAGATACATGCCAGGAAGTTCGCTCTGGCCCTATCTCTCTGACACTTGAAGACATAGAAAGAAAGCAGCCACCTGGAAGTCACAAGTGCAGTCTTCAGCAGAACTCTACATGGAGTAGAACTCAACCCAGAAAAAGGCATAAGTCCAACAGCCAGCCAGTTGGACCCTGAAGCCAGACTGTCTGAGTCTACATACTAGCCTCAAGAATTTCCTAGTTGGGTGATGTCAGGCAAGTTACTTACCCTCTCTGAGATGGTCCTCTTCTTCCTCATCATTTGTGTGTGTGTGTGTGTGAGTATGTGTGTGTGTGTGTGTGTGTGTATGTATGTATGTATGTATGTATGTATGCATGTTGAGATGGAGGACCCGTGTAGCCTAAGCTAGCCTTAACCTCACTATGGATCTGAGAATGACCTTGAATTCCTAGCCCCCCTGTCTTTACCTACCAAGTTCTAGGATCACAGACATGTGCTACCTTTAGCTCTGAGATTGACCATCTGATCTATAAAATGAGGGTAATAGTAGTAAATCCCTTCCTGGGTTTTGAGAGGATTTACCTAGTTAATACATAAGTAATTCTAAGAACATATCTAGTACAGAGCATTCAGTGAATACCCATTATTATCTTTACAACTCCAGTTTATAACAAGGGTATTAAGACTTTGAGATGTTAAGTGACTTGTTGAAGGGCATCCAGAAATGGTGACAGCCTCAGTGTTTGGATCCAATCTTACTTCAACTGGGCTATCCCAGCTAGGGCCGCCTTGGTCACCATCAATGGTAACTCCAACAATGCTACTTCAAAGATCTCGATGCAAGTAGACAGAGGCAAAATGATAAAAGCACTTGTAAAGATCTTGGACTGCTCCCTGTACCCATGTGTCAATCAGCACTGGTTATCAAGTACAGTGACAGCAGAACAAACACAGCAGAGGGGTTTCCTGCTACCCAACATGCACTTCATGCCTTCGCTTGTCTGTATGTCATCTGAAGAACTGTGAAGGAGTCATAGACACAGATCAAGAGCTCTTATTGTCGGTTAGGGGGAGGAAAGAGCAGAAAATACACAAATGATCACCTAATAAAGAGTAGGATGGCTGCTTGAGTCAGGATCCAGTCCCGAGACTGGAACAAGAAGAAGGGTTAGTTGGTCCAGAGTCAGACTAGACACAAAGGTTTTGATCAAGATCCTGCAAAAAGTGAACAACAGAAGTAAACTGTGAGTTCTCTAAAGAAAGCATTATAAGGGCAAGACCTAGAGTGGGCTGGCGAGATAATTCAGCCAATAAGGCACTTGCCACCAAGCACGAATCCGAGTTCAAGGCCGGGGGTTCACACAGTGGAAGTGGAGGACTGAGTACACAAGTTGTTCCCCTTCACCTCCACAGTTACACCATGGTACTCAGGTTCCACCCTTACACACAAATGAGTGGATGTCATTAGATGTTTTTAAAAACCTAGAGAGTCAGGGTATCCTGAATGATACTCCCTGCCAAGACACTGCAATTCAGCGAAAGTTCTGCGGTAAGCTTCATTAAAGATTTTGTTTTAAACTCACTGATTTTATTCTTTTAAATATATTTTTATTTTTGTGAGTGTGCATGTGTTTGTGTGTGTGCATGTGTGTGGGCCTTCTTGTGGAGGCCAGAGGTCAACTGCAGACCCTGTTCCTCAGAAGCCATGCACCTTGCTTTCATTTTCCCTCTGGTTGTGTTGTTGATGTTTTGATTTGGAGATGAGGTCGCACGATTGAGACCTGAGGCTTCCCAGAGGCTCCAGGGACCCACCTTTCTTTGCTTTTCCAGGGCCGGGGTTACAGATGTGTGCAGCTTCTTACATGGGTGCTGGATACTGAACTCAGGTCCCCATCCTTGCCTGGCAGGCATTTTACTACCCGAGTCATCTCTCCAGCCCCCTCTGGTGTTTGTATGGGGGAAAAAAATCTAAACTTGACACCATCACACTAAAGGAATCCCCCGTTAGCTCGGCAAGTGAATCAAACTTGGTTGGGAGATGTAAAGTACAGCTATTTTAATGTAGTGGTTTTAATATGAAGAACTGTTAACTTGATACAGTTTTTAGCTTAGTGACTGAAAGTGTAAAAGTTGATGTCATGTAGACAAAACCTGTAGGCGGTAGCTGCCTCATACTGGTGTTTCTCTGGGGGAAATAAAGAGGCTGCTTCTGCCAGAATTGGAAAAACCACAGGTTGGATTCAGCTGCTGGTGAAAGGAGGTGGAGGGTTACTGCTGGAAGGATGCTGGCAGGAGCAGGAGACAGAAGAGCCAGATGCTAATTGTTTGGATCCTATTAGAACAGCAGCGACATCATCTTCTGAGACCGACCTCACCCCAGGCCCAATGTGGCAACAGCCCTTAATTCCACCTCCAGTCTTGCAGCCCCTCACTAGAGCCTCTTTTGCAGGTTAGCGATGGCAGTATAAATGCGAAACAAGGGTGAGCATGGATGCCAGGAAGCAAATAGGAATATATGACACCACAAGACAACACGGGCTTGAGAGGAGAGATGGGTTAGAGATAGTCACCACCAACAACAGACACAAAAGAGCTCATCGGTGGCACTTGAGCTGAGCCTCCAAAGATGATGTCTAGGTAGACACATACACTAAGGAGTACATTCCGTGTGGGACGAGCAGTCCAGACTAAGACATGGAAGTGAGGAGGAGTAGGGTGCATGCTCAGACTCTGGGAATAATTTGACCTGGCTCGACTATGAAACACAAGAAACAGAAGATGTGGAAAGACACAAGAACCCTGGGGTCAGCAAGGGCTAGATCATGAAGACTGGACTCTGACAAAACTCCACTGTTGAGCCCTATGCCAGAAACCATAAGGAATGGGTGGTAGTGTGAACAAAGTTGTGTCTGGGAAGGCTAACTTCTGATCACTGTGGAGGATCACACGTGGAGGGAGCAAAAGAGACCAGTTAAGCTACGAGAAAGTCCCCAATGGGCAGTGCAGAGTGTGTATTACCAGAAGAAGCAGTGGGCACAGATTACAGAAATGCTAATGGAGTAGAAATGAGAGATATGCTGTAGTAATATGTTTACTATAAATTCCTGGCATGGGCTTGATTTCCATCTTAATGGTTTACGTTCCTGAACGAAAGACAAACACACACACACACACACACACACACACACACACACACACACACACACACACACACACACAGAGCCTTTATATTTTTATATGCCTTAAGCAGCACAATAGTGGGGCAGCTGCCTAGCCTCCATGTTGCTAGAATCTACCTCCCGCAGATAATTCTGAGTTACTACTTTTTAATTTCTATTTCCATCTTGGCTACTCTGGACCCATTTGTGCATTACTCTGGGCAGCGCTTTCTTGGCCCAGAGACCAGGGATCGCTCCTTGCTTTCCTACCCCATGGCAGCCTCTGTCTCTCCTCTCTTCACATTCTCCTAAGGCATGGTAGATCGCTCTTTCTCCTTCCTCCCAGTCCCAAGCCCAGTAAACCTAAAACCCCACCTCTCCCATCTCCCCAGTTATTGGCGGCCGCCATCTTTATTTACCAATCAGAATTACCTGGGGACAGTCTCCCAGAAGCAATGTGCAGACCCTCTCATGTGAACTGTTTTGGGGGGAACCCAATTAGCAGTCATAATACAATCATCTACAACATGAAAATCAAGTCAGGACAAAAGGGACTGTTCATGCTGTGCCTGGAGTAGGCCCTGGAAGTGCTAATCTCCAGGCATTGGCCTGTGGGTGAGGGAGCAATAAAAAGAGATAAAAGTGTGACAGGCTTCTCAGCTCTTGCAAATCAGAGGGAGAATATTACCTTAAAAGGAAGCTGAGTTGATGCTGACCTCATCTTGCATGGAACCCTACCCTCCAGATGACATCAGTTATTGGCTTTCTCAAGAGATGTCTTTCCATTGTCACGATGGAAATCATGCTGCAGGTCCAGGAAAGAGCTCTTGGGTCTGTGACTCCGACAAGAGTTAGCCTTCCTTTCTCATTCCCATCCTCTTCCTTTGGTTCACAGGGTAATGCTCAGGTGCATGATGGGAATATGGCCGATGAAAACAACGACTGATGTGTGGATAGCACTGATGAGAAACTCCTTAACTAATTTCCTTCTCATCCAGAATCTTCTTCTGAGGAGACATTCAGAAAATGACCTTGGAATTTGTGCATGAAGTGAACTCAGATCTCCGAAGATGGTGTCACTGCTGTTCATAAGTTCCTGAAGACTGCTGTGTGTGATCCTGATTACAGCCTAAATTTGCGTTTCTAACAAAATATTGTCTGTGTTGAGATGCTGTGACAGTGGGGATGTTCTGTTTCAGAAACTCTAGGGTGTCTGTTCCTCCTCAGTAACTGGTCTTATTTTTACTCATGCAGATCACTTGAATTTCATGCTTTGAGTGTAAAGATAAGGGGGGGATTTGTGAGTGTGTAGGGGGTCCGTGTATATCCCAGAATCAACAGGAGTCCACGTCCATTTATTCGTCAAGCCATGACTTGTTTTTACCCTTTACATACACAGCCATTCAGCATTATTCTCTCCATGAAACCCAGCGGAATCCCACTGATTTTTCCCACCCCAACTTCCCAATTTCATCCTCTAAGCTTCAGATCAGGATTATGACTCCTTAGTACTTGGGTGTTGATATTTCTTGGGTGTCAGCTTTTTGTTTGAGTAATCTGTCTGACAGTGTAAGCCCAGGAGGTCCAGGGTCTCTTAATTACCTGTGCACTCTGCACTTATAACAGGCTGTTGATACACCACTACCCATGTGTTCCCTGGGCCAAATTCCAGAGTCACCATGATATACTTCATGACTCATCGCTGGCCTCTGTTTACACCCAGGCCTCCTAGCTTTGAAGACTCTCCCGTCAGTGCAGAAGGCCTTAAGCAACCTGCTCCCTTTCCTAGAGTCCTGTTCTTCCCCTCCTCTCCTTCCCAGGCTGAGCTGCACCCTCCACTGTGTTCTGTATTCACTGACCCCGCCTTGCAGCACCACACACACCTCAAGGCTGTGCACACCCCTGATTAACAATGTACAGGGCTTTCTCCAAAAGAAAGCAGCAGACTTAAACATCAATATGTTTGCTTGGTCCACAAAGACACACACACACACACACACACACACACACACACACACACACACACACAGAGAGAGAGAGAGAGAGAGAGAGAGAGACACACACAGTGACGTGTGGAAATTGGTGTAGTCACTCTACAACTTCCTTTATTAGTAGGATGGAGCTTTGTTTGATTTCTGAAATGTGTCCAGAATCAAAAGCAACGGGGGTGGGGTGGGGGGGGCCTCTCAGTATCTCACGCCAGCAGCTACATCCCTCGCCTTGCCCACGTGACAAAGGGCTGGAGCGAGAGGGAGGCCCCGTAGGGCATTATTTCTTCCTTAACCAGGCCCTGAATATTTCTGAAGGTTTGAAGATGTGTTTGAAGGATTTGGTAGACATCTTGGCAAGGCTGTGTTGGTGTTTCATTCCCACTTTGGAAGGCAGCCAGCAGCTGCCAGACGTGAAAAGACCGTGGAGACACACCGCTTTCATGGATGAGACAGTATCAGGTCCAGCATCTGATACAGCTCTAAGTTCTTTTCCCTTTTAGGTAGCCCCCTCTGTCCTGAAAGATGGGGAAATGCCACTGTCTCCCCCTCTTTATGAGGTTGGATCCCAGGAACAGAAACAATCTGAAAGAAAAGCAGTTTGAAAAAAAAAAAAAAACATTGCCTGGTCTCTCCTCCTATGTACTCAGGCACCTTATCAACAGAGGAAATGGGAAGAAACGTCATTTTTACCTTAACTCTGCTGTGCCTCTCATGTCCACTGCCACCCCATTCTGCTAGGACAAGCCTGTATTATCTTACTTTTGGGTCCAATATCAGATTTTTAGCAAGAATGTCTGTTAAAGGAAGTGAAGCTCCTCTCTTCCACCATACATTTTAGCTGATCATATCCTATGTGCCAGATAGTTCCTGACTAGGGAGTAAAATCAGCCTGACTTCCCATGCTTCCAATCGTCCTGGGGTATGCCACCGTCTTTATCACTTTGTGACTATTTGATGATAAAGTCAGACCTAGACATGGCGGTGCGTGCCTGCACTCCCTGAACTTGGAAGGCAGGGGCAAGAGGATTAGGACTCTAAGGCTCTCTCCTTGGTCATAAGGAAAGTTAAGAGAAGCTCAGGCTGCATGAGACATAGCCTTAAAATAATTAATCATAAAGATACACATCTTAAGTTCCGGAGTCTTTTAAACTTGAACAGAGGCTGGCCGGGGGATTCGTGGAGTTTCTAAGGACCCGAGTTCTCTGGCTTCAAAGGGTATGCTTCACCCTTAGGCTGGCTCTCCTCTTGGAACTGCCATGATTCTAGTGATTCTACACTTCCCACCCATGGAACACACCGTGTGGGAGGGAATGTTTCTCTTCTAAGCATTTCAGTACAGGTCACAGAGCCATCTCCGAGGCTTTGGCGGTGGCTAGGCAGCAGGCTGTGCTAATTGGCTTAAGCGAGTGAGAGAGTCCTGTCTGGAGCTCTGGGTGAGCTCATTTCCCCTGACATATCCAGCATGAGGCATTAGGCAATGAGGAATATATGAAGAATGATTCGGACCGTGTTGGGAAAGGTGTAAGGGAGAGGGCTCTTTTTTTATTAGGTAGTGGTGGGATCACTCGGACTGATTGCTGTAGCCTTGATCCCATTTGATTCTCTCCTCTGACCCAAAGCCCATCCTACCACACTGTGCTGAGTTTGTCTGAAGTCCCAGCTGAGCTCCCAGACACATCTGCTTTCTCCAGAGTCTTTACGTCTCTCTCCAGAACTCTGCCTTCTCTCCATCTTCCCCCCTTTCCCAGTCATGTCCTGGGATTCTGTCTCAGTTTGGTTCCTTCAGACTGTTTCACCACTCCCACCACCCCTCTCCCTGGCAGGGTTGTTCCAGCTCCTGACACACCTTCCCTAGTCACTGCTAAGTCCCCTTCCCTATAGCACTTCCACACCCACGTCCCCATTCTCACGCATCCATTGAGATGAGACACAGGTAATATAGTTCAAGCCACAGCTCAAAGAAATGGCACCAAGAGTAGGCGCCATGTGTCTGGGTTGTGTAGACACCAGCCGGTATATGTCCTGCAGAAGTGCCTGCAATAGGGCTCTTTCACTAATACTTCTATTTTTGTACTAAAGTTTGATCATCACTGGCTCCAAACTTGCTTCCAACAAACAAACAAATCAGTTGGAACCCAAATGCTGGAGTCTCGAGTTTAAGGGCTTGAATCCAAACCATGAACTAAGTAATGAAACCCAGCCACAGAAGAATCTAACGCAACTCTGTGTGTGCAAATATCTCAGGAAGAACCGTCCCTGAAGGTTGAAATATATATCTGACTCTGAGGACTGGAAATACCCTTCTGAGGATCTTGTACTGCTCCAAGATTTGGTGAACAGATGTGGGCACATTTTGATAATTGTAGAATTCAAAGCATTGTTCAAACT